>NC_139571.1:43664809-44062309 GCF_965112155.1 Podarcis liolepis
TGAGTGGGGAAAAGGAGTACAGACTGCGGGGGGGGGGGGGGATATTCCTTTGCCACATGAGATGAGGCAGTGAGCCAGAAGTGGCCAGAAGGTCATAGACCTCCCAGTTCTGAACTAGAAATTGAAAAGAAGGGCACGTTTTCAATGCATACCAACCAGAGAATGTGCTGAATGCCCTGCGCAAGAGCTGAGATAGGCACATTTCCCAAAGCCTGTTGGTGATTATGCATTTTGGCTGAAGAGTGTCCAGAATGCCGAGAGACGTACTCAGCAACCCTCCCAAACTTCCTGGGGAATATTATCCATGGATGCCTTAGTCGAGGTTCCTACATTGCAGGGGTTGGGCTAGATGACCCTCAGCATCCCTTCCAACTTCGCGTTCATGATTCTATGTATCCAGGAAATGTGCAGAATTTCTTACGTAAGCCTCCTGGTCAAAGAGATAAAATGTTTATGTTTCTTAGATATACCAGTTCTTAACGTTTTTAACTAAAGCTGGAGTGCTGGTGTGGCTTAGATCTATTCAAAACACCTCTTTCTCTGGGCGGCTTGGAATAAGGCCTTTCTCTCTGTTTTAGCCCCATTCCAGCTCCACTGCAGGCACCTGACTCCTGAGATGTGTTTTAAGTTTTGAAAAGCTGATTTAATTTGTATTTATACTTCTTGTCACCTGCTCAGGAGATGAAGGGCAAGATATAAGTCTGAAAAATAAAATGCCTTATATTTTTAAGGTATGTAACAACACAATGTATGTAAATGCTTTGAACACTCAAAAGGTGCAACTAAAATCTACAGTGGTACCTCTAGATGCGAACGGGATCTGTTCCGGAGCCCTGTTCGCATCTAGAAGCAAACGTTACTAGCGATGGCATGTCTGCGCACACGCGCGTCGCTTTTCACCGCTTCTGCGCATGCGCGTGACGTCATTTTGAGCGTATGCACATGCACAAGCAGCGAAACCTGGAAGTAACGCGCTCCATTACTTCCGGGTTGCCGCGGAGTGCAACTCGAACACACTCATCCCGAAGCACATTCAACCCGAGGTATGACTGTACAGTAATACCTTGGTTCTTGAACTTAATCCATTCCGAGAGTCCGCTTGACTCCTGAAACCTTGGTTCAAAAACCAAGGCGCAGCTTCCGAATGGCTGCAGGAGCTTCTTGCACTCCAGCAGAAGCCGCGTCAGACATTTAGCTTCCAAAAAACGTTTGCAAACTAGAACACTCACTTCCAGGTTTGTGGCGTTGGGGAGCCAATTTGTTTGGCATCTAAGCCGTTTGAGAACCAAGGTATTACTGTACTAAGTTTGCGGGGGGGGGGGTTGTTTGTTTTCATCTTCTTAAATTTTAATCAAAAGCTGTTTTGTACCAAACGCTAAAATAAACTCCTACAGTCATTTTCGAAGTAGTTCTCTTACTCACACTTGTTCTTGTGGCCACAAGGCTTCATTCTGGGAAATGAAACCAAAGAGCAAGACTCCGAAACCCCAGGACTGCTGGCAGGGCAAGAGATCACACTAAGAATGTGCCGGGCCAACAAGAGGGTTCAACTGCTCTTGAGTCTGAAAGCTTGACAAGAGGGAGCATGTGCTCTCCATTTAAGAAAAAAGCATTTAAGAACGGAATATGCGCAAGGGGGACCCAAAACAAAACGTTGCAGCATATCTGCAGCCCCTAACGCGAACGCTCCTGTGGCGGAAATGAAGTTTTTCTTTAAAGAAAAGAAAGGAAAAAGAACATGCATGACATGGCGGGATTTTTAATCTCACAGCCCAAGATGCCACCCCCCCAATGCTCCACGAGACAAGAAGCTATTATATTAAGGGCTCAAGAAGTCATTTCCTCCCCCGGTTCAGTCTCCTCTTTTAAAAGCAAAACCTTCAGTGTTCCATGACTTGGGCATCGTAATTACAGGCTTAAAACTCAGCTTGGTTATTCCCAGGACTTGTTTTTTTCCAGCCGGAACTTGTTTCCAGCACCTCTTTTTCTAGAAAAAATAGCCCTGCTTGTTCCTTTTCTCAATTCAGAGTGAAGCTGTTGGAGGGGGGGGGTGTGCATCAAAATACAGCATTTCATAAAACAGCAAAATAAATGAACAGTGAAGCGATTTACACCCAGGCTCTGTTTCCAGTGGCCAAATCCTGGCTATGTTCGGGAAATTCTGGATGTATGGCAGCCCTATCCTAGGACATGTCAAGAGAAAGGCAGGATAGATGTCGTCTGACGTCTCTACACTGTTTCCCAGTGCTGTGGAGACCAGGAGCTTGCAGGCTGCTGCTTATTAAAAAGTGTAGGAACTCAGGCAGTCCTTAGTGGGGGAAGAAAACTACCGTTATCTAGTTTCGTTTTGCGTTTACATGGCAGGCAGGAGCCAGAAAGACGCCTGAGGAGGTTGAGCAAAATCCTCACTTGGTTATACCAGATGTGAAATCTTGATTTTGAATGATATCTATAATTTAACATTCACTAGGGGTCCCTCTAGTATATAGCATGATACAAGGAGTGGCACAACAGACCCGAAACTTTAAACCCAACAAGGCCCACCTTGGTCAACTGGTGTCACTGTTTCCTCATTGCTTGGAAACCGATGCTATTTTCCCATTACAGTACTAAGGACACACAGTAGAATAACACTAGGCTATGATCTGTCTAATGTACCTGGACAAATATTTGTCAGCCTGACACAAAAACAAGTGTCCTTTGGCACTATTATAGTAATTATTCTATATTTATTTATACCACTGCCTTTTTCCCTGACGGGGACTCAAAGCAGCTTACAGGTAAAAATAAAACACTGTTGGAAGTCGCCCAGAGTGGCTGGGGCAAGCCGGTCAGATGGGCAACATATAAATAACAACAGGATAAAAAGAATTGTTTAAAAGCATTAAGAGAATTAAAACTGCATCTACGATATATTAAAAACAAATTATTATTGATAATAATATTATACAATCACACCGAAAACAGCACAGCGCTAGCCCTTTTATTATGTCCTCTCAAGGCAAATCTAAAAAAAAGTAGTATAAACACCGACAACTGGGAAACACTGGCCTGCGAGAACAGCCATTGCCAAAGGTGTCATGGGCTTTGAAGACACTCGAACTCAGGACAGAATGGAGAAACGTGCTAAGAGGAAGGCACGCTTGGCAAACCCTCACCAGGATAAACTCCCGCCCAGAAACCTACGTCTCCACTGCGGAAGGACGTGTGGATCCAGAATTGGCCTCCACAATCACATACTCACTTTTAAAACCATGTTTATGGAAGACGATCTTACACTGTTAAGTGGGATCGCCAGAGAAGAAGAATGAAAAGTAATCAGTTCCCCAAAGCCTTTTGGAACCAGAAGGTCTTTGCCTGCCCAGCAAGGAGGAAGCTAGTCTAGCTTCTCTAGGGAATAAGTCCTGAAGTCTGGGAGCAGCCACCGGTGGAAGGCCCCACGCCCCACTTTTTAGACAATGCTCAACTGCCCTCAACCTTCTGTAGGTCCAGAACTCATGGAAGGAAAGGTCTCCAAGGGAGCAGGCCTGGCACATAGCATTCACCAGGTGGCTCCCTCTGCAAAGAATTGCAGCCCTGGCACCATTCTCAGATCAGAGTCATTGTGAGCACACACCCTGGAACTCGGCCAGCTTCAACGGGGCTGAGAAACCTGAAGAACTTTGAAAGCGCTGCAGGGAATTTCACCAGGCTGAGGGTACCTTGTCTTCTTTGCCAAGCCAGAATGAAGTACATCAATAGTTTCCTCCAAAATTGGAAAGAAATACGCAAATTAACAAAAGGGAGTAGAAGGGCATGTGGGTGGCAATTTTTATTGTGCTGCAGGCTTATTTATAGACCTTATCAGGTAGCTCATGTATGCCAAGTTATTAAATCAACAGGTGTCCTTTTTAGAAGCAATGGAGATCTGGCACTTATCATGAGAGAAGCCTTCTTGCTGTTTGCCTTAAATAATTTTATTTTTTCCTTAATAAATAAACTTTCATTTATTCTATCTGCTCAGCTGCTCTCAGTGTTCTCTATATCATAAAAACCCACACAGGTAGTTTTCAAAATCCTTACATTTCTATTTACATAGGTATTCCCTTGAGAATGTAGAAATCACAATGTGCTTTTGGTGGTTCTGTTGAACTTTGGAACTGATGAGGTTCTATTAGAAGGAGAAACTGGGAACTCAGAACAAAATAATGCAGTATTTACCTGGTCATTTCAGGACTTGGGCCAACCCGAATTGTGAGTTTTGTAGCGTTTGGTGCTTGCATAAGACAATTTCTCCCCCTTCCTCACTGTCCCACAGTGCTCAAGGGCTTGGGTTTGGGGCTGAATATTCACACTTTATTACTACATAGCTGGAGAGATTCTTAATCTCGCGGCATGCATCCCCCTGAACCCACCTGCAGGATACTTGCCCCCCAGCTGTTGGGGGATCAAGCACACTAATTCCCTTTCTATCTCCCTCTATCTTTCATCGGTAAACTGACATTGTTGGCATTCCAGGGCTCCACTGCCCTCGGCCATCCATCCCCTCGATTGCAACACTCACAAGTGCCTTCTTTGAGAGTCTGCTTAAAAGCCTCTTGGCTAAACGGGGGGAGTACGCAGATCTGAAAGGGCCACAAAGGGTAAACCACCCAAAAGGTACGCTGAAGAGTTTGCTAAAACAGTAAGAGCACCTACAGCTTATCAAGTAGCGGGTTGGCAAAGCAGACGACACAGAGATTTCTCCAAGTGGTTCTTTATAGTAAGCTGGAACTGAACTGAACAGCTCAGCCGGCTGGCTTTTATAGGCAGCCGCCTGTCAACACTGTCACAACACCCCAGGGTTTCCCACCTAAAGTAACTGAGGTGGACCTGAGTGAAAACCATATACAGTGGTACCTCGGGATAAGAACTTAATTCATTCCGGAGGTCCGTTCTTAACCTGAAACTGTTCTTAACCTGAAGCACCACTTTAGCTAATGGGGCCTCCTGCTGCTGCCACGCTGCCAGAGCACAATTTCTGTTCTCCTCCTGAAGGAAAGTTCTTAACCCGAGGTACTATTTCTGGGTTAGCGGAGTCTGTAACCTGAAGCGTATGTAACCTGAGGCGTATGTAACCCGAGGTACCATTGTACACCATACCCCTGGTGGGCAGGGTGATCACTTCAAGACATAACACAGCTGTGGTTCGTAACTCAGAGAAGGTTTGGGAGCCTTCCAGCTTCCAAGAGGTCCACAGTTTAACCTCAGAGGACGCTGAGCTGTGGTTCAATTCCATGAAGGCTGAACTTGATTCCTTAGAGAGGAACAAGACATGGGAACTAGTTCCAGGCCTGCCCAGGACACAAAAGGTTTACCAAGTT
The DNA here is from genome assembly GCF_965112155.1 of Podarcis liolepis. Lineage (NCBI taxonomy): Eukaryota > Metazoa > Chordata > Lepidosauria > Squamata > Lacertidae > Podarcis > Podarcis liolepis. The sequence goes on from NC_139571.1 coordinate 43,670,152, forward strand.
CAGTTATTGAAAAAGCTTTTCAGTGTTAATTTTATGCATTTTTAAAAATCACCGTGGTATTTAACAATAATATCTTATGTCCTTTAGAGGAGAAATTATGAATTGTATAATTTTAAATACCTGTCATCATCCTTGGGTTCACTCAATTTTATTTATAACACTCTTCCATTTTCTTCTACTTGTGAGGGTGGGGGATGGAGGAGCCGAGGGCCGCTCTTCATCGAAATCTGGCCCTGCCCACCCCAATACCTGGCAACTGTATGTTGGAGAGTCTAACACACCTGGAATCGCCATGAGCCAGAATCCCGCCAAAAAAGGCTTCCTGCTCATGGGGAGCAATTCTAAGCAGCTTGTAAGCTAAGGGCAAATCTCTTTTGGTTTGCTGGTGCTGTTTGATGAAGGCTGGTTAGGTCTAAAATAAGTTATGAGCTCGGACAGTTGGGCACTGGACTCAGGGTTGTGTGGGTTCAAGGCCCACGTTGCGGGGAAAAGATCACCCGAGGGAGTTCATGGCTGAGTGGGGATTTTGGGGGTATGTACTGGAATCTGGGTTTTCATAATGTATGGGGTGTGGGTCTCGAAGAGAAGAGAAAAGAAGAGAATAAGTATATTAGCAGATGAATAATGAGGTGAATAATGTAGGTTTCAGTAGAAGTCAAATTGTAGCAGAATGGAAACAGTGCTTCTTGCAACGAATATGAGATAGGATGGAAATTGCTGCCTTCTTACATCTCTTGTGCCGATACATGGCAAGATTGTCTTGCCGGTGCCTCTGCTCCAAGCCTAACATTGCACCAGCCCTCAAATATACCAACACAGGATGTTAGTATTCGCTGTTGATACAATGCCACAATGTTTGCAGAGTGAAGCAAACACAACGATAGGCCTCTGTTTCAAGGAACCTGCCTTCTTAAAACTAGACGGCAGGAGGAGGTAGCCACAGAAGGAGGGGTTAGAAGCACAAGACACAAATGACTACTACAATTTCCTCTGCTACACAAACCTTAAAGGGACAGGAGCAGCCCTGTTCTCTTTTGCATTCGGCCCCTCTACTCTTGTGGCATCCTTGCGGAGCCAGCTGAGAGCAAGGGGAATGCATCCTGCCGTCACTCTTGTTGTTGAGTCGTTTAGTCGTGTCCGCCTCTTCGTGACCCCCTGGACCAGAGCAGGCCAGGCCCTCCTGTCTTCCACTGCCTTCCTCATGCTGGTAGCTTTGAGAACACTGTCCCACCATCTTGTCCTCTGTCTTCCCCATCTCCTTGTGCCCTCCATCTTTCCCAACATCAGGGTCTTTTCCAGGGAGTCTTCTCTTCTCCTGAGGTGGCCAAAGTCTTGGAGCCTCTGCTTCAGGATCTGTCCTTCCAGTGAGCACTCAGGGCTGATTTCCTTCAGAATGGAGAGGTTGGATCTTCTTGCAGTCCATGGGACTCTCAAGAGTCTCCTCCAGCACCAGAATTCAAAAGCATCCATTCTTGGGCGATCAGCCTTCTTGATGGTCCAGCTCTCACTTCCATACATCACTACTGGGGAAACCATAGCTTTAACTATACGGACCTCCAGTATCCCTGCCAAGAAAACTCCATGGACAAAGACAACAATTTCCTTTGCTACACAAGCCTCCAAGGGACAGGAGGAGCCCTGTTCTCTTTTGCATCTGGCCCCTCAACTCTTGTGGCATCCTTGCGGAGCCAGCTGAGAGCAAGGGGAATGCTTCCTGCCGTCACTCTAGTGTGGTGCAATTGAGGAGGAAAAATGGAAGCAAGCAGCCACAGAATATGGCTATGCCCTTGCCCAGAGGCATGATTGGGGTCCTTTGTGCCCATGGCAAGGAGCTGCATTGGCACCAGGAAAAAATTTGATAAGTAAGTGAGGAATGTTCCTGGAGGAGGGTGCCCCTCTGCCCACACCATACATTTGAAGCACATTTATACCACCCACATTAACAAGCCATGGCTTCCTCCAAAGAATCCTGGGAACTGTAACTCGCCCCTCGCAGAGCTAGAATTCCCAGCACCCTTGACAAAACGCCTGTCCCAGGATGACTTGGGGGGAAGCTGTGCACTTGGAATGCAGTGTGGGGATGCGACCTAAGAGGGGCAAACATGTTGTTCCTAACCCCCCCTCCAAGTATTGCTGAGAGGGTTTCTCTTTGCAGACTACAAGTGGGGTGGGAGGAGGGTATTCCAGCTTCCTTTGCAGAGCTGTGGGCTGACCTTGGCCGGACACTTGGCTTCAAGAGCTCCGCGAAATCCTGCTCAGCGCCCCACCTAGCACGGAAAGGTTTCAGGCATGGGGAAGCCCCACAGGCCTCAAATTCCCAGGTCAGAGTGCATATGTGTGGCCAAGGAGTGGGAGATCTCTCTTTGCGGTCTCCCAGTCAACATGTGCACAGGAAAGCTCTAAACTCAGCAGATCACTGGGTGATCAGATACAACGGTGGCCGTAATCCGGGTCATGAACAGAACCATTTGACAGAACCACGGAAACCTTCAGGGCAGAGTTGTCTTTGTGTGTTTGTGTGTGAGAGAGAGAAGGTTGTGAGACCAGAGGGCAGAGATTTTGTACGGTGCTGATTTTTCCCGGAATCTGCTTTTCTGCTCCAGGCAGCCATTAATCTAATATTAAGCCCCTTAACCTTTCTAATTGTTCTCTTTCAGTGTCAGCTGGTTGCTTATTAACCTTTCAATCTCTTCTATAATGCGGTTACTGCTGACTCCGGTTAGTCCTGGCTCCACAGACATATTACCTCCAGCGGCGAATTGTTTGTCCTCGTACTTGCCTGCCTTTTCCCCTTTTAATAATAATAATTGTCCCTAAGAGGCCGGTCTGAGCCGGGATGACTGGGTCGGCCTCTATAAATAGCCCCTTATTAACCTTGCTTTCTTTGTAGATGAGCCTTCCTTGGTCCACTTTGCTGCATCCCATCTTAATAACATGAGCAGGACCTGCAGGATCAGGCCAGTGGTCCATCTAGTCTAGCACCCTTTTCTCCCAGCCGCCAACCAGATGTCTCTGGGAAACCAGCAAGCAGGATTTGAACCCCCCACCCCCAGGGTCCAGCAACGAATATCCAGACACATGGCAGCCTCTACCTGTGAAGGCAGATCATAGTCAACATGGCTAGTAGCCACGGATCGCCCTTTCTTCCATGAAGTTGCCTAATCCTCTTTTAAAGCCATCTTTAGGTTGGTGACCATCCCTGCCCCTCGTGGAAACGAGTTCCATAGTTCAACAATGTGCTGCAGGAAGAAGGACTTTATTTTCTCTTTCCTGAAACAACATTTGGCTACACTGGATGCCCAGACTATAACACTCTGTGTTAAGGGATACTGTGAGGTATACTTGTAAGTATAGATGCCATGCACAATATGATGAAACAGTCTTTCTTTGTGCAGGTGGTGCTGTGGTCTAAACCATTGAGCCTGTTGGGCTTGTCGATCAGAAGGTTGGCGGTTTGAATCCCCGTGACGGGGTGAGCTCCCATTGCTCGGTCCCTGCTCCTGCCACCCTTGCAGTTCAAAAGCACACCAGTGCAAGTAGATAAATAGGTACCACTCCGGCGGGAAGGGAAATGGCGTTTCTGTGCGCTCTGGTTTCCGTCAGAGTGTTCTGTTGCACCGGTTTACTCATGCTGGCCACATGACCTGGAAAACTGTCTGTGGACAAATGCTGGCTCCCTTGGCCTGAAAGCGAGATGGGCACAGCACCCCATAGTCGCCTTTGACTGGACTTAACCATCCAGGGGTCCCTTACCTTTACCTTTTTACCTAGCACATGTAATGGCACCCCCATCGTTCTGCCCGGACGCTGAGGTCCAGCTCCGAGGGCCTTCTGGTGGTTCCCTCAATGGGAGGAGTGAAGCTACAGGGAACCAGGCAGATGGCCTTCTTGGTAGTGGCGCCTGCCCTGTGGAACGCCTTCCTGTCAGATGTCAAGGAGATAAGTAACTATGCAATCTTTAGAAGATATCTGAAGGCAACCCTGTATAGGAAGCCTTTTGGTGTGTTATGTTTTATTATGTTTTTATATATGTTGGAAGCTGCCCAGTCAGATGGGCAGCAGGGCACACACATTATTATTATTATTAATTGCCTTGAGGCCTAAATGATTGGAATCAACCTTAATGATCCATTCTAGTTCATATATATCTGCCAGCTATGGATAGCACTGCATGCATTTGACGGACGTTATGCCACAATAAATCTGTTCAGTCTCTAATGTGCCCCAGGACTCTTTGATGTTCTTCAGCAATACACGACCACTCCTCTGGATGATGCTATGAACCATAGGACTTCAATATCCAGGGTCACTGCACCCGGACTCCTCGCCTTTGTGATCTTTCCATCCCAAATTGGGGAGGAGCCCTCCAGTTCCTTTGTTGCAGTCAGACATCAACCAGCCTGATTGCGTGGAGTCTTTGAAGAGCAACAATGCCGCCTCTGTCCTCCCAGATTAGCAGCTGAGCCGGAGCCGGGCTGGAGTCACGTGGCCTTTGCTCTGAGCCGCAGTCTGCACAAAAAGAGAGGCTGCCTCTCTCTCCCCCGCTTCCCTAGTTGTTGCTGCCCTTGTGTATTTGCCAACAAGGTTCAATCTCCTTGAAGCTCATCATCTGTGGCTTAGACTTGCATGAGGCGGGTGAGGGAGGATGGAAGGCTCAAGGTGAGGTCTGCTAATAGGGTTTGAACCAAGGCCAGAAGACACCAGAAGTTTCCCTAGCAGTTCCTTCTTCTGTCCCAAGGCAGCCTGCTGCTTGCATCAGCCCCCTCCCCGAAATTCATATGCATAAAGGTAAAGGTAAAGGGACCCCTGACCATTAGGTCCAGTTGTGACCGACTCTGGGGTTGTGGCACTTATCTTGCTTTACTGGCCAAGGGAGCTGGTGTACAGCTTCTGGGTCATGTGGCCAGCAGGACTAAGCCGCTTCTGGCGAACCAGAGCAGCGCACGGAAACGCCGTTTACCTTCCCACTGGAGCGGTACCTATTTATCTACTTGCACTTTGGTGTGCTTTCGAACTGCTAGGTTGGCAGGAGCAGGGACTGAGCAACGGGAGCTCACCCCGTCACGGGGATTTGAACCGCCGAGTCCTAGGCTCTGTGGTTTAACCCACAGCGCCACCCGCGTCCCTGCCCATAATCCTGCCCATATTGTTGCTGGCATCCATCTGTCTCAAGAGAAAATGAAGTGCACCTCCAGGGATGAAGTAAGTCAAACTGCTGCATTAGCAGAACTGAAGTGACCACCCTGGGGGGCAAGCCTGGGCGGCGTGTCGGGAGCTCCTGGGCTGCCCAAACGACAAGACCCTCCCCCCCCCCAGCCTCTGATACGAACCAAAGGAAAGCAGAGCAATACATTTGGCACCAGCTTGGCTGCAGGAGTTGTCAGAAGGAGGCGTACAAGACACCAGATTTGTGTAGGATTTACTCCTTAGCCTTTCCCCCAAAGATGTCCCTCAAGGCAGCAGAGGCTTAGGATCAGAGTCTTCCTTCTCCTTGATAGGCTCCCTTTCCAGGTTGATGAGCCCCAGCAGAAGCCACTTTCTAGACCATTGGACCCACATTTGGTCTCGTCAGCTTGCTCCACTGGAGTCGGTTTTCACATGCAGGGGATGTCCCTGACTCCCTCACCTGGCTTAGCAGGCCAGTCAAAGCTGTTTCCCAGGGTGTCGCCGCAGTCACATGCTGGCAGCTTCTAGGAGCCACAGGTGGGAGCAGAGTGCAGGGTGGGGACCAAAGGTGGACAACCTACCCCAGGTGGAGCATGACGTGTCTTCCATCAGAGGTGCTACCCCTCCCCAATCACCCCATACATTCTAACCCTAGAAATGTTGTTGTTTAGTCGTTTAGTCGTGTCCGCCTCTTTGTGACCCCCTGGACCAGAGCACGCCAGGCACTCCTGTCTTCCACTGCCTTCCGCAGTTTGGTCAAACTCATGCTGGTAGCTTCGAGAACACTGTCCAGCCATCTCATCCTCTGTCGTCCCCTTCTCCTTGTGCCCTCCATCTTTCCCAACATCAGGGTCTTTTCCAGGGAGTCTTCTCTTCTCCTGAGGTGGCCAAAGTCTTGGAGCCTCAGCGTCAGGATCCGTCCCTCCAGGGAGCACTCAGGGCTGATTTCCTTAAAACCCTATAAATACTGTGATAATATAAGCATGGCAGTTGTGATGCCTTTAAAAAGCAGAAGGGAACACTGCACTAAGAGCTGATTCACCTGCGCAAGAGAGACTGTCTCCCGCAGGTGGGCACTCTGTGGAATGCCCTCCTCCTGCCAGCCCTGTCATGTCCCTGCCCAGTCATGCAGGATGTGTCTGTTTTCCTGCCTCTCCTTTATGGAGACACACCACAGAATGTGGACCACATGTGCTGGGCCTTTATACTAGCCTCACATCTACACCACATGCTGAAAGCACTTTTAACGCAGATTTAAAGCACATGGCTTTCCCCAAGAATCCTGGGAACTGTAGCTGACTCCTCCCAGAGCAGCCGTTCCCAGCATTCTTAACAAACTACAGTTCCCAGGACAATTCACAGCGGGAGCCATGCGTTTTAAATGTGCTTTAAATGTGTGGTGTGGATAGGACCTATATCCCATCCTTAAGCTAAAGAATGCCTTATGAGGAACGGCTAAGGGAGCTGGGCATGTTTAGCCTGGAGAAGAGGAGGTTAAGGGGTGATATGATAGCCATGTTCCAATATATAAAAGGATGTCACATAGAGGAGGGAGAAAGGTTGTTTTCTGCTGCTCCAGAGAAGCGGACACGGAGCAATGGATCCAAACTACAAGAAAGAAGATTCCACCTAAACATTAGGAAGAACTTCCTGACAGTAAGAGCTGTTTGACAGTGGAATTTGCTGCCAAGGAGTGTGGTGGAGTCTCCTGCTTTGGAGGTCTTTAAGCAGAGGCTTGACAACCATATGTCAGGAGTGCTCTGATGGGGTTTCCTGCTTGGCAGGGGGTTGGACTCGATGGCCCTTGGGGTCTCTTCCAGCTCTAGGATTCTAGGATTCTAAAGGCCCTGTAGTGATTGGCCCTTGCACACTTGGTTCTGACCAAACTAAGCCTCCTAGGACACATCAGATGGTTTCATTTGGTCCGAATCTGCTTCCAGAGTTAACACTAAATACATTACTTCTGGTAAATGAGGCACCATAGCCGCCAGAGGGACATGAATATTTGCGCCCTGGGCTTTTGAGACTCGTCTACCCATGTGCTATCTGAAACCAAAGGGGGGCACTGGTTGACAGATGTGAAATATTTTTCAGCTCTGCTTCCCCCACTATTTCAAAAGGCATGTGAGGAGGGGCCCAAACTTGACACATCACTGTCTGTGCGTGTTTTTGAAGGGAAAGGCTCTCTTCATTTATTATTTGATCAGCTAGCCAATCCCCATCCTCCGTTACACCTCTGAGCAGGTCACCCGTGAAGCAAGATGAGGAGACCACCTCAGGTGGCAGGATCTACATTGGTAGCAGATGTCAACCTTTATTCCCTGCTTATTCCTGATGTAGCTTTTCACTCAGCGTTTCTTCCCTGGTGCGGGGAGCTACATTTTGGGGTTTGCCTCAGGCGTCAATATGCAGACCCTCCAAGTGTCCCTATTTTCCAGGGACAGTCCCAGAGTTACAGAAGCAGTCCCAGTTTCTGATTTGATCCTGGGATGATCCCCTTAGGACGCCCATATTTTCACTGGAGAAATGTTGGAGGGTAAAACAAGCAAAAGGCTTGTCTGCAGGATATAATCAAAGATGCTTTCAAAAGATCCTACTGAACACCGGCTACTGAAGAATTTAAGCCAGGGGTAGGCAAACTAAGGCCCGAGGGCTGGATCCGGCCCAATCGCCTTCTAAATCCAGCCCGTAGACGGTCCAGGAATCAGCGTGTTTTTACATGAGTAGAATGTGTCCTTTTATTTATCTCTGGGTTATTTGTGGGGCATAGGAATTCATTGATTTTTTTTTTCCAAAATATAGTCCGGCCCCCCACAAGGTCTGAGGGACAGTGGACCGGCCCAAGGCTGCAAAAGGTTGCTGACCCCTGATTTAAGCGCAGTACTACTGTTTTGTACAACAGCCAGCCAGCCTAGCTCCTTCTTTCCAGTATGGAAATAATGACTTGAAACAGATAAATCATAATCAAGTAAATGGTAATCAAGTAACTTCTCCTAACGAATCAGCTGAGGAGCCATCGCCCCTTTCCAAAGCTAAGAGAGGCTCTGGACGCCTCCAAAGGTTCAACGCTTTATGGCACTTCCTGGCACCTGTGACTTTTTTTTATGACTTCTGGAAACTGATTAACCTGGCAGCCTCAGCCTCCGAAAGGTAATGTTCCTGCAGCAGTTAAACATTTACCCACCTGATGATGTGACACGAAGAACAAAAAGTTCAGAGAGGTGTGTAACCTCCCTGTTTGAGATGAACTTTCCCCTTTCTCGCGGAAAAGTAAAAATAGCCCTATCGACTATTGTCTGCATCACCGCCCTGGGATCCCACCAGCGGCTCGTAACTCTTGCCTTCCTCCTTGGGCGAGAAGTCAAGCCCTGCGCTCACAAGGCCAAAGTACACTGTGAAGGAACAGAAAGTGCTGCGTTCCACATTAGCAGCTATTTCTAGCTTCAGAAGAATCTGTGTGTAGAGAACACTCTACAGGACTTCAAGATTTCAAGGAAGTGCATTGCCGCTGCATCCGTACCAACTCTGTTTAAGCCTTTTAAGGACTGGTAGTGAAAAGCTGCAAACGACAGGCTGTGAAACATGCAGAATGCGTGCCCTCCAACATTTCTTTAGTGAAAATTGGGACTTTGTATTAAATAATAAGTATGTTTCCAAGCACAATTCAAAGTGTTGGTGCTGACCTTTAAAGCCCTAAATGGCCTCAGTCCAGTATACCTGAAGGAGCATCTCCACCCCCATCATCCAGCCCGGACACTGAGGTCCAGCTCCGAGGGCCTTCTGGCGGTTCCCTCCCTGCGAGAAGCAAAGCTACAGTGAACCAGGCAGAGGGCCTTATTGGTGGTGGCACCCGCCCTGTGGAACACCCTCCCATCAGATGCCAAGGAAATAAACAACTATCTGACTTTTAAAAGACATCTGAAGGCAACTGTAGCAGGAACCCCCCCCCCAATCATTCAGTTTGTACAAACTTCACACATACTCACACTCACACACTACATACGCTACGCTTCTTTATAAATTAATAGAAAATCAACCATACATCGGATTTGCACTGTTCCACTTTTATTTTACTCCATGAAGGAAGGACTACAAAATGGGGAAGGTTTGATACCGGGCAGCCATAATCCTTGAGCATACCAGCACATCCACAGGAGCCCTGCCCAGTTGCTATGCCAACCCTGATGGTCTCAGACAGAAGACCATTAACAACACAAGGGACTGCATACACGTGTGGATTCAACACGACTATAACAAAAGAACAGTGATTGGATTCCCCCTCAGGGGGCAGGAAACTGGGACTACCTTTTCTCTTCTGAAAATGACTCATGGGGAGGGGGAGAAGGGAACCAGCCAGGTGACAGGACACTCAGGTTATCACCACAACTCCTCCCTCAACCCCTCCTTTCTGTGATGGATGCATGATGTTTCTGGGGGTGGGCTTGACCTACAGGAGGAGAATTTCAAAAGTTTTTATAAAGTCTTGCACACCATTTTTCTGTGTCTTTCCTCTCTCCTGCAAGTGAGGGGAGCACCCTGTTGCAACAGTTCAATAAAGGCCAAGCCTACAGGCTGCTGTTTTGCTCCAAGTTATCCTGGTTGGTGTCTTTGTTTTTGTCCAAGGGAGCCCTCAGATTTTTCCGCTAACACAGCCCTGTTTAGGGAAGTTTTTTATGTTTGATGTTTTATCATGTTTTTAATATTCTGTTGGGAACTGCCCAGAGTGGCTGGGGAGACCCAGCCAGATTGGGGAGGGGGTATGAATAAGAATAAGAATTAACTATCTATACCACACCCATCTGACTGGGTTGTCCCAACCACTCTGGGTGGCTTCTAAAATATATAAAAACATTAAAACTTAAAATTTTTCCCTAGACAGGGCTGCTTTCAGATGGCTCAGGGGTCAGAGAACATTTCTCTGATGAAATTAGGGATGCCCTGGCCTAAGGGAAAGCGGGACATTCCAGGATCAAATCAGAAACCGTAAATCCGGGACCGTCCCTGGAAAATAGGGACCCTTGAAAGGCCTGAGCATGTTTGCATGAAGAGGCATACTGAAGCCAGGGGGTTGGACTAGATGACCCCTGGGGTCCCTTCCAACTCAACAATGCGATGATTCTGAGAAAGCCCAAAGCAGAGTGGCTTGCTTAGCCTGCTTTGACGCTGTTGGTCTCTTGGAACACTGACCAGGCCTTGGCCTGCAGAAAGCCAAAGCTTCTCACAGGCTTTGGTGTCATCAATAAAAGCAATAAATCAATAAAATAGAGTGGATTTGGAAATGGATAAAGAAGTTGCCTTTGGGTGCTGGAATATCTGTAACTCGTGAGCCCTGGGATTGTGGCATGTTAAGACACTGACTGGAATGAGGCTGAAGGTTTAAGGAAAGCAGTTTGAATGTGATTTTGAGGAGGGGAAGAGGAATGCCAAAACAAGGGAGACAGTTTTAAAATGAAAGATGGAAGAGCAACTATGCTGTACATAAAAAAAAGACAGAGTTTGCAGCAGCTGAGTTGCTTCAATGCGTGAGGAGGAGAATTCCTGGTGCTTCTGTTGCCCTGATATCTGTGGAACATTTCAGCATTTGCAACTGCCTCCAAATTCCATGACGCGGCTGAGGAAGAAATAGCCTGTCATCGCCCAGGAGGTGGAGGCTGCAGCCACACAGTCCTTCCAGGGCGACAGAGATTGCGCAGGCTTTATCACACGCATGAAAACAAAAGAAAGGGGAACGGTGACTAACTGGGGGAGGGCGGCTGGAATGAAAGTGGGCTTTGGCTGACAGAGAGGTCGCTCACGGGTTGGGCTGCTGGCGTGACAGGGGCCTATTTCAGGATTTGGAGCTTTTTTAGCAACAAAATTGTCATGCCTTCACAGAGTCCTCTTTGGCAGGCTGTCATTGCTCCTGGTGAACAAACGAAGTTTCATCGTAATGGCCAGAACTGAGTAGCACAACTAAAAACAAGAAGTAGCCCTTTGGCAGGTAAAAAGGTAAAGGACCCCGGACAGTAAGTCCAGTCGCAAACGACTCTGGGGTTGTGGCGCTCATCTCGCTTTATTGGCCGAGGGAGCCGGCGTACAGCTTCCGGGTTATGTGGCCAGCATGACTAAGCCGCTTCTGGCGAACTAGAGCAGCGCACGGAAATGCCCTTTACCTTCCCACCGGAGTGGTACCTATTTATTTACTTGCACTTTGACGTGCTTTCGAACTGCTAGGTTGGCAGGAGCAGGGACCGAGCAACGGGAGCTCACCCCGTCGCGGTGATTCGAACCGCCGACCTTCTGATTGGCAAGCCCAAGAGGCTCAGTGGTTTAGACCACAGCGTCACCCGCGTCCCTCACAGAGTCTGGGTTTATTCCTTCCTGGGGCTGTGTCAATGTGTTCCTGTGTGCGCATTGACAAACCTGAGTGCTTTCGATTTTATACCACTGAAATCTATCTCAGTGTGTGTGGTGCTTGGGGATGTATTCATGTTGTGTCCTGTTGTCCCCTCCCCTCCAGGAATACCTCCCCACCCACCATAATTTAGGGGAACCCAAGGTCTTTTGTGGGTATGTGCACAGGTCTTTGTTTTGACCCTCCTCCACGAAAATAGCTGTTTACTTGGCCGTTTTCCTATGTCATGAAGGCTGAAATTTCAATTCAAGATATTAACTGATATGCATGAAATTTCAGATATAGCTATATAATCCCTAGTGTAGTAAAATAAGACCTTTGGAGCAAGCATTTTCAAAAAAAAGTTTTTTATGAACCGTCCTAATACCTAGCTTTAGGAATCATATAAAATCAACCTCTTTGCCAAGTTCCTCCCTTCCAACGCCATTTTGCCCTTGGAAAAAGAACTCTTTTCCCTTCCACCTCCCCAAGCTTGAAGACATGTATACAAACTTCCTACCCCAGGAAATGCCCAGAGGTGACATTTGCTCCAGACATTCAAAGGAAGCTCTATTGTACTTTGGGTGGTGGATACTTAAGACATGTTTGCCTATGCTAATCTTATACTTGGGTCTTGCCCTGACACATCTGTCTATGCTAATATTGTGTGGCCCTCCCCTTTTGTGACATGTCGGTGATGTGGCAATGATGTACTGATGATGCTGTGCAAACTGTATTCTGGGATATGGTGGGAAAGTTTTAAAAGTCAATGTTGCCCCATGCTCTGCGTTCACTTGCTGCTGTTGAACCTGTTGCGCAGCAAGAAAGGATCTCAGTCTACTGTTTTGCTCCAAATTGCTTGGCTGGAATTTCCTTCTTTTACTGACCGCATGGACCCGCGGGGGAATTGTACCCTGAGGAGCTGGGCTGTTGAGCAGTCTCTCAACCCAGAATTTTCCTTAACAGAGACAAAATGGAAGCAGGGGGTGTGGCGATAGATGGCGCCCAGTGAAATGCTACCAGGAATGTAAAAAAAGCTGACTCACACAATGTGCTACAGTTGGTAATATGTTGTTTTACACTGGATTTTCTTCCCTTTATCGGATTATCCATGGTTTGAGGAAATCATGATTTAGCAGGAGGAAATGTGGGCTGCCACTTGGATGAGAAGGATGTTATATTGGCGCTGAGGGGAAAACAGAGACAAAATCCGCTTCAAATCCACATTAAATTCCAGTGCGGATGAGTCCTAGTAGCCACTGCTGGCTTAATCTATGAACAATATGTTGAGCACATCTAGAAGTTTAACTACCGTATTTTTCGCTCTATAAGACGCACCAGACCACCAGACGCACCTAGTTTTTGGAGAAGGAAAACAAGAAAAAAAATATTCTGAATCTCAGAAGCCAGAACAGCAAGAGGGATCACTGCGCAGTGAAAGCAGCAATCTCTCTTGCTGTTCTGGCTTCTGTGATAGCTGCGCAGCCTGCATTCACTCCATAAGATGCACACACATTTCCCCTTACTTCTTAGGAGGGAAAAAGTGAGTCTTATAGAGCAAAAAAATACGGTATATGCTTTGTGTAGAAGTGTTTCCTATTGTCTGTACTGACTCAGGCTTCTGGTGTTTTGAGAGAGATAAAAGGTACCTCCATTCACTTTCTTTACATCATTATTTATTTTCTAAACCTTTATATCCCCCCCCTTTCCTAAACCAAAAAGCCCCAAACGTTTCCATCTTTGTAGGAAGAGGCTTCATAGCTCAGTAGTGATTTGAACCCGGGCGCCTTTGGTCCAAGGCCAATATCCATCAGTCACTGCACCAGCTGGGCATCAGACCTTGACTTCCTGTGCCCCCCACCCCACCCCCAGATTCAAACTGAACACCCAAGTCACTGGAGAGTTCATCAATGAAAGCAAGGACACCTCTTTTCTCCAGATTGCTCTATGTCACCAAAGGCTTGTGCTTGCGGTCCTCTAGTCTAGCCCCTCTGAAGGAAGTATTCTTGCTGCAATCATTGACAGGGAAGCGCAGTTACTCATTATCTCCTTCGTATTTGGTCATCGGGCAGCACTGGGGGAAATGTGTCCAGGAGGACGTGAGAACCTTCCTTTTTTCCATCTCTGCTCAGCATTTCTTTGCGCTGGGACTCTTTGTACTTTTGCCACTCCTTCTGCCTGACTGAGTAACCAGATTAGACTCTCATAAAGAGCAACCGACTGGGGAAACCAAGGGGATGTGGGTCTGGGTATAGAGCAATTTACTTATCAACAGGTGTATTACTGAATGTTTATGAGGAAGCCTTTGGATTTCCAAGGCTAACTTGTCCTACCACCTCCCCTTCCTTCTCATCTCTGCTTGGTTATGGGGACTTTCTCTGCCCAGCAGGTTGGGAAGTCTCTGCCTTGCAAGGAGAAGAGGACAGTGTGGAGAATATCTGGACAGGTCATCTATGGTGTTTGGGAAGCCATTTTTGCTTTGGGGGGGGGGGATCATGAGCCTACTGAATTCAGTGAGATCTCCACCACTGATTTCAGAAGGATTAGAAATACAATTTTAAAGTCAATTAAGGACAGGATCCTGGGATTGATCTTATAATTATCTGCTCACTTGGATTATGTTGTAAGTGATTAGATCACGGTGAGGAACATTTCCCCCCCAGAGACCACATTCCTCCATGGGAAATCTTACAGGGGGGTCATACCGATGGAGGGTGGGAGAAAGATATCTTTGCACAGTTGGCTACATTCTTGGCATGCAAAAGTCAGAGGAGTCTGCACATCCCCACACCCCGCCCCATCTTCCATTCAGTTAAGCAAGAGGCATAATCACATAAGAACCAATTCAAAGTGTTGCTGCTGACCTTTAAAGCCTTAAACGGCCTCGGTCCAGTATACCTGAAGGAGCGTCTCCACCCCCATCATTCTGCCCAGACACTGAGGTCCAGCTCAAGGGCCTTCTGGCGGTTCTCTCATTGCGAGAAGTGAGGTTACAGGGAACCAGGCAGAGGGCCTTCTCAGTAGTGGCACCCGCCCTGTGGAACGCCCTCCCATCAGATGTCAAAGAGATAAACAACTACCTGACATTCAGAAGACATCTGAAGGCAGCCCTGTTTAGGGAAGCTTTTAATGTTTGATGCATTATTGTATTTTAATATTTTGTTGGAAGCCGCCCAGAATGGCTGGGAAAGCCCAGCCAGATGGGAGGGTAATAATAATAATAATAATAATAATAATAATAATAATAATAATAATAATAATAATAACCTAAGAAGTGCCTGCTGGCTCAGCCCAATGGCCCGTCTGATCCCGCATCCTGCTTTCACAGCAGCCAACCAGAAGCACGATCAGAGCCCAAGGGCTCCCTTCTTGTGATTTCCAGCAACTGGTGTTCAGAAGCCTTACTGCCTCTGACCTGGAAGGCAAAGCAGAGCCCTGACGGCTGGGAGACATCAAGAGCCCTTTCCTCCATGAAGTTTTCTGATGCTCTTTTAAAGCCACCTAGTTTGAGGCCCCTCACCGTCTTCTGTGAAAGAGAGAAACTGAGCCTTTATGCAGCATCTCCCAAACTTGCGTCTCCAGCTGTTTTCGGACTACAGCTCCCATCATCCCTAGCTAGCAGGACCAGTGGTCAGGGATGATGGGAATTGTAGTCCAAAAACAGCTGGAGACCCAAGTTTGGGAAATTCTGCTTTAGTGTCATCAACCCATTCCTGTGAAATACTCTGATAACAGAGGTCCACAGTTAGCGCCTTCTGCGCTAACTTTTAAAGGCCTGCTGAAAACTTTTTGATTCTACCAGGCCTGTGCAGGGAATTAAGAGCATTTCTCCCACAGCTGTTTAGTGATGCTTGTTTTTAATTTCTTTTTATTTTTTTATGCTCTCCTTGTATGGTTTCATTTTTTCAATGTTGTAAATCGCTTTGATGTTTTGCGGTATAGATACACCTTTGTAAACATATGGGGAATGAATGAATGAATGCAATTCAGTGTAAACAAGTGTAAAGTGATGCACATCAGGACACACACACACACACACACACACACACACACACACACACAGTGGTACCTTGGTTCTCAAATTTAATCCGTCCCGGGAGTCCGTTCGACTCCCGGAAGCGTTCAAAAACCAAAGCACGGCTTCCGATTGGCTGCGTTGGACTTTTGGCTTCCAAAAAACATTTGCAATTCGGAACACTTACTTTAGGGTTTGTGGCGTTTGGTAGCTCAACAACTTTGTCCTGATTTTCACTTTGGGGAATATGGCAACCATACCTATACCCTAATGGGGGTCTGAACTGGCAGTGAGTGACCAGGAATCAGGCCTTGGGGCCATAGTGATTGATCCCGATCCTGTGAGCAGCTACAGTAGAAGTTAAATTCCCTTTTAGGAAGGGAAAATAAAACTGTGAGTCTCACAATGCGTTCACATGAATCTACGGTGCGAGCAAACCTGAAATCTCGTGCTGGTGTTGTGTAGAAATCACTAGGACTCAGGGATATCTCCATTAATTTCAGCCTGCCGCCCGCCTTATATAAAGCAATGAGACCTGGATTGCCCTGATAGTGTGCCCTCGGTTCCCTCTTTGTCTGCTGAGATTGGGAAGAAACTCAATACCGAAGTTAAGCAGAGGTTCCTTTGCTGGGATTCACATTTCATGTGCTCGGAGTTTGGCACACGATCCCCTGGAAGGGACCGTGATACCTTGAATCTAGTATCAGCTCCGCGCTTGTCACCTGCCTCCGGTTGCAGCTCTGTGCAGGCGGCAGCTGCCTGCCGGATGATAACAAGCCTAGATAGGCCTTGGCGTTGTGTTCCTCTGAGGAGGTCAGTCCTGGTATCTGTTACTTGCCAGCTCTGTGCACAGCCAGGGCCAAGCTGGGCTGGGCGGGGGAGAGCGTGCTTCCCGCAGGAAGGAGGTGGCGCGGAGCAGGAGGCCAAGTCATCTGATCCATAATTGATTTATTCTTCTAAAATGTACTCTTGCGGCATGTCAATGAACAGCTTGACGGAGGTAAGGAAAAGAACAGAGGCCTTTGTCCACCTAGCAGGAACAAAGGGCTGCCTATGAGCTCGTGGGCGAGAGTCTGACCCAGCAGAGATCAGCTGGCCTTGGCTTCCTGCTCTGCAATTATTCAAGGCTCAGCACCAGGCAGAAAGACGGAAGGATTCCAAAATGCTCTGGGGATGTGGCAGCCGAAGGTCTCAGAGACACATGGGCAGATTCCCAGTGAAGATACGGTGGAACCTCGGTTCCGGAACGCCTCTGTTGTCATACGTTTCAGTTCTCAAACGCCAAAGACCCGGAAGTAAATGCTTCCGTTTTCAAATGTTTTTGGGAACCCCAATGGGCAACGCAGCTTCCACTGGGTGCAAGCAGCACTGGCAACCAATGGGAAGCCGCGCCTCGGTTTTCGAACATTTTGGAAGCCAAACGGGCTTCCAGAACGGATTTCGTTTGAGAACAGAGGTACCACTGTATACAGAAAGTGTCTTCTCGTGATTCTGGGATTCCTTTGAGCTTTTCCTCACTTTCTCCCACATCTTAACTTATAGCCTTTTGACAGCCACCCCTAGGTTTCTTCTGAGTAACAGCTTCTCCCATAGATCTGTAGATGCTACATGTATGTAAATGCCAGACACATGGAGGCAAAATCACGCCCACACCACTCCCTGATCAGTCGTAACTCTCTAACCAGCTAGCAAGTGAATACAGCTATAGAAAGGTATTGGTGCTTGCAAAAGAAAAAAAACCACACACACCTCACTATTTATTTAGAGGTTTCTGACTCATGCTATTCAAGGCAATAAACAATTTTAAAAGCACAATTTCATATAAAAACAGGCATAAAATATAACCTTTTTAAAATCTGCGAGAGGAAGTTGGAAGAGAACTCAAGGCAGCTTTGGAAATCCAGCCCTAAATTGCTTAGTAATTCAAGATAGCTAATGGATGCAAGAGAAGGGGTCAGATTCCAAGAAGGGGGGGGGGCGGGGGGGAGAGATCGGCCTACTGTAAGCGGGCAGCTATAAAGTCCAAAAGGACAGGAGGGTTTGTTTGCACTTAACCTTGAATTAGATAGCACTCTGCTGATAGGAGGGCCTGTCTGAGCTTCCCCCTCCTTACTTCAAAGGAGGTCTGTGTAGGAAGAATTCACCTATAGCTGCTGTCACCTGTCAAGGGGCCCAGTGTGCAGCGAGACATGGAAAGTGGTGTCAATGGAGAAGCCCACCTCCTGCTGATGAGCTAGTAAGGGTGAGAGACAGCAGCGTGTTGCTACCTTCACTGGCCAGGGCCGGCCCACCCATGAGGCAAGGTGAGGCAACTGCCTCAGGCGGCAGGATCTGCAGGGGCACCAATTCCGGCCTCCAAGAGGCTGCTGCTGTGGTGGCAACAGCTGCTGTGGTCTACTGGAGGCCAGATCTGCTGCTTCCATGCCACCTCTGCAGCGGCCTCTTGGCAAACAGAAGGCACTGCTAGTTGCCTCCCATCTCTAGGGATGAAATGGCTGGGGCTGCCCTCTGGGGTCTCCGGAGCAGGGCTGTTCCCCACCCCGCCCACAACAACCTTTGATTCCCACTTGAACCATCAGGTAAAGTTGATTCGATTCCCCCCATTCCTGCTTGTTCCCAATGGAGGTCTCCACTCACCCCTCCCTTCTCTTGCTGGGGCCATTTTGCAATTTGCCTCACGTGCCAGAATGTCTTGGGCTGGTCCTGGCATTAAAGGTAAAGGTACCCCTGACCATTAGGTCCAGTTGCGGACGACTCTGGGGTTGTGGCGCTCATCTCACTTTCAGGCCGAGGGAGCCAGCGTACAGCTTCCGGGTCATGTGGCCAGCAGGACTAAGCCGCTTCTGGCGAACCAGAGCAGCGCACGGAAACGCCATTTACCTTCCCACCAGAGCGGTACCTACTTATCTACTTGCACTGGCGTGCTTTCAAACTGCTAGGTTAGCAGGAGCTGGGACTAAGCAATGGGAGCTCACCGCGTCATGGGGATTCGAACCTCTGACCTTCTGATTGGCAAAGGTCCTGGCATTGCCTCCCCCGTTTCCCCAGCGGCAGCTGAAAGGCTGTTCTTGGGGACAAAACCACACAAACCTTACACACTTTTTCCGCCTGCTGTTCTGTGCCTGGCTGCCCATGTTTTGCGTTCTAAAGGTGGAGGAACTCTTGCTGATACTAACCATCTTGAGCAGTAAGAAGACTGAACGAGAAAAAGGAAAGCTCATCTGGTTAGAGTGTAGTGCTTATAACGCCAAGGTTGCAGGTTTGATCCCCCTATCGGACAGCTGAATATCCCTGCACTACCAGGGGGTTGGACTAGATGATCCTCAAGGTCTCTTCCAGTTCTACTATTCTATGAAACTTTCTACTGCATGGTCCAGTTTCACTGAATATGCATCTACTGCACACTGTTTCCATCCACTGGCTTCTCACGGACCCTGTGGAACAACTCTTTTGTTTGCTCTATTCTCGCTGCATGGCGTTGCTTTCAAAGTCTCAATTCCAATATGTTGCTTTCTTCTGTCTCCGTACTTTGGGGAGAGGAGTGGGTTGGAAATATTGTTATTGTTGCTTTCTTGGTTTCGTTATACTTGAAAATCAATTAAAAACATACAGTCGTACCTTGGTTTCCAAACAGCTTAGTTCTCGAACGTTTTGGTTCCCGAACGCTGCAAACCCAGAAGTGACAGTTCCAGTTTGCGAACTATTTTTGGAAGCCAAACATCCAATGGGGCTTCCTGCAGCTAATCAGAAGCCGCACTTTGGTTTCTGAACGTTTTGGAAGTCGAACGGACTTCCAGAAAGGATTCTGCTTGACTTCCAAGGTATGACTGAATGTTTTGAGGAATACATGGTTCAGGACCTCCTGTTTAAGGCTCTAACCAGCCTGCAACAAGAGTCATGTAGCAGCATGGGTGACTCTTCCTTGTGAGCGCCACGTACCTGCCCCCCCCAAACACAACTGGGATGGAAATCTCAGACTGGAGGGACCTTTGTACTCTAGCTAGGCTGTGCCCTCTTCAAGTGCTTTTCCCTGACTGAACTGTGATAATACCTCTCCCTTGCCAGGATGCACGATGGAGAGATAAGGATGAAGGGGGTGGAGGAATCTCTGGAAGTTTGCCCAGACGGAATGCAGCCTGCTGTAAGAAGCGGAAAGTCAAATCCAATTTGCCGCCTGCTTCTCTTGGCTCTGGCCCTCTCACAATCAGCGTGCTTTGCGGTTCTCAGGATGAAGAGAGACTGCCTACCCTGCCATACATGGAAACAAAACCTCTGAATGCTCTACAGGGGAGGAGGAAGGGGTTTCAGGAAAGTGAATCCTCCATGTGGTGCAACCTCGTGGCACTCATTCTTCTCTCTGCCACACCAACCCCCCCCCCAATTAATCAACTGGGAATTACAACACAACTCTGTTTTCCCCCTTCTCAATGTCCTGTGAACCCACAGATCTGCTGGGCCATTTTGGAGTATTCTTTCCTGCTTTAAATTTACAAACTAATCTACTTCTGCCCAGTTTCCCAGCTGTGCAGGAACCACTGTCTTATTTTTTTGGGCGCCCTGGTTTCATTCCAAACCAGAACCCAAGTTTGGCATTTGCAAGTGTATCCTTAGCATCTGACAGGAGCGAGTCACTGATCCCTATCTGAGCATGTGAGTAAGGGAAATCTCATGGGCGTGGGGCCAATCTGCACTCTTCCCAATCCCTGCTTTTTCTCCTGGCTCATTTCGACGTGCTAATGAGGAAAAGGGGACACGGAAGGCAGAAGAGCCAACCTCACCAGGATTTTCAAGAGAACAGGGCGGCAGCGGCTCAAGGAACACCTCCAGGCAAAAAGAAAGGCAAAACAGGGGACAGACTTTACCTAGGCAGACATGAATTTGATTAGTGTCAAACCTCGGCTCCGAAACGCCTCCGTTTTGGAACGTTCCGGCTCCCAAACGCTGAAAACCCGGTTTTTGAACCTTTTTCAGAAGCTGAACGTCCGACACGGCTTCCGCTTGTGTGCAGGAAGCTTCTGCAACCACTTGGAAGCCAGCGCCTCGGCTGTCAAACATTTTGGAAGCCAAATGGGCTTCTGGAATGGATTACGTTCGACAACCAAGATTTGACTGAATATGGTCAGGATCACTTGTTTCTGCAGATGACGACACCAAAACAGGCAAGGTGTGCCAGAGTTTTGGGCCACCCCCTTCAGTGGTTTTGCCCGAAGCCTCGGCTTCTTAACGAATGTGTCCCACGCTGGCTGCCGCAGCACCCGTTTTGCGCAAGTGCACAATTACCAGGAGCAAAGACACGAACATCCTCTTATGATCCATCTTTATTTGTAAAAGTCCAGATATAAAATCTCATTGTTTCTTACAAAAACAAAAAGGCACATTTAAAAACTACTCCCGCCTTCCACTCTCACCCCTGGACTCTGGTGGGCACCCCCATCCCTCCCCCATTCCATGCTTCTTCTAGCCCTCGGCCAATCGCTTCCACCCCTGCAAGGGTTCCATCTTCCTGCATTCCAGAAGCTCACACAGCGGAGAAGTGTCAGAGTGCAACCAAATCTGGCCAGTAGTATTCTAGTAGTAGGTTTCCTTTTCCACCCAGCCTACAGAGAAAGAAGGGGAAAAGATCCACATCAAGCTGGGTTTCTTCTTTCTCAAGTTTGCTGCAAGTCCTCAACATCAGATGCAAAAAGTTAACCTATTCTTCTATCTAATGCCTCTGACCGATGTTAATCGTTGTGAACTATTATGCCTACAACCCAAGCCCCAGAACATCACCTTGAGGGCTTTTTCTCCATCTTGGCAGAGCTATGAAAACAGGTAGCGGAATCCACATTTGATCCTCCCAACGAACCCCTCCAAAATTGTAAAAATGCTTGCAGCATCCATGCATGGACTGTACTGCTGACTGGCTAATGCTAAATTACTTTGAGTGCCTCATGTAACAGCCCCCTCACGCTGCCAGACCACCACCATGCAATGTATGCACACCACACAATAATAACGTTGCCAGACATCAGACTCTTACCTCCAGGGCTGCGTCTGATGATGAGTTTTCTCACTTCATCATACACAAAGATGAGGAGAGAGTAGGGGAAGGCACAGAACCACCATGTTGGTCTGCAAGAGAAGAATTCCAGTTTTAATACATACTTGTATGAGGTTTAGATGAAGTCTTCAAAAACAAGTGCTAACGTACAATTTAGGATAATCCCAGGTCTTTAAAAACAAAAATGACTCAGTCAAGGAATTAAGAGTGGTAGAAATTACAGCAAGACCAACAACAGCAAGAGAGGGAAAGCTCAGATAATGATCCGCTTCAGGCAGCTGATTTACTACTTACTTGAGAGGATACATCCTCAAAGCAACATCCATTCCGGGGCAGTAAGAGAGGAAAGCGGCCAGGGCAGTTTCTTCAAAGAGACCAAATATCAAGATCTTGTTCCTGTGGAAGTTTTAAGGAAAGTTAGCCAGCGAAGAGGTAACCTTTCTTCACAGCCCTGGTTTCTGAGTGGAAATGAGCACAACCTACAGGGCTCAAGTTTTCATATTTACACGTTACCCTTACTTCTTCACCCTTTCCTCTAAGGCAGAGTTTCCCAAACTTGGGTCTCCAGCTTTTTTTTTCTCTTTTGGACTACAATTCCCATCATCCTTCACCACTGGTCCTGCTAGCTAGGGATGATGGGAGTTGTAGTCCAAAACCAGCTGCAGATCCAGGTTTGGGAAACCCTGCTCTAAGGTAAGCCCACCCTGAGGGGTTTGTTGTGATTGGAAAAAAGAGAAGGGCGGAACCAGGCGTACTCCCTGATAAGGCTGAAAGTCAGAGACTCTGACCCAGAATCCCCCAGGGAGACATGGCTGCACAGGGATTTGAACCCTGGTCTCAGGTCCTAGACCAACACACCAACCACTCCAACACTGGCGCGGTTTGGCAACCTGGTTTCCATTCCACATGACATCTGGCACACTGCGTTCAGTATCGGCCACACAGAGTATTCCTATTTTAATTTCAATCTATTTTTGTCTCTGCCGAAAGGCTCAAAAGCCAACACACAAAAACTAGCTGCTGGGAAAGGGGGGGGGGGGTTGTTGGCAACCCACGACTCACTTCATTCCTTGCTGGAAAACAGAATTCCTTCTGGTCTTGCAGATGACCAAGTCTGCCCACTGCACCACCACGATGCTGACGAAGAAAGCTGTGTGGCAAGTGAACTCCACAATTTTCCTTTGCTCATAAGTCTGAGGGATTAAAGCAGAAGAGAGCCTGTTTTCAAACTTTGTCCTTCCTACTTGTGGCCATCCATAATGCAGCTAAAGTAACTCTTTAACAGTCCTCTTAAGCTCTCTGAAAACTCACCCACTGCTGTCCGTAACTATCCTCCACATCATTAATCCACCGATCATCCCATGACACTCTAATCCCCAGCAAGGTGGACGGCAAGAAGCCGTTCTCTGCAAGGATCACGAAGTAGGTGAAGAAACCTCCCAAGGCCTGGATCATTCCTATGCAAGGGTAGCGGGAAGAAGGGGAATTAGTTCTCCATGGGCAACTGCTAGAAAACAACGCTCTGAATTAAGAAACACCTGGGACACCGATGCGGAGGCCTCCTCTCAGCCAATCTTCAATGTAAGAGGGTGAAGCCACGCCTGTGCTACAAAAGCTCCAGTTGCCTTTGCATTGAGCTACTGTTCTGATGATCTCCTTGTAGGCTGAGCACACGAAGGGCACGTCAGCTATCCCCATTCTCAACTGAGACTTCGCTGTGCCCCACCAGGTCTGCAGCACAAGAATGCACATCTTCTAAATTTCTGGCCATGCCTGCTTTCTTCATCATCCTCTGCACTTGAGGACCGGCTGTAGAGGAGCCAGTTACTTCTCTGAACTGTGTAAGCTAAGACTACCAGGAAGTTTGAAGCTCTATGTGATTCCGCCCTCCCTCCTCCCACTCCACACATTATACAGTTATACCTCGGAAGCCGAACGCCTGGGGAGTCGAATGCTTTGGCTCTCGAACGCTGCAAACCTGGGAGTGTGTGTGTGTTCCGGTTTGCAAACATTCTTTGGAAGCTGAACATCTGCTTCCAACTGTGTGCAGGAAGCTCCTGCAACCAATCGGAAGCTGCGCCTTGGTTGTTGAATGTTTTCGGGAGTCGAACGGACTTCCAGAACGGATTCTCTTCGACAACCAAGGTATGACTGCATATTTGAAGCTCCTAATTGGCTAAAGTAAGATTACACAAAGCAGCCACCTCCCCGTAGCAGGTCATGTGTGAGGGTCCCTCCCCACTGAAACCACCTCTTTCCAGTTTTGACTATGGCCCCCTCTGCCCCCTTTCGTCTCTTGCTCAGGATACAGAAATCATCCACACACTGCCAGAAATGGCACAGGGCAAAGGCTAAGCTGCAGGTCCACACCCCAAGCCCTCCATTGTACTGTGCCAACAGTTGGATCTTCCACATGCAGGAAGATTTCATGCGCCTCGACTGTATGGACCCCTCAAAAAACTTCCAACAATACGGAAGGGCCAAAATTCCACCGCATGCAAGCTGCAATCCGTCCACCTCTGGGCCAGCCAACTGGAAGCTTCCTTACCGATCTGACCGTAAGCCATGCTGATCAATCTTTCATTCACCAGTTTGTCTGTCTTGGGGTTTCTGGGCTGCCTCTTCATGATGTCACTTTCCGCCTGCTCATACGCCAGAGAGATGGCAGGAACCTTGGGAGGGAGAGAGCATCAGATATAACTTCACAAGTTTCATTTCCTGCATGAATCTGTATTGCCCATGCCAAAATAATGATAAAAATCCAAGGGGTTTGGGGAGAGGGAAAAATTCAGTCTTCCCAAGCAAGCATTTTAGAAGACCTGTGCAATATGAACAAAGCCTCAGGAAGGATGTAGGCTATTGGGGGCAAAAGTGCTACCAAAGTTTCAACAAATAATGAACTACACCGCCTACCAAGTCAGTCTCAAGGCAGTGAACAATACATTTTAGAAATATAACGTCCACATTAGACTCAGTCCCCTGCTCTGCACTGATAGCCAGATCTCCACAGGCTGCAGCACTAAGGCAGCCTCATCTGGGATAGGCAGGGGATGAGGCTGCTAATGTCAGGGTCATGGGTTCGAATCCCACGTTGGGTGAAAAAAAAATCTGCATCGCAGAGGGTTGGACTAGATGACCGTCATGGTCCCTTCCAACTCTACAGTTCTGGGGTTAGTTGATTGTAATGATTGACTAGAGCAATAGGGAGGAGTATGCGCCTTCAAGTAACTTGGCTTCTTCAAGTTGTTTAGGGCTTTACAGGTCAGAACAAAAGCCTTATTTATGGCAGAAATAAATAAAAAGATGACTTACTAACCATATCAGTACCCAAGTCAATACACAGGATGGTGACTGTCCCCAGAGGCAGGGGAATGTTTGCGATGATGAAGATGAGGAAAGGCGTGATTTCAGGGATGTTACTGGTCAAGGTGTAGGCAATGGACTTCTTCAGGTTATCAAAAATCAGGCGGCCTGAGACAAAGGAAGGGGGAAGAAAAGGACCGTCTTCACAAGGTCCCCAGGACTAACGTCCACACAAGCCACACAGACAACAGGTTTCATTTCACACTGATGTAGATAGGAAAGAAATCACCTCAGCAGACTAAACTTATCTGAAAGCAAAAAATAATCTAGTGCTGAGGAGCAGAAACTGGTTCCACTTTGCTGGCCAGCATTCAAGTCCAAGGAAGCTTTCAGCACACGCGCACACAAAAACACACACACACACACACACACACACACACACACATGTGGAGCCCCAGGTACTGAAAGTTATTGGGACACCTGGAATTTGACATGCGATGGGAGGAAGGAAAGGGAAGTGTTCTGCTCCTTGCATTCTGAAAACCAAAGGAGGAACTCACCTTCCTCGACCCCAGTGACAATGGAGGCAAAGTTGTCATCCAGCAGAATCATGTCAGCTGCCTGTTTGGAGACATCAGACCCGGCGATACCCATGGCAACGCCAATGTCTGCCTTCTTCAAAGCAGGGGAGTCATTCACACCATCTCCTGTGACAGCTACAATGGCACCCTGGAAGGAGAAGGGGGGAAGGAAAAGGACCTTCAGTTCCCAGATCCAACCTGCACACACATTAGATTAAGCTGGAATAGCCCCTTTTCTTCCCCCAATAGGCTTCACCCCCCCCCCCCCCAGTTTAGCACCATCAGCGGGAATGAGGGTCCCCTCGGCTTACCTGGCGCTGGCAGCCTTCCACAATGATCAGCTTCTGTTGAGGAGAAGTTCTGGCAAAGACTATTTCTGTGTGGTGTCTCAGGATATCATCCAGCTGCTCACTGGTCATGTCCTTCAAATCGGTGCCATGAATGACACAGGCTTTGGCATCTCTGGGATTTAAAAGAAGAGTGTTTTGAGAACTCCTAAATGTTACACCAAATCCTGCCCCTTCTCCCTCCAATGTGGGCAGACTCTCAGCCAGACTGGGCTGCTGATCATGTTCATGGTTTTAGTGAAGAGTTCACTTGGAAGACCAAAGTGGCAAAATACAATATTCCAGTATAAATCTACATGGCGCCTTAACACTCTGGGCGCATCATACCCCTTGTATATGACTGCCTGAACATTGAGTTCATGCTGGTAGTCACCCATGGATGAGTCATGGTTCATATCCACCAGGAACTGATGGGCGGGGTATAAATAATAAATTATTATTATTAAGTCTTATGGTATTATGGGCTCAACTTTTGGTTGACTTCAGCAGGGCTCCTCCCTGTTGAACTTCCAGTGCCTTCAGAAGACTTCTTATTACAAACACACCTTGGAAGTCCGTTTGCCTTCCAAGGCATGGCTTCCAACTGGCTGCAGGAAGCTCCTGCAGGAAGCCACAGAAGCCCAGCAGGACGTTCAACTTCCAAAAGAATGTTCGAAAACCGGAACAATCACTTCTGGTTTTCGATCGTTTGGGAGCCGAGGTACAACTGTATTATTCCAGAAGGCATTTTAACCAAAGCCCGATTTTGCAATTTTCACTGAATTTTATGTTTTCTGTATTGTATTTTTTACACACCACTTGCAAGACGATTGTAGCTGAGTGGTGTGTGTGTGTGTAATTTTATTTAAAATAAAAGGATGAAGTCAGCTCAATTGAGAGATGAAGCTGCAACACAGCTTACCCAACATGCTGTTTTCCAGTTTTCTTCACATCTCTCTTAACACAGATACTTGCTGTTAAAATTCCGGAATTTACAAGGCGACTGGCAGGACCCCCCACCCTCCCTGAGACAAGCTCTACGGTCCCTTTCCAGCCAGACGGCTTCTCAGTACCTGGGGTTGACCTGGCTGACTGGGATGTTGAGGCGAAGAGCAATGTCTTCCACAGTCTCGTTGCCTTCAGAGATTATGCCAACACCCTTGGCAATGGCTTTAGCTGTGATTGGATGGTCGCCTGTCACCATAATGACCTGGAAGGCAAAACGGGGCGACATCAGTCTGTGGCAGCTAGAAACGAGATGGAGGAAACCCATCTCTTCAAAATGCCACTGTCCCTGAGCAGAGAGGCGAGTGTTGCAGCAGTTTATTCCAGAGGTAGGACCACCACCAGCAACCATGTTTTCACACTTGCTTCTGAGATGGAAAAGCAGTTGACAGCTGTCCCTGGACTGAACCTTCCTTGGCACACAAATAAAGCCCCTTTTCTGTGTTCCTGGGTGTTGTGGATTTACTATTTTAGAGTCATGGGGAGAAGTGGCTTACCTTTATTCCAGCACTTCTGCACTTGCCCACGGCGTCAGGCACAGCAGCGCGAGGAGGGTCAATCATAGAAATCAACCCAACAAAGCAGAGATTCTCTACTGGGAAGTTGACTTCATCCGTGTCGAACTGGAAGCCTTCTGGGAACTGCTCATCGGGAAGAGCCAGGTGGCAAAAGCCTGCCGACAAATCCAATTGAAATGATTTCACATGCTCTCTTATGAGGGGAGCAGGTGCTGAGCGGGGCTATTTTGATTGCTAAGATGCCCAACAACATTTGAGAAACCCTTGTGGAATCCGGCGTTTGGGCTCTGGGGGAAGCGAGTGGAAAGTATTATTCAGAGAGAACCGGATTCTCTCCTATGTGAGGCTGCAGCAAGCATTGAAAGCTTACAATAAACAAAACCTGACCAACGTTTCACGTTATAATCTATGCAAACCTACAGAGCCCAGCATGCATTGCTCTGTTTCACTCAAACGATTTGCAAGAGTGATTTCTTGGCTGTACTAAAGCAAGCACATTATTCTAAGACAGACCTGGAGAGGAGTCCACAGAACACCTTACCTAGCACTCTCTCCCCCAGGCCTCCCAACTCAAGGTAGGCATTCTGAAAGGCATCTTTAGCTTCTTCGTCCAAGGGCTGCTCTTTCCCGTGGATCAGGATGGTGCTGCAACGGTCCAGGATTCGCTCTGGGGCTCCTTTCATCACAAGCAGGTACCGCGATTCCGATGTGTTTGCATTGTTGTGGATCGACAGCTGCATTAGAAAATTGATTACAGGGGTAGCGTTCCATCTATGAGGGTGGTTCGGAATGCGCTACAAAGGTCTACACAGCCTCAAACATCTACAAAGCTCTTTCAGACAAAGCCGCAAGCTGACTGGCATGAAACAAAACCGCACCGGAGTTAAATACAGAACCAACCTAGCTGTCAGGGCAGGTGTCGGGAGCAGTAACTCACAAGGTATGCGTGAAGTTAACTCTTCATTCAAAGAAACAAAACATCTCGGCCTCCCCCCACATTCTTCCCGAGCAATCTGAGACTGATGCCTTGTCTGTCTCCGCTCTGCGCTCTTCATACCTCTGTGGGTTCTGGGAGACCAGGGAGGTGGGGAGTTGGACACAGCAGGAGGGGGAGACCCCCTGGCTTTCTCAGCCTGCCTCATCTCTCCCTCTTGGCCCCGGTCCTCTCCCACTTCTGCCTCTGATTCTGAGCTGCTCTCTGCCTCTTCCTGCTCACTACACTCTGTTGCCTCTTCAGTTTCCAACATCTCCTTCCCAGTCTTCTACCTCTGACCACGCGTCATCCCCCCACCAATACCCTGGGGCAGTGACGCCTTCTTCCCTTGGGGGGTCCCCAGCTGGTGCTTCCTCCCCCCCCACTCCTCTGCATCTGGCCAGTTTGTGACATTAGCCCAAAGTGAAAACAGCTACAGTTTACGTGAAATGTGGTGGGCGTTTTGTGAAGACCCCATTCTTACCTGGTATTTGTTGGTCGAGTTGAAGGGTATCTCCACCACCTTGGGGTTTTTCTCTCGCAGCTCCTTGACTGACCCACAGCACAGTTCAATGCATTTGAGCAGCGCAGATTCAGAGGCATCCCCTGCCACGGACCTCTGAGAAAGAAGACAGGGGTTCACAGTGAGTAGGTGATGAAGCCCTGGAAGATGAACCTCCCTCCTTTCCGATTTCCCCCCCATTCTTTACGGTAACCCAGTGGCCAAAAAGGAGGAAGTTGCTTTACACACAGTCAGCACTTTGCTCCATCTGGCTCAGTATTATCTACATGGAAAGTGAGGAGCGTTGAGAAGTCAGACAGAAGA
Source organism: Podarcis liolepis (assembly GCF_965112155.1). Lineage (NCBI taxonomy): Eukaryota > Metazoa > Chordata > Lepidosauria > Squamata > Lacertidae > Podarcis > Podarcis liolepis. The sequence continues at coordinate 43,699,281 of NC_139571.1, forward strand.
CTTTCCCGAGCCCCATCAGGAGATGCTGCTGGGGACTGAATTTGGGAGTATGCAAAGCACAGGCTACACCCCTGAGACACAGGCCTCTCACCAGCTTTCTCTTCAATAGGAAAACAACCTCTTTTAGTGGAAGGGATGATGACACAACAGAAGATACTGAGCACAGCTACTGCCCGTCTGGGAAATAAACTGGAGATACTCAGAAATAAGTTAAATTTGCTCTGCTGGTAAAAAGAACACCTATCCAGCGATGGCCAAACTTGGCTCTTCAGCTGTTTTGGGACTACGATTCCCATCATCCCTGACCACTGCTCCTGTTAGTTAGGGATGATGGGAGTTGTAGTCCCAAAACAGCTGGAGGGCCAAGTTTGGCCATCACTGGCCTATACCTAAAACCAGGCCTGCATAAGGAAGGTTAACACAGACCAGCAGCTTGATAATGATGATGATGATGATTTCCTGGCCTTGCTGCTTGCCCAGAATTGCAAAAGAAAAAAAAAAGGTGAGGATGTTGTCAGATGTCTCACAGACTGATCAGTATGGCAAGCACAGATTGTACAGGATTATTTAAATCACACTTCTGCACTATTACGTTTTTTCTATTCCTAAGTTAGCATAGGCTTCCTTCAGTTTACTTTCTTTTCCTTACAGCAATCCAGTGATTCTGGGCCATAAAAGAATCCACAGAAATGTCCACTGACAACTTGAGAATAAAGAAAGGTTGCCATTCTGGCCCTGGAGGTGCTGCAGAGCTGCCTCTGGCGCTGGCAGAAGCCGGTTACCCCCCAGACTGCACCCCCTTTCTTGATGCTTTCGCACGGAGGGTCAAGCGGAAGCAGGGAGCAGCCCCTGTGGTGAAGCCGGGGGATGAACTCACCTTCAGAATAGGAACGTTTTCTTGGCCGGCCTGAAACACAGCCCGGTTGCAGAGTCCAGCCACCTTGGATAAAGCCGTCCAGGTGGGAGACGTCTTGTCGAAAGAGGCACCTGTGGAGGTGGGAAGCAGCAGGGATGTTGTCAGACACCAAACCAGATTGATTGGCTTTGTCCCATTAACCCCCAGCCCCATTTGTCACCAAGTACGACTTCGTGCATACAACAACTGTGCAAATCTCCTGTGCATGCTGGCAATTATGGACGGTCCGTACAGTACTAAAGTGGCCGCTTAGGCCCAGCCTGGGAGATACCACTAACTGAAGCACTAATCTCAGGACTTCTGGGTATATTATATAGAGTGTGCTGAATAACGGCTGGATTTTATTGATTTTTTCAAAGGCAGCATGGGCTTTCTAAACACAGTAAAAATCTAGAATCCAGCTTTCTTGTGATTGCACAGCCATGAATGCTCCTTCAGTCAGGCTTTGAATGTGTTCCTCCTTGGCTACACTGGGAACACAGAAACGATTTCATGCAATGGTAAGAGCTTCTGTTGTAGAGCCTTATTGACACTTTTTTGGGGGGGGGGGCATGCTGATTTACGTGTTTTGACTATCAGCAAGAGGCAGCCGTACCACAGAGCTTATTTATTTGATGGAGAGAGCAGCCAGCTTACCACTTTGGTTTTCTGTGGTGTCGGCCTCATGGATTTGGTTATCAAACCACATGTGAGCAACCGTCATGCGGTTCTGAGTCAAGGTGCCAGTTTTGTCAGAGCAGATGGTCGAGGTGGAGCCCAGAGTTTCCACAGCTTCCAGGTTCTTCACCAGACAATTCTTGCGGGCCATGCGCTTGGCAGTTAATGTCAGGCAAACCTGGAGAATGACAAAGAGAAAGGCTTGCATTCAACTGCCAAGGAAGAGGGGCAAATTGGCTCTGGAAGGCATGTGGCCGCCCATCTCTGCAGCAGTTCCCACTAATAATAATAATAATAATAATAATAATAATAATAATAATAATAATAATAATTTATTTATACCCTGCCCATCCGGCTGGGTTTCTGCAGCCATTCTGGGTGGCTTCCAAAAGAATATTAAAATACAATAATTTATTAAACATTAAAAGCTTCCCTAAAGAGGGCTGTCTTCAGATGTCTTCTGAAAGTCTGGTAGTTGTTTATTTCCTAGACATCTGCTGGGAGGGCGTTCCACAGGGCGGGAGCCACTACTGAGAAAGCCCTCTGCCTGGTTCCTTGTAACCTCACTTCTTACAGTGAGGGAACCGCCAGAAGGCCCTCGGAGCTGGACCTCAGTGTCTGGGCAGAATGATGGGGGTGGAGACACTCCTTTAGGTATACTGGACTGAGGCCATTTAGGGCTTTAAAGGTCAGCACCAACACTTTGAATTGTGCTCGGAAATGTACTGGGAGCCAGTGTAGGTCTTTCAAGACCGGTGTTATGTGGTCTCGGCGGCCGCTCCCAGTCACCAGTCTAGCTGCCGCATTCTGGATTAATTGCAGTTTCCGGGTCACCTTCAAAGGTAGCCCCACGTAGAGCGCATTGCAGTAGTCCAAGCGAGAGATAACTAAAGCATGCACCACTCTGGCGAGACAGTCCGCAGGCAGATAGGGTCTTAGCCTACGTACCAGATGGAGCTGGTAAACAGCTGCCCTGGACACAGAATTGACCTGTGCCTCCATGGACAGCTGTGAATCCAAAATGACTCCCAGGCTGCGCACCTGGTCCTTCAGGGGCACAGTTACCCCATTCAGGACCAGGGAGTCCTCCACACCTGCCCGCCTCCTGTCCCCCAAAAACAGTACTTCTGTCTTGACAGGATTCAACCTCACTCTGTTAGCCGCCATCCATCCTCCAACTGCCTCCAGGCACTCACACAGGACCTTCACTGCCTTCACTGGTTCTGATTTGAAAGAGAGGCAGAGCTGGGCATCACACAGATATCAGCACTGACTTACTGTGACAGTAGCGAGCAGCCCCTCGGGGACGTTGGCCACGATGATGCCAATGAGAAAGATAACCGCCTCCAGCCAAGTGTACTCAAGGATCAGTGAGAGGATGAAGAAGGAAACGCCAAGGAAGACGGCCACGCCAGTGATGAGGCGGATGAAGTGCTCAATCTCAATAGAAATGGGCGTCTGGCCCCCTTCCAGTCCGGAAGCCAGCGAAGCAATGCGGCCCATGACCGTACGATCGCCAGTGTTGATGACGACACCACGGGCCGTGCCTGGAAAACAGTGGCAAAGTTTTACCAGCCAAGTCTGCGGGCGTGGGAAAAACAACATGTATTTGCTCACTCTGTGTAAACGCAGTCCTGCATGTTAAGGTGGCACTGTAAGTTTGATGTAAGCAAACTAGATACTCCCACTCTCATCAAGAATGGTGGCATATGGGTTTTCACAAGAGGAACTTTACCAAGTAAACCTTCTTAGAAAAAACGCTGTTTGAGAAGCTTCACTGCACACAGCTTCATAAAGCAGCTGGCAGCTACCACCCACAATTTTAAAAAAAATTATTATTATTATTACCCTGCTCATCTGGCTGGGTTTCCCCAGCTACTCTGGGCAGCTTACAGCACATAAACTATCATAAAACATCAGACATTAAAAATTTCCTGATACAGGGCTGCCTTCAGATGTCTTTTAAAAGTCAGATAGTTGTTTATTTCCTTGACATCTGATGGGAGGGCGTTCCACAGGGTTGGTGCCACTACCAAGAAGGCCCTCTGCCTGGTTCCTTGTAACCTCACTTCTTGCAGTGAGGGAACCGCTAGAAGGCCCTCGGAGCTGGACCTCAGCATCCGGGCTGAATGATGGGGGTGGAGACGCTCCTTCAGGTATACTGGGCCAAGGACATTTAGGGCTTTAGAGGTCAGCACCAACACTTTGAATTGTGCTCAGAAATGTGCTGGGAGCCAATGTAGGTCTTTCAGGATGTGCGTTATGTGGTCTTGGCAGCCACTCTCAGTCCCCATCTAGCTGCTGCATTCTGGATTAGTTGTAGTTTCTGAGTCATATTCAAAGGTAGCCCCACATAGAGCGCATTGAAGTAGTCCAAGTGGGAGGTAACTAGAGCATGCACCACGCTGCAGACAGTCTGCAGGCAGGTAGGGTCTCAGCCTGCATACCAGAAGGAGCTGATCAACAGCTGCCCTGGACACAGAGTTGACCTGCGCCTCCATGGACAGCTGTGAGTCCAGAATGACTCCCAGGCTGCGTACCTGGTCCTTCAGGGGCACAGGTACCCCATTCAGGACACGGGAGCCCCCCACACCTGCCCGCCCCCTGTCCCCCCAAAACAGTACTTCTGTCTTGTCAGGATTCAACCTCATTCTGTTAGCCACCATCCATCTTCCAAGCGCCTCCAGACACTCACCCATGTCACCTTCGCCTACCCCCTACTCCCCAAAGGGCAAGATGCTGCACCTTCTTGCCAAGCGGATGACAAAACAAATGTGGCTACGGAAATATTCTCCGATTCTGGCTAAGATATGGCTGGAGTTGGGCTTCCCTTTGTCTGAAAGTGATCACTGCTCTGAGAGAACACAAACGCAAGCAACTGTGTTGAGGTTTTTGGCAGCACAAATTATCATCTGCCAGCATCATGGGCCAACAGAAAAGGCAGCTAATCAAGAGCTCCCCTTGTTCTGAAGTACCCATCACTTCTAGAATTCCTCACACTTCAATGCTCTGCTGGTTCATTTGATCATAAATTCCAAAGTGGGTATTACCTTCAACACAGTTGGTAGAGAAGAAAGCGATATTTCTAGTCTCCAGTGGATTCTCATTTGTGAAGTCTGGAGACCTGGTCTGGGGCTCCGATTCACCCGTGAGGGATGAGTTGTCCACCTGCGCGAGGAAGTATGTTGTTGAGAAAATGCACGAGAAATCGCACCCTTGTGGCAGGCCTGGCTACTCTGCAGGCTGCGTCTCGGTCCCTTAAGTCTCACTGCATGCATATACATACCTTACAACCATGAGCTGAAATAATCCTCAAATCAGCTGGGACTCTGTCCCCTCCCTTCACCTCCACCAGGTCGCCAACAACCACCCCTTCAGCATTGATGCTCATCTTCTCCCCATTTCGGATCACTAGAGCTTGCTGCAAGAAGAAGAAGAAACAACACAACTTTCAACTTTACACCTGCCAACACCCATGTGCTGGATCAGCCCCTTCGCCTTCCCGTGTCTCGAGACAGATGTATGAACAACAACCACCACCAAAAGCTGAACAAGCAGCGCTTACATACCTGAGGCACCATGTTCTTGAAGGACTCCATGATCTTTGAACTCTTGGCTTCTTGGTAGTAAGAGAAGCAGCCAGTTATGATGACGACAGCAGAAAGAACAACCCCAAGGTACAACTGCAAAGAGATGCACACACTGCATGAGTTTTAGGTGAGAACCCGTGTCTTTTTTGAGTGACAAATCCTTCAATTCCCAAACAGTGGGCCTGGGGTCATAACATTAGTTGTATTCAGCATGGGAGGGCAAGTCAGTCACTTTGTCAGCAGTATGTCTCACCCTGTCCCATAACCCGGATAATAAGGTGATGGTGGAGAAATAAACAAAAGGGGAAAAGGAAAAACAAGAGGAAGAACAAAGCATTTTCCAGATCACAGGGAAAAGAGAGACCAGTGACATGAGGCAGACTGCCACTGGTAGATCACTTTAGCAGAAGTGTTTGAAACAAAGTAGTCCGAAACACCAGTTAAGGCGTTAGAAACAACATTGTTAGAAAACAATGGAACTATGAAAGGCAGGTATTGGATCAGACATAATGGGGAAACATGCTAATGAACACAAACCAAGAATTTAAAAGCTTACTACAAGCTCCTTCACATGATGGGAATCAATACTTCCAGTTATGTCTGAATTGGGTCATACGGTTTAGATTCAAGTCAAACCTCCCATGCAGCTTAATGCCATAGTGAAGCCTCCCCAATTCAGATTCTCTCTCTCTCTCTCTCTCTCTCTCTCTCTCTCTCTCTCTCTCTCTCTACCACACACACATACACATTTATTAACTCACATTGTCATTATTCGGCTCTTCCTCTGTCGCTGCTTGAATACCATATGCCAGAAAACAAAGAATAGCTCCAATCCACAGCAGAAGCGAGAAGCCCCCAAATAGCTGCCGACAGAATTTAACCCATTCTGGGGTGGTGGGAGGCGGAGTGAGCGAGTTGGGGCCATCACGAGCCAGGATCTCTTGGACCCGTGCAGGAGTCAGACCCTAAACACAGAGGGGGTGGAAGAAGAGACATATTACAGCATCTCCCCTAAGGAACATCAAAGCATGCTTTCCATTCCAACTACTGATGGTTTCTGAAATGCAATCGCCGCCGCCGCCAAGAGGCGATCTCTCTCTTGCTGGCCTTTCCTAAAAAGCTAGCTAGCTTGTTCCCTTATTAGAGATGGATTTGCTCCACTTTGAGAGACTTCCAAGTAGAGATGTCATCTAATCAATTAACACTTCCTAAATTTGCAAAGGACAAAACAACCGAAGGAGGCAGAGCATAGTTTGCCTTTAAATGGTTTGTGTATATTTTCATGAGCAGCTAACACGGACCAGCAAAAGCACTATGGCTTCCAACATCCCAGACCATTAGCCATGCTGTCTGGGGCTGGTGACAAGACAACTATTGGAAGGCAGCGTTGGCAACCCTGGTATATGCAGGTGCCATCTTAAAACATTCTTGTGCGAGTGAAAGGGAAATGCCATTGCCAAGATGGCGCCAGTCACCAGCAGTTTTTTTTAATAATTACTGATCCTAGAAGGGTTGTATCCAGCTACATCATACTCAAGAGCAGACTCACTGCTATCCATGGACTAAAATCAGTCATGACTAACTTGTTCATTGATTTCAATGGCCAACTACAAGTACAGGTGGCAACCATTTTTGGCATGTCCCACTGAGGCGTGATTGCTGATGAGCGGTTCTTTTGAACCAGGAAGAAGGTGGAATGGGGGGGTGTGTGTAACAAGATGGGGCGCACGTCTACATGCTCCGCCTCTGTGCGCTGTGCTTGGGGGCCAGGAAAGCAACCCCTGCGTGAAATGGTCGCCACCGGTATGACATAGCCCAATACATTCCAACACTAATACCGTATTTTTCCCGTGTATAAGACTAGGTTTTTTACCCCCCCCCCCAAAGGGGGGGGTGTTAAATAGGGGCTCGTCTTATACACAGGTAGTGCTGGGAGGTTTTCTTAATTTGGAGTCCCCCCAAAATACATGGGGGCATCTTATACACAGAAAAATACGGTAGCTTTTTAAAAAGGAAAGGATGAGCCCCGTTTCATTGCAGGTGGCTTTTTAAAAAGTGAAATTAAAGATTAAAGACTACAGCCCTTTAATCAAGCTTGCATTACTCTATCTCCTCCAAGCACTAAACAGCCCCAGCACAATTTTCCAGCATCGTTCAAGAAATCCCATGGCTCTTAAAAAATAATTATAGCAGAATGCAAATGGCAGTGAGGCAAACAACTGCTAAATCTCAGAAACCACTCAGGAAATGGGGAGGTAACAACTTCTGAGTGGGACAGTCCAGTGTGGAAAGACTAGGTGCATTCCAATTGTGGCTAAAACATTAAGCATGAATAAATTTCTTAATCCCCAGGAGGTCTTTAGAAGGTTCTCTGTATTGCAGACCAAAATTTGGGGGGGGGGGGAGCACTCCATAGTTGGCCACCTTACCCGGCTGAGGTCTGTACCGTATTTCCGATGAAGTTCATCCAGGCTGAGTTTGTGATCATCCTGCAAAGCAAAGCGAAGATTAGCAAGGCATAGGTGGTGATTTTATTTCACCCAAGAAATTCAGAAATTCTATGCAATGCAATTAACTTATGCAAAACACATTACCCCCAAAATGGTGACGACTGCTTCTAGCTTGGTTTCATATTGAATGGGGTTTATACGTGTTAAGCCTTTGCTAAACAGTACAAGCAGACATTCCAAACTGGAAAAATGGGAGAGGAAGGCAGGGAGGTCATGGTGGGCTGTAGCTTCCAAACTGCTAGTCTAAACTGAGAAGCAAAATAATAATACTAGATATGACTAGATATTTCTCTCTCTCTTTGGTGGGGATCATAATGAAAACAGCAGGTTAAAAAAAAATCAGAAAAGTGTTTCTCAAACTTGAGTCCCCATCCGTTGTTGGACTACAACTCCCATCATCCCTGACCACTGGTTCTGCCAGGTAGGGCTGATGGGAGTTGTAGTCCAACAACATCTGGGGACCCAAGGGTGGGAAGCACTGCTTTAGAAGGACAGAACAAGAAACAGCCCCTTTTAGGTTCGCTTAGCTTGTTATTAGGAAGGCAGCTATTGAGAACGCCTTTCTTAACAACCAATGTGTTTTACAGGCTGAAGCCATGTATGGTTGCTTAGAGGTAAGTCCCACTGAGTTCAGATGAGATCTGCTCCCAAGAATGCCTGCAAAGGACTGCATAGGACTATCCAGTTGTAGCCACTTAAGAATCCAGCTATGCAACATCCTGGTTTTCCAAAATGCTTCTAGAGTGAAAGGCTAGCGGAGAAGACAATCCAACACAATGAGGGACCTAATCTGTGGTGATGATGGTGACAAAAAAGCAATGCTTCACCGCCACTGAATCTTCAGAAAGCTGTCCAACAAAGCTTTTCTGAGTAGCTTTGCTTGCTCCAGCTTGGGCCCACGGGGAGCAATCCGGGAGCCCCTGGGAGGCCTGCTGGGACGACTTTGCCAGACATTTCAAAGATAAAATCACTCCTATTGATCAGATCTCAAGTCTTACTGTCTAACAACCATCTGGGGATGTCATTAAAGCACTGTGTCTAATTTGGGGGTGGGGATCTAACTGCTGTTGCTTAAGAATAAATTACTTGGGAGGAATCAGGCTTGTTGCTTGCGTACTCAGCCCTTGTCTATGGCGGACTAAACCTAGGAGAAGAGGACTGACTCTGGATCCAGGAGGTAATTAGCGTCTACATGAAAAAGGGAGCAGCTCCAGCAGCCTTTGAGGCGGCGGCAGCAGCAGCAGCACATCTCCTTAAAAACCTTCTTAGGCCTCGGACAACTATGATACCTGTTGTCCAGTCACTAATAGCCTCTTTTGGGGCTCAGTGCTTGAATAGATGCACCAAAGACGGGGTCTCTTGGGCAACTCATTACTGAACCTCATTCCAGTCTGGCTCCAGACTTGGTTATGGCACAGAAACCTCTCTGGTTCTCCTAACAAGATCTTTGTTGGGAGAAAGACGGCAATCTCACCCCGTTCTTTCTCTGTGGGACCAAGGAATGGAAAGGAACACTTTCTCCTCTACCACCCCACCTGCTCTGTTAGATTGTCAGCTGAGACTTGAAGTATGTGACAATCAAGTACCTTTCCACTTGTGGCACCCAGTTTATGGAATGCCCTCTCTAGGGTGACTTGATTAGTATCCATACTTTTCCCGCCCCACCCCAGGGGACTGGAGAAAACTCCTTATTTTTTCAAACCTTAAAAAAGAAAAAATGCAAATGGTTCCATTTTCCTGATGGCTTTTGTTTTATTCGCCAGTTGCTTTATTATGTTTTTACTGTTTGGACATTAATTGTTTACACCATACTGGGACCAATTTTAGTGAAGGGCAATACAGAAATATTTCAAATAAGTAAATTCACCATAATACTTACTGCATTTGTTTATTTCAGTCAAATGATTCTCAAAGGCAACACGCTGTGATACAGAGAACCCCAAACTCACTTCTCTCTCACACACACACCAACACAAACACCCCAACCCTTAGTACGCTGGCTGGTGTCTAGGGTCAAAGGGCTTTCTCTTTCACTCTACAGCCCTACAGCTCCAAATGCCAATTTTCCTTGCCATGATGTTATTCTAGGGAGGCAGCTTCCCGAGGCCAGAGTGTCCTTCCCTTATATTTATATTTCAAAAGGTAAAAAATGGTAAAGGCCCCCTGGACAGTTAAGTCTAGTCAAAGGTGACTATGGGGTTGCGGGGCTCATCTCGCTTTCAGGACAAGGGAGCCGGCATTCGTCCACAGACAGCTTTCCAGGTCATGCGGCCAGCATGACTAAACCACTTCTGGCACAACAGGGCACCGTGACGGAAACCAGAGCACACGGAAATGCCGTTTACCTTCCTGCTGCAGCGGCACCTATTTAAATACTTGCACTGATGCGCTTTCGAACTGCTAGGTTGGCAGAAGCTGAGACAGAGCAATGGGAGCTCACCCCGTCACAGGGATTCGAACTGCCGACCTTTTGATCAGCAAGCCCAAGAGGCTCAGTGGTTTAGACCACAGTGCCACTTCCGTATATTAAAACATATATTATAATTTACAATATACAAGAGAGAGAGAAACTGTATTTCGATGCCAACCAGATTTTTTTTTTTAAAGAGGGTTGTGGGAAGAACAGGGCAACTGTCAGAGGAATGAGAGGCTGAAATTTTAGCAAGAGGACAACTTATAGAAGGTTCTGGCACCACAGCAAATAGGCAAAACACTGCGCCTCACGATACTTTTGTTCCCCCAAAAATATGATAGCTAGCCAATAAAGCCCAGGAAAGTGAATGAAGCGTGAATCTTATAGCTAAGTTCAGAACAGGAAACAGGGCACACAACTGAAATTTAGGAAACCATCTTTGGGAAGTCTGAAAGGCCAACTCTTGCTTCATGAGCTGAGTCACCCCCCACCTCCAGATGTCAAAAAAAGGTCCTTACCAGCGAAACTTCCTTTTTCAGTTCATCCATATCCCTTTCCTTCTGCCCCTTTTTCTTCTTGGCTCCATGCTCAGAGGTAGCCGCAGGCTCATACTTGTCACGTCCAGTCTGTAAGAAAAGTCAGAAATCATTTGCCTTGCAATGACACAGTCCATCCAGCTTCGTCATGTCAAATTCTGACCCGCCCCAGCACCTTGAGCAAAGCTCCTCCACACTTCTGCTGCCAGGCTCACCTGAACTGGTGAAATATCGTGCAGCAATTAAATCTGGAACCTGACCAGGGCAGATAAAAACCAATGATTTTTAAAAACATATATTTTTAAAAAATCTTTTTTTCTTTAAATTGGATTTTTAAAATAAAATGCTTTTGGAGGAAAAATATTTCTAAAGATAGCTTTCTATTTAAGTTACATTATAGTCCGAAGGCTATTTATCAGGAAATAAGGACTTGTTTTAAGCTTTTCATGTGTGCTAAAACTCAGTTAATTGTTTAACAACATCATTTAACAAACATGGATACATATGCTACAATGTTATTGTTTCAGTTAAATAAATTGTTTAAATTGTTATTCAGGAAATGATTATTTTTCTCCTTGCAATAAAGTACAGCAGAAAAGTTGTCCAAATATAAACAGTTAACTTATTAAACCTCACAATAATTTCATAATTATCTGTCAATGTATTTCTAATAGTATAACCAAATCAGTAATTTTTGATATAACTGTAAAAACGACTGAAAAGTTTTTATTCCGAAAATGAAACCTTTATCTGGTTGTAAATATTAAGATTATGCCAGCAAGAATGAGTCTTTCTGTAAAAAAAAGGAGAATTAAAACCACGTCTTACTGACTAGTGATTTAAATCAAATCCACCCTGAACCTGACAGATACAAAATGCTCTCTACCTTTCAGTTATAGGTCTCTCTATCAAAGAGAAATTCAGACCTGTCTGTAAGAATATTAGAAGCAATCATTGTGGGGACATTTGAATTCTCCCAAGCGCTAAAGCCTATTCAACATAGCTGGATTTACTTCTGAGTGGAGCAAATTGCGCTGCAGGCAACACAAAAGCAACCATCACAGGGGCCAGGATGGTAGCAATGATTTCCACCAGCTGTTTGCGGTGCCCTTTGAGAGGTTTACAATTAGGTACAATAAAAAGCCATTTGCAAATTTAAAATCCAAGTGGCAAGGGCAATGATTAAAAGCCTAAGATTCCACATAAAAACCCAATTTAACTGAATTTTAAAAAGGGAGACAAGCACATCTCTCACGGCAGATATTATTTAACAAATATACTGAGAGAACTCCTGGTCAATGCATCGCACTCACACGGACTCACTGCGAACTAAAAAAAACCCTCCTATTTAGAAACTACCAGAAACTGAGTAAAAAAGCGCAATGGCTCAGGTCTTGGAGGTTCAAAGTGGATTTGCACTAAGCCTGCTATGGTTTATGTCAGAACTGATAGGCCATAGTTATGTCCATCCATCTGCTTGCAGGAGCTGCTGCATCTTTGATATGGGAATGAATTCATCAAGTTAGCTATTGCAAGGATGGAAAACAAAAACAGGCAACCTCCAAGACCATTTGTTTCAGCTCAAGTGGCAGCTGTTCATCTGGAAGCTCAAACCATGATTTATGTTCTGAACTATGGTTAGTACAAAAGGTAAAGGGACCCCTGACCGTTGGGTCCAGTTGTGGATGACTCTGGGGTTGCAGCGCTCATCTCGCTCTATAGGCTGAGGGAGCCGGCATACAGCTTCCGCATCATGTGGCCAGCATGACTAAGCCGCTTCTGGCGAACCAGAGCAGCGCACGGAGACACAGTTTACCTTCCCGCCGGAGTGGTACCTATTTATCTACTTGCACTTTGACGTGCTTTCGAACTGCTAGGTTGGCAGGAGCAGGGACCGAGCAACGGGAGCTCACCCCCCCCCCCCCGCGGGGATTCGAACCATCAACCTTCTGATCGGCAAGTCCTAGGCCACCCGCATCCCTCTTGGTTAGTACAAACCATAGCTTAAATATGGTGCCTGAGTTGAGCCAATGTGAGCATTATTCTTTTTCACATTGCAGCAAGCGCTCTGCAAGATATGTGCACTTGCATTGTCAGTCACACTACAGGAAACCGAAAACATTCTTTAGAAACACGACATTCTGCATCCCGACTAATTCTGTTAAGAGTGTGGTCGTTTCTAAGAACATCCCATACGAGCCTTATCACAAGTTTAGCACAATCCATCCATTTCATGCTGCCACATTGTGGAACAGTTAGAAAGCTTTTTCCAACGATTTATGGACTGGATAAACAATCTCACCATGTTTGGAGATAACAATGAGCCAGGATTCCTTGCTTGAGGAATGATGGCTTGCTTAAACCGTAACGGGAACAAGCAGCGTGCAAGTGTGTACAGCCTGTTTGCTCCCACACTCCTCCTTCCTTCACACAATGGGCAAATCGAAACAGGAATGGTTCCAGTGATCAAGCCGGGGTTTGTAAGCAGACAACAAACTCTGGATAAAGCAAAAAACAACAACAAAACAGCCGCCTGCTTTTGTCCTGCAAGAGGGACACTGGCTAGGCTCAGAGACAACATGCCAAATGTCAACGCCAAAGGATGGAGGCTTCTTAACTTGGTTAAGTGGGAAGCTAATGCAATTCTCCTCAACCCCAGTGAACCCTGCTTTTGTACTCAAACTATTCCTCACCGGTATAATGAAGCCTGCATGGGGAACTTTTGCACAGAAGCACCTTTTTAATGTCTGGGGGAAAGATGGTGATGCAAAGGGTCGTTTCAACTACTTCACCTGCTCCCCAATCTTCCATCCATTTTGGGATACTAGGATGTGCACATGGAGAATCTCGTTCTACAAATAGAGCGATTCAATTAATGGTTCCAGTTCAAAGGGGAGGCCTTAGAAGCTGGGAGTTTGAAAGAGAGATTCAAGCTGCGCTCTTGTGAACACTTGCCTGGGAGTGAGCCCTTAGGAACTCCATGGGGCTTCCGGTACATGTATAGGCCTGCAATGTCAATTTGGCACACTACTGCAATTTTAATTGTTTTAAGCCACCCTGTATTAACCGTGCACATTTATAAGGTAGTAAATATAAATAAATACATCTGGATGCTGTACTTGCCGTCTTGTCTGGCTGGATAAACTAGGCCAAGCTTTTCAATCAAGCTGAAAGGAATAAACAGTGATAACCTGTTGATGCTAACTTGGGGGAAGTTTCATGCTTTTTCCACAGCCCCTTTGGAGTTCATACAATTGGCAACATAGCTAAAGGCAAGCAGAGGCCAGAAGGCTACTGACAGAATTACGAGCTCCACATGTTGATTCTCTCAAAGTACCTAAAACCCTATGTAATTAAAGAAGCAAAGAGTATTTTCCTCATACTTTTACAGTGCACTCAGGGCTCTGTTATAAAACTACAGGCTGTTTTTAATAAATGCAGTGGAGCTTTATCTGTGCAGAAGATGAAGCTGAGCTGAAAATGCTCAACGTACTTCATATTTTCCCTTCTCTTTTTTTAAAAAATGGGGGAGGTGGAAACAGTGAAGTCACTTAGGAAGGAAGGGGGAAAAAACCTGTAGGGCCATTGTCAGAAAAAAACAAAACCCACTTCACCTCTTCCAGTCTCTTTGCTTTAAATAGCATTGAAATGCAAGAAATCTTAGATTAACAGCAGATAAGCCATACCAGAGACCGCTTGACACAGACTGGCGTTCACTGCCCCTTCCGTTTCCAGCTCAAAAGGAAGTACAGCTTATAAAAATCATAAAGAGGGTACTGAACACAAGCCCAGCTTTATTATTTCCATGCCCTCATTTCAAAAGTGGCTTGCACGCCCCCCCTGCAATCCAGTTCACATGCCTGGAAAATTCTGGAATCCCCCCCCCCGCCCCATTTCTTTGTGAATTGCTGAAGTGGACTTAAGTGCTCTGCAGATTACATGCCAGGGCCAGCACCAATTCATTCTGTCAGCCTCTCTTGGAGGCAGAGAGCAGAAAGAGCAGAAAGCACACACTTCCTGCTTTGGGTGTGGGTCGTGTGTGTGTGGGTGTGTGTGTGTGTGTCACAGCGATGTCAGAATTTGGGCAATACCAACTTGCTTCCCCTCACCACCCACTCTGATCCACAACAGGTTGGCGTATTGGGCACAATGAGATATAATGAATCAACAAGCTTAAGGCCTCAGAAATCCGCTGGCTTCTGGTAAATATACAGAACTCCAGGAAGTGCAAACCTGAGCAGAAGAGAGAGGCCAGGATGCTGTCACAGGTGAGGCAGAGGGGCTGCGCATTCATGCAGGTGAGAAAGGGAGACGGAGCCAATACAAAACAACAAGTATCATCCACTGGTGTTATTCAGATACACAGGGAAAACAAAGCCACAAGGCTAATAATGTTTCCATTTATGATGCAAATAACTACAGCAAAGCATCTTTCCAAGCAGTTTGAACAATCGAGTCTCTCAGAACAATCAGCATTTCAACAGGGATGATTTAAGCCACGGATACTGAAGGAGGCACTTAGTCATAGTAGATCTGTGAAGTAAACTGAAATATTCTCCTATATACACACATACGATTATGAAATTCTTTCTGCACAAAGTAAAAAATAGTTCTCTGTCAAAGATTATGCTAAGAACTTGAACAGTGGACAGTCGGGTTGTGAACATGATCTGTGCGGAATGCACGTTCGCAACCCGCATCTGCGCACGCGTGGGTTGCGATTCGGCGCTTCTGCACATGCATGACCGCCAAAACCCAGAAGTAACCCATTCCGGTACTTCCAGGTTTCGGCAGTCCGTAACCCGCAAAAATGCAACTTGAAGTGGCTGTAACCCGAGGTATGACTGCATTGCTTAAAGCAATACTAAACTGTTTACACTTTTGAAAAAGCTAAATAATGTCGAAACGCCCAATGTTCAGATGTTGCGGTCTTATACGTACTTAGCTGACTGCAAGCCGCCATTAATTCAATGGGATTACTTCAGAGTACAGGATTACATTGCAAGTCATGTTGGCTAGATATACAGAAGATGCCTATTTCTGCAGAAATAGGCATACACACAATGGAATACTGGGCCTGGTCCACCTCAATAAAGTACTGGTTACGCTGCCATTTTCGCTGCTCTCCATCAAGCCTGCTCGCTGATTTGCTCAAAGACTCCTATAAATCAAGATGGTATCAGTACCTCGAAAAAAAGATTGAATCTTTGGGCATCGAGCTGGAGCCCCTGTACAATTCTAATGAGCAATACATTTTCCATAATATCCTAACTAGACTAAAGGATGTCGAGAGACAAAATATTATGGCAGCTGTAAACAAAATTTGCTCCCCCATATTCTATGATTTAAATATCTTCGATAGCAGAGCCAATTACGTCACTAAATTAATAATCCCAGCCCAACGTAGGGCTTTTATGCTGGCCCGGTTGAATATTTTTCCCTCAGCATTTGTCCGGGGAAGATATCAAAACATCCCTAGAAACAAGAGATTCTGCAGATGCTCTATGAATGTCCCGGACACTGTAGAGCATATTCTTTTTCATTGCCCATTGTACAGTACGCTCCGTCAACGCGTGCTGTCCCCTCTTTTGGGTGGTCTGGAACCCCAGCAAGGTGAATGTGTGGGATTCTGCCTATCCGACGTTGACCAAAGGGTAACGGCGGGGGTAGCCGAGTTTTTGGTAGCAGTCCTCCAAGGAGCAGGTTAACAAGGAAAACCACTGATTCTATATGTATATATATATATATATGTATGTAGCCAACTGCTGCCTTTTTATATATACTTCAAGGCTTTTACATGTTATTTTCTCTTTTATGGTTTTATTTGCATAATGCCTAATAAAGGTTTGATTTCACTCACACACAGAAGATGAAATATATAATGAAGAACATTATGCTTAGACATGAGGCGCAGCACAGTGAAGGTGCTATGGCTTAAGCCAAGAGTTCTCAGCCTCTCATCTGCAAAACAGGCATAAAAATGACCTGTTTTAGTGGGTTGGTGTAAGAAGAATCATTAAGCGAAAAACGAGGATACTGGTGCTGCCTTCAGGAAGCAACATTTTTCTTCCTCCCTCCTTTCTGGGCTCTCTCTTGTAAATATGCCAAGAGCTTCTCCATATTTCGGAGCCTTGGGCAACTAGAACTGCTTGTGCCACATCCCAAATGTAAGACAAAGCTGAGGGTTAGACAAGTAGGAGCATCGCTCTTTTCAATCTGGACAAGATAAAAGCCAGAGTACATAAAACAAAGTCCCTGGGAATCTGCTCTGCTATTATAGTGACATCATTAAAACAGCATCTCAAGGGCAGATGGAGCTACTGTTTCTGTGGCTGCAGGAACAGAACAATGCTTATCTTCCTGAGGCAACTCGCCCCCCCACCAATCGCCATCTGGGATAATCAAGGGAAGTCGGACGCTGGCTGCTCTGGAAAGCCAAAACTGGCTAAGGCAACCAGCCGGCACCCCAATTCCTGATCTATTATTGCTTGAGAATGGCTACTGAAGGGAGTCAGAGAAACAACTGGATACTGGGAATCTGTGAAGAAAAAGGGACCATGTGTACTACTCAGTATCTCTAAAAAGTCAAGATCAATCGCCCACACACTCGACACACAAACAATTACAGTGGTACCTCGGTTTAAGAACAGCCCTGTTTACGAATGATTCAGTTTACGAACTCTGCAAAACCGAAAGTAGTGTCCCAGTTTGCGAACTTTACCTCGGTCTAAGAATGGAATTTGAACTGTGAAAGGGCACCGGCGGCAGAAGGCCTAATTAGGCAGAGCGCGCCTCGGTTTAGGAACGGTTTCGGTTTAAGTACGGACTTCCAGAATGGATTAAGATTGTAAACTGAGGTACCACTGTACTTGCAGTTTTGGTTGCTTCCCACCCAGGTTTGCAGGCAAGGTACGTCAAAGGAGACAGCCATTTCTTTGGCTTAGGGGAGACCCAGTTCTCCTCCTGCACTCCGGGGCTGCCTACTTTTATCAGCTAGAAAGCCTTTTTCGAGAGGAGTGAGCCCACTGCTTCAGGAAGTGGTTCTCAAAGAGAGAGGAAGTGGAGGGTGGCAAGTGTGGTGGGAAAATTCAAGGAAAAACAAAGAAACATTTGCCAGGGGTCAGCCAGTATGAAAGCAATGTTGCTACACACTTGTCTTCATCAGTTTGAACGTGAATTGAACTTCTGCACTGAGGCTAGAACTCTATGAACAGGCCAGCGGCTGCCTTCTGAGAAACCTACGCCAACCCACCTCCATGTTTTAGTCACCCAGCAAAGGGAGAATTCGAACTGGATCCAGATGCCCCATCACCCAGCAATGGAAAGTTCACCAGTGGCCTCTCCTTCTCCAACTGCCACAAACAGGGGCCTCTGAAGGACCATATTGCCCTGCGGGGAGTGAGAAGCAGCAGAAACAGCTTCTTCTAAAAAGAACAAAACCCCAACATATTTTTTTTAATTTAAATAGTGCTTATTGGCGTAATGATCTTACATTAACCACATTGTGAGGCCCCCATGAAAATCAGTAATATAAACCTTAAATGAACATACAATTTATCTGTGGAAGCAGTATATCCTCCAACCACTAGACAATCCTACCCAATTTGGCTACTATGCCTAGTCCACACTTAAAATTGATCTCCAACTTTGCTTCTTCTTAGACTAACCATATTTTGCTTTGCTTTATATCTCTACCTTGTAGGGGATCATAATCTCCATTAGTGTTAGAAATAGATCTGAATAAATGCTGGCTTTTGTATTTCACAGAGCTGTCATCCCATCTTTGTTTCCATATCCTTTTGGGAAAGCTCAAGATCTATTGTGCTAGGCACACACATAGTCAGTCCACAAAGAGCTTCCTGAACTGCAGGGCTGCCACTTACTGTACACAGGACTTGAGCCAAACCCTTTTTTTCTCTTTTACCGTTCAGCCAATGGAAGAGTTCTATGAAACTCAAAGAATAGCTCACTATTTATATATACATCTCAGCTGGTCCCAATACTGCTCTGTTTGCACCCATCTCTAAGCAGCGTTTCCCTTTATGGCATTTTCAGACATGAGGATGTTGACAGCAGCCAGGCCAGTAGTATAAATGCAGAACTACAACTCTGTTTCTGTCAATTCATTCAAGGAGTTCCAGAACTGGATTCCGGAAAAACAATCGGACGGCAACTGCCTCTCTTACTTGACCATTTCAGGGAAAGACTGGCTAGTTAGGTAAGTTGCTCTCTCGCTTCAAGTCTTGCATTCCTTATATGGGGCACTATTGCCGGGATGAACCAAGCCAATGTACCATTTGCAAGACAAGGGATGGACTCCTCCCAGGAGCATACATAGCTAACAAGCGGCTGGCTTGATCTGAATGGAATACTGGGGCATGAGGAGAAAATAATTATGCCCGGATTGACAGCTATACCACAATCTGCGCCCTCCCTAGCCGTCGTCTTGCTTGTTCCCTCACCCTGGAAAACATGAGGCCAAACCCATGTGCCTGGCATGACCGCCTCCCTTTTCCTGGGATTTTCCATCCCTAACTAATCCACCAAGTCTTCGGTCTGGTATATTTCAAGGAGTTATTTCAATCCTGTTGTATTTCAAGTAATATTCAAGCAGTGGCCATGCTGGAGGAGGAAATCTGCCACCAGTTGGGAAAGCTCACGGTGACATGTTTAGTCCTGGAACTGAGGAAAGAGGCGGATCTCCCCCTCTTCTCCTCCCTCGAAGGTCTTAGATATACACACCATTTCTTACGTATCAGTCGTGCTGTTTATTTCAGTTGGAAGCTTTTCCACGCACAGGTTTTCTCAAGTCAACTCACTGGCTCACCTGCTTGAAGAGGACCTCTCTCAGAAGCCATCCTGAGAACCTGTTCCCCTCCTACTAGTCTTACCATTCTGAACTTTGGAGCACACAGGAGCCGTGCAAGAGACGTGCTGCGTTTGCCTATTCCACATTTCAGCATGATGAAAGACATCTTCTTCCTGTCCTCAAAAATTATCTCGCAGGCACAGTGCCCTTGGGGAGTCACTGGTGCCCATCTTACAGACTGGCTAATAAAGCCAATTCAAGATGGGTTCCGGAGTGAGTCACAGTCATGACTATTTATTACATTTCTATCCTGTCATTCCTCCCAGAGGAGCCGAAACGGCATATTTAGCAGATCATAGTCATTGGCCGTAAGCCTCTGTGCACAGCAAGCTTTAGCTGCAACTGGTGTCACACCCCGGCAACTGCTGTCTTTCTCTGTGCAGAAATGGAAAGCAACCTGCATGTTGCTACACAAGGGAACAATTAACTGGATTCAGAACTGTAGAGCTGGAAGGGACCCTGAGGATCATCTAGTCCAGGGGTCTGCAATGCGGGAATCTTTTGCCCACCGTGGGGCTTGAACCCATGACCTTGAGATTATGCGTTTCATGCTCTACCTACTGAGCTATCCCTCAGTCTATAGCAAGTATATGAATGCTTCGCATGAAATCTATATTTCCTTGTTCCAAGCATTTCCACTTCATTAATTTTTTTTAAATTTAAGTACAAGAGTTATAAACATACACACATTTTGCTCCTACCTATTCAGGTTCCTGAAAGTAAACAAAGTCCAAAATGGGCCGAGAACATCAACTCCAAATCCACAACTGCCTAAGCTCAGAATCCAAAACAATCTAGGGTCACAAGGAAATCAATTATTGTGGGTGCTCAAATTATTGCTCCCACCTTTTGCTCTCGCAGCTCTGGTTAGAGCCAAAATGTATTCGGCTGTGGAAGGGAACCCAAGCGCGAGACTGTGCACGGTTTTTGAAGGTCAGCATTGGAAAGGGGGAAAGAGCAATTCTGTGAGTTCCTGGTATGCGGGGAAGTAAATTTCTGGTAGCAGTACAGTAAATTTCCACACTGGCATGTCATGAATCCCATAAAAATGCTCGCGACATCCACACGATTATAGAAGTGATAACCAGTCTCATCACTCCAGGGGCTGCAGGGTTTGGGGGGGGGGTGTTTCTGGACTGCTCAACAGCCCAGCTTTAATCTCAGATATTATTACTGGTACAATACAAATCCAAAGCCTTTTGAGACAATAAAAATTCTCAGAAGAAGTCAGCAGACCTTGATGGGGCAATGGAAAAATTTGCCCTCTCCTCCTGACAAGATCCGTAGCTCGGATAGTACAGGCGGCTTTAGCAGAGCCCTAAAGTTCTGGAAATTAAAAGGAAACACACACTGTGGACATTGGCAAAACTCTTTATTCACTGTTGTACTCTGAGTTTTGCTCCATAAGCATAAATTTGAAGGATTAAACGGGATCTTAAAATGTGAATGCTTTCAGACTTTTAAAAATGATTTTTCCGTTTCATGCATAAATGCCACAAATAACCAAAAAACTCAGATCCCTTCAGGATATCCATGTTTGGTGTGGATAAAGGGATATATTAGTACAAAGCAACTGCAGTTCCCCCCGTACTGGATAGTTCATCCAGCAATGGAGAAGCAACAGCCGACCTGGGAACTTCACGCAGTTCTTAAACCGAAAATGGCGTCCAGAAGAATAAAATGTGTGCAGGCTAATAGACACAACTGCAGTTGGAAGAGAGAGCCCCTGTTAACATCCACAGTAATACTCTGGAGTGTAAGCAAGTTAAATCTTGAAGCTATACTAGAATCTCCGGTTACATAAACACCGAATCCAAAGGTATACCCTGCTCAAAAAAAGTAACAAAACAGGTTCAAGTAATTTTCCATTTTTCTTGTGTTGAAATATCAGAGTCACTGTGAACGGTGTGGAAGGGTGTTTTGTTTTTTTACCTCCGACTCTTCTGGATCTGAGATTCCTCTGAGGTTTG
This sequence comes from Podarcis liolepis, assembly GCF_965112155.1. Taxonomy (NCBI): domain Eukaryota; kingdom Metazoa; phylum Chordata; class Lepidosauria; order Squamata; family Lacertidae; genus Podarcis; species Podarcis liolepis. The sequence goes on from NC_139571.1 coordinate 43,720,742, forward strand.
CTTAATGAAGCCAGTGCTAACAAGGAGAATTCCCAGACTGCAGAATCTCAGCTTTGTTTGCTTTCACATAGCGAAGGCAAAAAACAGACAGCGCTCAATCAAAGCTATTTTTCCTGTTTTTGGCAATTAAGGTTGCAACTCCATGGCTGCCAATGGCACTGAACTGAACGAGTCGTTACTGGTCAAAGCCAGTTCAGACCGATGCTTGCCACCAGCACCCCCATCTTGAAACTAGTTTGTGCTGGGAGACGGCCAACATACATCCAGGACGGTAGAGCGAGCCGCAGAACAGCTTGCGACTCTGCTAAGAATTTTACAGACAAACCTCTGCACTGTGATCTCCCTAGTCGTTTGCCCTCAGCTACCTTTGCTGCAAGAAAACAGGAGACCCATCAGGTGTGCTCACTACCTCAACCACGCAGTTAACATACTTTCAAGAGAGCGGGGCTGGCTGGAGGGCACAGGAGGGAAGAAAAGGCAGCACACCCCAATGAACTCTGCAAGGTTTGCTTCTGGAGTTAAACATGTTCAGGGTTGTACTGGAAAGGGCAAGAAGGCTGAAGCCTCAAGCAAACAGGCTATAAATTGCAGTTATAGGATTCCTGCATTGAGTTTACATTTCTGTGAAAAGCAACACAAAATATTCCCCGCCTACGAAAAAAAAAAGCCAGTGCGAAGCCAAGTGATGTGATCATCCTTTACATCCAGCAAGAAAAGGGAAGTTACTAGGGAGGAGTTCAGCTAAATGAATGGCATGGCTGTCCGGGGCACTAAAGGAAAGCTACCCAAAGGCAACGAAATACTACACACAATGTGCTAATGGTACAGACTACCAAGAGCAATGCCAACTTTACTGCCCCACTGCATCAAGCTGTAGGATCTTGTCACTCCGATGTTTCCACAATTAGGCAACGGCCTCTCCTGTTTCTACTTGTCCCGCCCGCTTAATTAGCCTTCTTAATTAACCATCCTGCAAAACCTGGACCCTGAGGCCTCTACAGAAGTACAGTTAAGGAAAACCACTCTGCTTTCAAATGGAGCACATGAAAGGTAGTATTTCAACTTGAGACGGGGCGCTGTCACAGGAGGCCCCTTATTCAGCCATTAAGGCTCCTTGGGAGACGTGGGGCAAATCCCACCTTTCTTCCTAACCTGCCTTGCAGGCCAAGGGCAGCAAGGGTAGAACTGAAATCCTTGGAGAAAAGGCAGAATAAGCTTTTTATACAATACACCCATAATCAAACCGGGGACTTTCAGGCCTAAATAGAGCAGGGCTCACCACCCTGGTCTTCCATTTCTAGCTGTTTTTCTAGGCACGGCCTCGAAAAAGAAAAACCTCCCAGACTTTGGAAAGTTTTTCGTAGATCTGAACAGGAAAGCACCACAGTCCAGGGCCGCCCGAAGCCACAAGCCGGAGGGACCGGGGGCCACTTCCACTTTCTGCCATGTCGACAGCCTCTCTCGCCCATGCCTGGCCCTCCTGCCCCCAAGTGGGGGACCAAGATTAAAAAACCCAGCCAGCTGGAGCCCCGGACCATTTTGAAACTCCCTTCCCTGTCTGGAATCTCGTCTGGGCTGGTGCGGAGAGAGACACGTCCAGGGCACGGGAAAAGAGAGAGAGAACCTCATGTCTGCCCAGCCCTCCTCCTCCTCTCAGCCCTTTTCACCTGAGGCGCTGATAACCCATTTTGTAACTCTGCAATTGCGAGGAAAATGGCTCCCTTCTGCCTCAAGGCAGCCCCGGGAAAGAGGGGGCCTGTCTTCTCTCTCTTCTGGAGAGCAGCAGGTGAGCTGCAGATTCAGAAACCTCGCACTTGGGCTTCCGACAGAAACTCCCCCTTCGGCTGCAGCTCCTGAACTCAGCACTTGCCCGCCCAGAAGACAGGAAGCCCAGGGCCAGGCCGGGAAGCGGGGCCGAGGAGGGGACGGGGGAGTCGGGCTCCCCTCCCAGGAGTCTTCCCAGAGAAGTGTCCCCCAAGGCGGGCTAAGCTGCGAAAACAGGCGAGCAGGAGCCCCAGGTGGGGCGGCCAAGGTGCGGGGCTACTTTGGGGACACGCTCGGCTTCTTCGGATCATTGGTGATCCTCGCTTCTCAAAACCCAAGAAAAACTTCTCCCAGAACGAGAAACGAGGCAGCAGAATTCGGAAGTCTTCCTCTTCGGGGACCAGAAGGAGAAGCCTCTTTCCGGGCTCGTTTTTCTTTCTCCGCTTCCCGCCTGCCCTCCCTGTCGCCCCCCGCCCGGCCCGCCAGCGAAGCCTCCCTCGCGCCTCCCCGGAGCTGCTGCCCCTCGACGCGGATGCCCGGCGCCCTGCCCGCTCCCCGGAGCCCCGCCAGCCGAGAGGGAGCGGGAGCCGCCCCGGAGAGCAGGCGGCGGGAGGCGGCGGGGGGACCCCCTTCTTCTCCTTCTCCTCCCTCCTTCCTTCCCTGGCTCACCCCTCTGCCCATGGCGGTGGCGTCGGCGTCGCGGTGCCACGTGTGCGCTGGCTCCCTCTGGGCTGCTCCGGGTCTCGCTGCTGCTCGGGGCGCCGCCGACCAAGCTCCGCAGCCGCGCTCAGGCCGAGTGGGAACGGGCGCCTCTTCCGCGCCAGCTAAAGCCGCGCGCCGCCCGCCCCGCCCTCCGCCCCGCCTCGGCCGGGAAGGGGCGGAGAGAGAGGCCCCCGGCCAGAGGCTCCTCCTCGGCGCCCGCGCTGCTCCCGCCGCCGCCGGGTCCGGACTGCGGGTCGGGCTGCCAGGTACCACCTTGGGCGGGCCGGGGGAACTTGGGGCGCGCCACCCGGGGCCCGCCGAGCCCAAGGAGAGGGGCGGCACCTCGGGCTAAGAACCGAAGTCGTTCCGCAGGTCCGGTCTTAGCCTGAAGCACCACTTTAGCTAACGGGGCCTCGATTTCTGTTCTCACCCTGAAGCAAAGTTCTTCATCCGAGGTAATATTTCTGGGTTAGCGGAGTCTGTAACCTGAAGCGTCTGGAACCCGAGGTACCACTGTATAGTTATTTAACCTCCTTCACCCTTGAGCCTAAATATACAGTGGTACCTCAGGTTACATACACTTCAGGTTACAGGCGCTTCAGGTTACAGACTCCGCTAACCCAGAAACAGTGCTTCAGGTTCAGAACTTTGCTTCAGGCTGAGAACAGAAATTGACCTCTGGCAGCAGCAGCAGGAGGCCCCATTAGCTAAAGTGGTGCTTCAGGTTCAGAACGGTTTCAGGTTAAGAACAGGCCTCCGGAAGGAATTCTGTTCTTAACCCGAGGTGCCCCTGTGGTTATTTGGATGTGGGCAGATGCCTCCTGCCAGGCGGAAGCGGCTTTGGAAGCGGCTGCCCGGCTCACAGACCGTTGGCTTCTCTGGCAGAGAGCCGACCTGGCCTCTGATGGCCCTTGGTGCTTCTGATCTAAGGCTTCTTCTTGCACCAATGTTACAAGATTGGGGAGCCCTCTAAATGGTGGGGGGTGCGGGGTGGGAGGGGCTGCACCCCAGTGGCTCCCCGATGCCCAGAGTGCCTGGGGGTCCTGGGCTGCCCCCTTGGCCTCCCTGATGTGGTCCAAAGGAAAGCACAGCAGTATGTTGGGCGCCAGCTTGGCTGCCGGAGTTGCCAGATGGAAGCCTCCAAGGCACCACCCAACTGCCTTAGGGACTCCGCTCCAGATTGGTGTTGGGTTTGCTCAAGCTTTCCTTCTCCCAAAGGTCTCCCACCAGCCAGCCGAGGCGGCTTAGGGTCAGAGTTTTCCTTCTCCTGCGTTGGCTCCCTTCCCAGTGTCCCTCCCTTCCCCCTACAGTACGTGCAGAAACCACGGTATTGGCTGTTGAACCCTCTATTGTTCTTGGCCGCTCAATCTGCCAGAGCCAGGGATGGAGACCCATCCGCTACCCTCACCTGGCTTAGCAGGCCAGTCAAAGCTGTTTCCCAGGGTGTCGCCGCAGTCACATGCTGGCAGCTTTTAGGAGCCACAGGTGGGAGCTGAGTGCAGGGGGGGGGGACCAAAGGTGGACAGCCTACCCCAGATGGAGCATGACGTGTCTTCCATCACCCTAGAAATACTGTGATAATATCAGCATGGCCCTTGTGATGCCTTTTAGTGATCAGGTGAGGAGACGGGGGACGCCACTGGAGCTGGCCTTGCTTCTTGAGGGGATGGGTGGAATCGCTGGGGAAAAACAGAAACCCAAAGTAACCTGCAGGAGAAAAAATAAGATTGCTCACAAGGTTCTCAGGAAATGGGCAGCAAAAAATTCTTTTCTTGGTTGGTTGAAGATTGAAATAAAGGCACAAGGGATGTTTAGAGAGAGAAAGCAAAGAAGCCCAGCTGGTTTGGATTAGCCGTGGGCATATGCAACTGCTTCAAAAAGCAGAAGGCAGCTAGTGAGCCCCAAACAGACACTGAAGACAAACTGCTTCATCAGACGTCCTGCAAGCAGCACCCTCTGTGCCTGCCTGAAAAGGAAAGGAAAATATCCCGGTACAGCGTGAGAGCGTCCCAGCCGAAAATAATGAGGCCGCTACCCTCACTGTACAACCTGAGCAGCGTGAAAACCTGGATATCAATGGGGGTGTACAGTGGTACCTCAGGTTACAGACGCTTCAGGTTACAGACTCTGCCAACCCAGAAATATTACCTCGGGTTAAGAACTTTGCTTCAGGATGAGAACAGAAATCGTGCTCCGGCAGCACGGCAGCAGCAGGAGGCCCCATAAGCTAAAGTGGTGCTTCAGGTTAAGAACAGTTTCAGGTTAAGAACGGACCTCCAGAACGAATTAAGTTCTTAACCTGAGGTGCCACTGTCGTTTCATCAGCTTGCATGCTAGATGCCATTTTGGATCAAGATGGAGGACCAAAACATGACTTTGACAGGAATTCACCTGGTATTTGGTGTAATGGGTCCAAACTCACAAATGACAGTATCCATTTAAAAATCACAATATTTGTTGGTTTCTAAAAATTTACAGGATGAATCTGTTCCTTGGTACGAGTTGTGGGCAAAAATATATATACCAAAGAAATACACCTGTCACTGTGTGACAAATGCAACTGAATTATTCCTTGCTATGAAAATGGCCATTCTTACAGCACTTCCCCTCCAAGTTACAATGAACACAACTGAATGATCCTTGAGCAGAGTGAAGATCTGGTTATGTCCAAGGGCAAGTGAAATTTGCTTGTTGGACTGCTGTTGAATGAATCAATTTATTTCGGTCACTGACCAGAGTGTGGGCTGTTCTTTGTTGAGTGTCAATACAGAAAAGCTGAAGACCTTTCCCAAGGAAACTTTTATAAAGAGGTGTTGACCATTTTGGCTAAGACCTTTGAAAGACTCCAGTTTGTGTCTAAAGAATGATCTGTTTTGTAATATATTTTCCTTTGTGTTATAGACAGACAAGCATGAACAGAAAAAAGTCTGACTGGTTTCAGACTTTATGACTGGCATTCACCACAGCCAAGGTAGATTCTGTGTAAAATGTTTTTAATTTACAAATTTTTAATTTGATTTAGAGTCCTACAGTATTGTTGAAGTTGCATATCTTTCTGTTACTATTAAATGGACAAATCAATCAATCTGTTAGAAGATAGTTCTGAAACGCATAATCCCTGACAAATTTATTATAGCACAAATTTTCAGGGGCTATGGTCCACTTCCTATCCCTCTGGACTTTGTTAACACACACACACACACACACATATATATATATTGCAGGAAATTGTTCAAGGACAAAGCTGTGCAATGTCTATCAAGAAAGTATTTTGGAATAAATTTGGAGAAAAGTGCTGGCAAATGTAGCACAGGTTTGATTAGGGTTGCCATGCGTCCAGAATTTCCCAGACATATCTAGAATACTGTAGTCGGAAGCTGTGTCCAGGTGGAAATAGCTAAAATGTCCAGGAAAATCCAGATGTATGGCAACACATGTCAGCAGTGTCGTTTTTGGCAACTTTCCTTTAAAACTCTTTTTGTGTGCTCAGCAACTTTGGGCAAAAGTAAAAAAAACACACACAACTGAACAACTTTGCCCAAAAACGCTCAACAACTTTTCTGTCCGGATTTTCACTGTTTGAAATATGACAACCCTAGGTTTGAGAAACAAATTTAATCTTCCAGAGTGGAGTCTGTTACACAAAAGATACAGGTAAATTTCCAGGATGAGCAGGGCTGCAGCAGTGGAAGGAACCAGAAGGAAGGGACAGAAAAATGAGCTTGTGGGTTGGGTGTACATCAGAGGGGTGCTGTCGTCGTTGCCTGTGTGTTATTCGAACTGGAAGAGTGTTGTGTGTGTATGCATGTGCCGCTGTCTGTATGAAAGCTGGGGAAGGATGCATGTATGTGAACGAAAGGAGGGGGATTGTGGGGAGGGGGCTAAGGGAGATTTCCGTTGTAGTAGCATGTGGTTTGGCTCACTTAGATGATCTGCACTCTTGTGTTTTACGATCCCTGCAGTCTCTCACAACAATAGGCCACATTCCAGAATTTCGATAAGACACTGTCTCATTTTTTGCCTGTCCCCCTGGAGTAGTATTTAGAAAAGAACAATGGGCTGCATTATATATTCACTGCACTTGGACCACTGGACAAGCGATAAAGATAATAATAAAAACATTGATGTAATGGTTACAGAGATAATATGTGAGACGTACCGCAGAGATTAAGTCTGCTGACCCCCCCATCCTGAGATGGATCATGAAATTAGGCAGATTTTCTTTAAGAACAAAACACAAATACATTATACAATGACAACTCCTCCAGTTTAAGATTCTTCTTTTAAAAAAATAGAATGGTTTTTAATTTTTTTTACTGGATTTTCAGAGCAGCGAGAAAGTCCAAAGAGAAAACAGGCGAACTCTGCTTTGAAAGGCAGCTCTGCTCACGGAGAGGTCTCCAGGGCCGGGGAGAGAAAGAGCCGCGCAGCCGTCGGGATGTGGTACGAGATCTTGCCCAGCTTGGGCCTCATGTACGTGTGCCTGGTCATCCCTGGCGTGAGCACCGCCTACATCCACAGGTACACCAACGGGGGCAAGGAGAAGAGAATCGCTCGGAACACCTATCAGTGGTACCTGCTGGAGAGAGACAGGCGTGTGTCTGGAGTAAATCGCCACTATGTCTCCAAGGGTTTGGAGAACATTAAGTGAAACCGCAGTGCAGTGAAAGCAACTTAATAAACATGCATTTGACAAAGTGTGGAGCATGTTGATCGTAATCTCGAGAGGGCAGTAAGAGTCTAATACTGCACCAATAAAATTGCAATAAAGAAATAAAATACAAAAAGAAGGAGAAAACAGGCATCTGTCATACAGGTAAAAAACATCAAAACACAAGAGTAGGGAAGAGAGATTACATTAAAATAGCTAGCTAGATCAGGGGTCAGCAACCTTTTTCAGCAGGGGGCCGGTCCACTGTCCCTCAGACCTTGTGGGGGGGCAGACTATATTGGGGGGGAAATGAATGAATTCCTATGCCCCACAAATAACCCAGAGATGCATTTTAAATAAAAGCACACATTCTACTCATGTAAAAACATGCAGATTCCTGGACTGTCCATGGGCCAGATTTAGAAGGGAATTGGGCCGGATCTGGCCCCCAGGCCTTAGTTTGCCTACCCATGAGCTAGATCATAGACAGATCCAGAGTTCCATATTTCAAGGGCAGCTGCTGAAAGTTGTTGCAAGTGGTGTTGGTTGGCATGTGCAGTAAAGTTCCACTGTAGAGCAGGATCCGCCCTGGGTGACGGAGGCCAGATCTGCTGCTGCCCCTGTAGATGGTGCTGCCTGAGGCAGTCGCCTGGGTGCTGGCCCTGCCATGCGGTGTGAAAAGTGTCAGGCTTAGCAGTGCCCGGCAGAATTCGAAGATGACATGTATTGATAGAAATGGCCATAACCCAAATGTGTTAATGCCATATTCAGAGGTCCAAGCCTTCTAAAAGTTTTCCTCTTTTGTACAGTGGTTAATTGAGCAGTTACTATTTTTTAAAAAATCAGAAGATCTTTAAATAATACATCAACCTTGTTTCCTTTGAAAAGGGAGAGAAGGGCCAGTTGTGGTGACATTTCATTTTGTCCTCGTATGATGACTGCAATTTCTTTAAATGCTATGGACCAGAATTCACCAACCCTGGAACTTCCCCGTCATAAGGGAAAGTGGGTATTGTGGCCTCCACAGCTGCACCAATGATCAGGTCACATCAGATATGAATACAAGAGATTTGAACTGCTGTTCTGTTCCATCTCTGGCATGGGCATAGCCAAGGGGCGACGGGGGCAGCTGCTCCCCCCTAAATCAATAAAAATCTAGTTTCTCCTCCCACCTCACCCCGCAACAAAAGCCTGCCTCCCCTTACAAAAATCCTGGCTATGCCCATGATCTATGGCCAAAAAAAATTAATGTGATTTCATCTGTTTATCTCACTGTATTTTTCCTATTCCTTAACCTCCGGGTGTCCTGCAGCTTCTTCCCACGCAGATTTCAGCCCTGTGAATGGTCACAGGACAGTGCATGTTTTGTGAACTGCCCTGAGCGCTTCAGATGAAGGGTGGTATATAAATTTAATAAATAATGGTGACAATGTTTTTCAAAATAACTTTTACACTTGTTTTGTTAAATCAGGTTGCTTTGGCAAACTAAGTACAAAGCATAAATCTTGTTAGAGTTTACACACACACACACACACACACACACACACACACACACAGCTTTTAATATTTTATATAGAGAAACAGAATACAAATATATTGAAGAAATAAAAAAGGAAATAAAGACCAGGAGGCTTCATGGAAGACAATAAAGGAAATGTGTTTAATCAGATGAGTAATTGGTGTGTGGGACTCTGGTACACATCTACTGCCTCAATCTCTATTGTCTGTTCTGCTAGGTCACATTGGCCATCAGAGTTTGAAGCTCCCAATAAACTAGAGAAATGATGAAACAGTCCAGAAATATTACTTTTGTTTCCTTCCTGTTGCTTCCCCATTCGTTTGAAGATCTTCTATATTTAAAAATCTATGTTGCACCAAAGTCAGGCAGCAGAAGTACTGAAGCCGAAATGAGATCCAATGAATAATCTATATGAATTAGGTTCAAAGGCAATAAAAATATTTGTCTTATTCAAAGGGTAATTTGCTTATGGAAGACACAGAAAACAAAAAAGTGATTATGTGTAACTGGATTGCCATTGACCTTCCAGCTGTTAATTATGGCTCTCACACCCTCTGCTGGCTTGTTTTGTGGTTTTAATGAGATCACCGGAAGAAAAGAGCCTCTGATTCCATTAAAGGGGAACTATTTTGTCATACTGTTTCAAAGCAATGTGAAACCACCCGGGAAAGCAAAAGAAATAAATACGCAGTAGTGGAAGTGGGTAAATACAAACAGACAGGTATTAAGTACCAGGAAATAACATTCCACTATTTCTAAGTTGAAATTAAAAAATTGTCCAGTAGCACCTTAGAGACCAACTAAGTTTGTTCTGGGTCTAAGCTTTCGCGTGCATGTACACTTCTTCAGATACGCTGAAACAGAAGTCGGCAGACCCTTATATATAGTGGGAGGGTGGGGAGGGGTTTTTCTCAGAAGGGTCGTAGGAGATGGGTGATTGACTCAATGGCAATAGTAAACCTATGGACGACTGTTAACGACTGCAATTAGTCCTACAGGCATAGGCGCCGACTCCATGGGGCTTGAGGGGGCCCGAGCCCCCTCAAAAATTCGTTTGGGGGGGCTCCGCCCCCCAATAATCTCCGGCGCCCCTCCAGCAGAGCGCCACCGCCGCCCCTCCCCCAGCCCAAAATGCACAGGGTCGGGCTGCATGCCTCCTGCCCTCCCTCCCGAGCAAAAGCTCCACCTTCGGAGCTGATTAATAGGAGCAGCACGCTCTCCTACGAGGAGGCGGCGCCACTTTATTTGCATATTCATGAGCTTATTTATTATTCATGAGCTTTCCCGGGCCCCCCCAATATTTTTTATAAGTCCACGTCCCTGCCTACAGGAGAAAGCAAGGGATAGTGTGCAGATGACCAAAAATAGTTTTACCATATGTAATGAGACAAGAATCCAATATCTCTATTCAGACCAGGTCTTGCCATAGTTTTCAGTTTAGTAATAAGTTGTAATTCAGCAAGTTCTCTTTCAAGTCTATTTCTGAAATTCTTTTGTAATAAGACAGCTGCTTTGAGATCCTGTATTGAATGTCCTGGGAGACTGAAGAGTTCTCCTACTGGGTTCACTGTCCTGTGAGGTTATTTCTAAGGTTAGGTTGCCAACTTCTGAATCGACTCACATAGCTTCCCCATTAACAGCAGTTTCGCTCACAAGAATTAGCAAATGATAATGCTGGACTCTGTGCCAGGAAATTCCCTTAACTTAATGATTTTGGCAAAACTGTTTGTGGGATAATTGAGCCTCATATGCTTAACTCCAGTTAATGCATGAAGGGGTTAAGACCACAGAGTAAGCAGTCATCCCAGACTGATCCAGGTCACGCCCCCTCACCTTGGGACAAGAGTTAGCAAAGCTCTTTGTTCATTTTCTTTTCCACCAGGTAATCAAGGAGCAATCAGCCCAGATGGCTGCATGGCTTTAGCAAAGCCATTTTTGTGTTTCTATACAAAAAAATTAAAATCATTCTGTCTACCATGTGAACTCCATGTGTGGAAAAGTTCCGAACCTGGTTGCTCCAGGCTCAGACTGTGTGCATGGCTTACAAGTCATTTTTGTGTTTTTAGACCAATAATTTATGAACATTTTACCAATTTTTGTAAGCTAAGTTTTGCTACCTGTGTTTTCTTGCTGCTGCATGGAAAAACACATGAATCTGACCTTTGTAAGTAAATTAAGTTTTTAACTTGCCAAATGCGCTCTTTCAATGCTAAGGGAAATAAAGGGAAACACTGGAAAGGAACTTAAAAGGGGATATTTTAAGGGTCTAACAGACTATATTTCCACACTTGTGTTTTGTTATTCCACGCTACCTGTTTTGTGATTTTAAATCTCTGCTGGGTCTCTCTCACCAAAGAGTCCTTGTCCCAAACCTAGGTCTAGGCATCCTGGAAATTATTATTTTATTCTTTAACCAAACACTTAAAAAAACAACCCCACACTCTTAAAGGTCCAGAGGGAGGAAAGACTGGTCTGTGTTTTGTTTGTTTAGCCAGGTGGCAACTCTTGCTTTCACCTGAGGCAGCTCCAGCACCACCATCCTGGGACTCCTTAAGACCAAGGGCTCGGCCCACTTCTGTGCTTGATTCTGGTCCTGAAATAACTGTAGCCAGCAGGACTCTTAATGAACAAGAGCGGCCCTTTGTCAGGCTGGGGAATCAGATTCCTCCCACGGTGGCAGCCCAGAATCAGAGAAACGATAAAACTTCTTACCAAGCAATTTATTCAATGATTTACAGAGAATAATGAAGGACTGCAGCCTTCCAAATAATGGTGTTGCTCCAAGGAAAGTCCCACCCCCCTACGTCCCCCTTATCCCTCCTGCATCGCTTAATCTGAGCTTTCTGCCTCTGAGCTCTTTGTTCTAATACCCTCAATGCCCGTCTGGTCTTGGGAGGGGGGGGGGTCAGGAATGCTTTCCAAGGAGACTGAGTCTGTCAGCTGCCTCTCCCCTGGTGCTTCTCCTTCCTGCTCTTCCTCTTTCAGTATTTCCCAGCTTCTGCCCTCTGCAGAACTAGGCCCTTCTGCAAACCGCTGTTCTAAATCTATTTGTTGTTGTTGAGTTGTTTAGTCGTGTCCGCCTCTTCCTGACCCCACAGACCAGAGCACGCCAGGCACTCCTGTCTTCCACTGCCTTCCTCATGCTGGTAGCTTCGAGAACACTGTCCCACTATCTCGTCCTCTGTCGTCCCCTTCTCCTTGTGCCCTCCATCTTTCCCAACATCAGGGTCTTTTCCAGGGAGTCTTCTCTTCTCATGAGGTGGCCAAAGTCTTGGAGCCTCAGCTTCACGATCTGTCCTTCCAGTGAGCACTCAGGGCTGATTTCCTTCAGAATGGATAGATTTGCTCTTCTTGCAGTCCATGGGACTCTCAAGAGTCTCCTCCAGCACCAGAATTCAAAAGCATCAATTCTTCGGCGATCAGCCTTCTTTATGGTCCAGCTCTCACTTCCATACATCACTACTGGGAAAACCATAGTTTTAACTATACGGACCTTTGCTGGCAAGGTGATGTCTCTGCTTTTTAGGATGTTGTCTAGGTTTGCCATCGCTTTTCTCCCAAGAAGCAGGCGTCTTTTAATTTCGTGGCTGCTGTCACCATCTGCAGTAATCTATACTGTCCTCCTGTTTTTGGTTCAGGAGAAGTGGGGCAGCCCCCACCATTCCTCTTCAGTCCAGTTCCTGATATCCGTGGGGCATTGCAATAGGATGGAGCAAAGCGGAGTGGCAGTGAGGCCTGGCAGCAAAGGCACACTAGTGTGGGCATCTCGTGCTCCTGCCTCTACACCCGCCCAACTCCTGCCCTGCCCTGGGAAGCAGAAGTGATGCCACTTCTGGCCGCCTGGCTCCCTAGTGGCCCCCCGTCAGCTGCTCTGGCCTTGAGCAGCCAATGTCCTGCTCCTGCTGGCCGCAGTTGCCCTTGTCCTTTTTCTAACACTATTGTTGTCAGCCTGGCTCTCGCGGCACGAGTGGCTCAGGGGGCGCCAGGCCTCTGCCAGGAGCGGTGTCACTGCCATTTACCAGGACGGGCAAGAGTGGCAGGGAGCTCATGCCAAGGCAGGTGCACGGCTGGAGCAAATCCGTTGCGCCTGCTGGGGTTCAGGAATTAGGTTTATTCTGCTTTACGGTTTATTGTAGCGCATAATAGCCTCTGACTCAGCAGCAATAAATTCTGTCTTGATCCTCTCCAATTAAGTAAAATACTAGTGTCCTGTGCTGAATCATAGATTCAAGGTGCCAACAGCACTTTAATTTTCTAAATTATTGTACTCCATAAATCACTTAGAAAGAAGTTTTTTAAAGCTGAACGCTCATCATCTTCCCCCCACAGTTGTCCTAATCTAACATTTCCCACGCTTCAGGGAGTTGAGGCTGCTCCCCACCCACAAATTCAAACTGAAGGTACAATTCACTCTTGCACCTCAAATAATGCATTTGCTATACAGTCAAACCTCGGTTGTCGAATGTAATCAGTTATGGAAGCCTGTTCAGTTTCTGAAATGTTCAACAACCAAGGCATGGCTTCCTGCACTCAGCGGAAGCGGTGTCAGACGTTCAGCTTCCGAAAAACATTTGAAAACCGGAGCATTTACTTCTAGGTTTTCGGCGTTTGGGAGCCAAAACAGGATCTGAGGTTTGACTGTACAGAAATAAGGCTTGTGTCCCTGGAAGTGATCAGCTGCCAGGGAAACGTGTCTTGTCGCAAGAAAACAGAGGCCTTGTGACTTGACGCATTTGTAATTTAATCAGCCATTGGTAAGAAGGAAATTAAAGTGGATGATAAAATTACCTGGAATTACTTTCTGAATGAAGAGGAGGCAGCTGGATCTAGCAAGCCAAAGGATCCACAGTTAGGCAGCAATCCTAGTGCTCGTCTCGCCCACTGGATGAATTTTGTCATCTGTGGGTATAGCAGAACTCTAACTTGCAGAGTCGGAGTCAGTTTAAAATGTTGTTTTGTAAAGCAAACACACATTGTTAAAAGAGAGAAGAAAGGAATAATTGTATTGCTGTACCTTTTCTTAGTTATGTATTTATGTATTATGTATTAGGGGATGTGGGTGGCGCTGTGGTCTAAACCACTGAGCCTCTTGGGCTTGCCAATCGGAAGGTCGGTGGTTCGAATCCCCACAACGGGATGAGCTCCCATTACTCTGTCTCAGCTCCTGCCAATTTAACAGTTCGAAAGCATGCCAGTGCAAGTAGATAAATAGGTACCACTGTGGCAGGAAGGTAAACGGCATTTCTGTGTGCTTTGGGTTCTGTCACGGTGTCCCGTTGTGCCAGAAAGTGGTTTAGTCATGATGACCAAATGACCTGGAAAGCTGTCTGTGGACAAACACCAACTCGCTCGGCCTGAAAGCAAGATGAGTGCTGCAACCCCATAGTCACCTTTGGCCGGACTTAAGCGTCCAGGGCTCCTTTACCCTTTTCTATTTATGTATTATATGACTAATAAATCAATACATCATTTCTAATCTGTAAAACAACATTAACAAAATAGCAGTCAAAAAATAAATTAAGCACTGTTAAGTTCATACTCACCACACCCAACCAATTTATAATCTTTCACTTTATTCAGCTCATTAAAACACACATACACACAATACCAGTGGCAGCAACAATATATTCATATGAATGAATATACATGTCATCACGTGAACTGATTTCTTGGGTCCTTTTCATCTTAAAGGACCTTTGGGCAACAGTGACGCAGACAGACATAGGAACAATTAAAATACTGGGCCACACCTCACTTTGAGTGGGTCTGCGCCAAAGTCTTGTAAATGGTATTTCAACCATAGTTTGCTTGCTGATGTGGTGCCCAGGGAACAACTAAAACAAGCACAAACCTTTTATTTAAAATAAAATGCTTTATCCCAAACTAGCGTTGCAGTTATATAAAGGTAAAGGGACCCCTGACCATGAGGTCCAGTCGTGGCCGACTCTGGGTTTGCGGCGCTCATCTCGCTTTGTTGGCCGAGGGAGCCGGTGTACAGCTTCCGGGTCATGTGGCCAGCAGGACTAAGCCGCTTCTGGCGAACCAGAGCAGCGCACGGAAACGCCATTTACCTTCCCACCAGAGTGGTACCTATTTATCTACTTGCACTTTGACGTGCTTTCGAACTGCTAGGTGGGCAGGAGCTGGGACCGAGCAACGGGAGTTCACTCCATCGCAGTTATATGGGATGCTATCAATCCAGTATTCTGGGGACATTGCATCAGCGCGGCTGGGAAGCCTAAGGAGAAAGGCGGCAGGAGGAGGCAGCTTCACTCTTGGCTGAGATCTAGGTGCTTGATAGAGCATTTCAACAATCTGGTTCTGTTCACACTCTTGGAGCTCCAAAGGCAAAACAAGCAGAATGCAGTTCTTGGAAACGGAATGGATGCATCAGGCACTGGCACATTTCATAGCACACTTTTCTTCTAGCTCATGCCTTAAAGAAGCAGCGTTTGGAAAACACGACTCAGACATTTGTAATTCAAAGGGGGAACATTGTTAGTACCTGTACTGTTGAATATTTGCATACCGTCCTGATCTAGATGCACCTGGAATGCAAATAGCAAGAGTCCACGATTCCGCAGCACTTGCATCTTACTCATTTTGCACTGAGCCAGTTTGAAATACAAAATCACCACATTATTTGGGAAGAGGGTGTTGGGATGTTTTACGAAAAATGTTCTTGGGGGAAGGAAGGGATGTTACAAAACTGAGTCTTACCCTCCCATTCTTTTCAAATATGACCACGAGCCAAAGTCCTCTGTCATTTTAGCTAAAGCCCAGTCTCGGCGTAAGGCAATATGCTATTTCGAATCTGCAGGCAGAAGCAGTTGAGCAGTGAGATTCTCGGTCCTTCCTCATATGTGATCTGAGTGCTAGCAGCACATGAAAATAAAGTGAGACCATTCCTGGAACGATGTCTCTCTCTGGTGTGATGTTCTGATGAAGGTGCCACTGTAATCATAGCCTTGAGCTGGGATTTATTAAAATAACGATACAACACACACACCAGGCACCAGCAGTCATTTTCCCACATGTGGGGAGGGGAGATTCAGATTGTATAGAAGAAGCAGTTGTTTTGTTTTCCTACCACAGGTGGCAGAATAATCAATAGCTATTGCAGGGATAGTCACTGTGTGAAGTCACATGCTCAGACAGTAGAGTACAGTGGTACCTCTGGTTACAGACGCTTCAGGTTAGAGACGCTTCAGGTTACAGACTCTGCTAACCCAGAAATAGTGCCTCGCGTTAAAAACTTTGCTTCAGGATCTGTCCTTCCAGTGAGCACTCAGGGCTGATTTCCTTCAGAATGGAGAGGTTGGATCTTCTTGCAGTCCATGGGACTCTCTAGAGTCTCCTCCAGCACCAGAATTCAAAAGCATCCATTCTTTGGCGATCATCCTTCTTGATGGTCCAGCTCTCACTTCCATACATCACTACTGGGAAAACCAGAGCTTTAACGATACGGACCTTTGTTGGCAAGGTGATGTCTCTGCTTTTGAAGATGCTGTCTCCTTTTCCTACTCATATTGAAATACTGCCCCACAATGAGGCCAACCTTAGATTCACAAAATGTTTAGGGGTATGCGTCCCCCTGCGCCCCCCCCCGAAAAAAGCACAGGCTAGGCTTGTTAGTAGTGGCTCTCTCACTGCCACTGGGAACGGGGTGCATCAAACAAGGGGCAGCAACGCCTGTCCTCTTACCAGGGCCAGATTTAGGTTTGATGAGGCCAGAAATGTTTTTTATTTTATATTTTGGAAATGTACATCCAGTTTCTTTTCCTTTAATTTTTTGGGGGGCCCCCAGGAGAGTGGGGCCCTAAGTTATAGCTTGTTTAGCTTATCCGTAAATCCGGCACTGCCCTTTATGACAACTTTTGGGGTATCCGTGGTTGCACAAGGTTGCCTGAGCTGCTTCTATCACTGCCGTTCTTTCCCCTCTCATTTTAATCAGCTCACAGCAGGTCATTCCTGCCAACAAACCGGCTTGCTGGTTCCTGCAGACTTGCTCCTCTCTGGCCCTTAGAAAGGAAGCAGGCAGAGATTTAGGAGATGTTGGTGACAAGAGACTCTGCATCTGCTGTGCTTAAAAAATTATAGTCAGGAAATGGGGCTTAAACGTCTCTAATTAGAAGCAACTCAGCAGACCACTTAATGAATTTCCTGTTTGCTGTACCAGTCGTAATTCCACAGGATTCAAACTGTAATGCAATAGGATACTGTACAAGAAATGATAAAATACACTTAAAAATCAATATGAAAATTCAGTGCTCTGGATGTGCCATCTCCCATCTTCAGCCACAAATCTACAGACACGCTGCGGACCACTTGAGTGATGCTCACACGGACCACTGGTGGTCCATGGACCACCGTTTGGGAATGCCTGTGCTAGAGAAACCAGGAGCGTTGCCATTCCTGAACCTGTTTTGCTGCTCCTCTTGCTGCCTCGCTCTTCTCTTTCCCGCTGCTTGAAATCTGAGCTTTACCTGCAGATGAGCTTTTGCCTCAGGCAGAGAGAAGTTCTCTCTCCTCTTGTCATATTTACGGCCTCCTGTTCAGAAAGGGCTGGGACACCAATCTGAAGTGCATGTTCCCAACCTCCCTGTTGCCAGGCAATCCTGGAGAGGCTTCCGCTTGTTCGCGCTGCTGCTTCTGCTTTCAAGCGGCTCCAGGCAGCTCCAGTCCGGTTTTTAAGCTTTCGCAGTTTAGAAGTTCATTTGCCAAGTGACCCAAAGCAGACAAGGTTACGGCTCCCCAGATAACACGGAATCAGATTTCTTTCTCTTAACCGACATACCTTGCTGCTGGCAGCTTCTTTGGTTTAATTACAAACCAAATTACAAATTGTTTGTTTGTTTTTAATCTCCCATTCTAAAAGTAGCATGGAAATGGGTGTGCATCTCTGGAAGCCACAGGATGGGAGATTTCTCTTGTGCTCAAATCCTGCTTAAGGGTTCCCTCAGGCATCTGTCATGGATGAAGAAAAAGAAGAAGAGTTTGGATTTGATATCCCGCCTTTCACTCCCTTTAAGGAGTCTCAAAGCGGCGAACATTCTCCTTTTCCCTTCCTCCCCCCCCAGCAAACACTCTGTGAGGTGAGTGGGGCTGAGAGACTTCAGAGAAGTGTGACTGGCCCAAGGTCACCCAGCAGCTGCAGGTGGAGGAGCGGAGACACGAACCCGGTTCACCAGATTACGAGTCCACTGCTCTAACCACTACACCACACTGGCTCCCTGGATGCTTTAGCTGAGATTCCTACATTGCAGGGGGTTGGACTAGGTGACCCAGGGGGGTCCTTTCCAACACTAGAATTCTATGATTCTATTATTTCATCTGCTTGGCCACTGTAAGAACAGGATGCTGGAAGATTGATAGATAATAAATAGATAGATAGATAGATAGATAGATAGATAGATAACCTTATATATAAATATATATAATTGTTGCATCACAAACACACATGACACTAAAAGAATAAACTTAAAAAGAAAATACAAATACAAGTACGACTATAGATACAAATACTAAACAAATAATAAACATACAACCATATTTCACTTCTTGTTTTCTTCCAATTGACTTCCTTCATCCTCACATTTAATAATATGTTTTTCATAATTCATTTTTGTGTTTTTTTTATTTAAGAACAGCCCTGCTGGCAAACCTATAGGCAAAGGATGCGAGACTAGATGGGTTACCGACTTGATCCGGCAGGGCTGCTCTTACGATAAAAACAAACAAAAATTAATTATGAATGCTAGTTTTGGGAAGCTTCCACCATACCAGCGTGCCACAGGGAACACCCTTTAAGTTGAAGATGCCCTCCAATCTGGCCTCCAGGCCTCTTCTAAGCATCCTTCTCTCTCTCTCCATCTTTGTGACAGCAGGGCATATTTTCCAGCTTGCTTTGTATTGTTGTGAGTTAAATCTAATCATGTATGGGTGCCAGACCCCTCTAATCCCTGGATCCAGCAAATGTTAAAATATAAAGCCAGGTCAGATTGAGGTGATTGCCTGGGTGATGAGCCATTAAGAGAACAAAGAAAAGGGGGTCTATGCTACATGGCAAATGCGTGGGCCATAGTCAGAAGGACAAAACCAGGGTGTGTATTAGAGTTTTGGGGCTGTGATGTGAACTAGAGGAAAAGCAGCAAGCAAAGAGAGAGAGAGAGAGAGAGCTATGCTGGATCTCTGCTTGAATTCAAGGCTGAGGGAGAAGCAAGAGCCTTTTCGGTTGTGATGACGCTGTGAATCCACCCATCGGAGACTCAGGCTGCATATATGTGTAAAGAAACCATCTATCTTAAAGACACCACAGTCTCTGCTGTGCCTCATTTCCAAAAGTTAATGAACCCTGCGTAAACACCTGGAACCTCCAGAATCTTGTACCACTCAGAGATTTGGGTCCCGCAGAAGAGTGTTTTCCTCAACATGCTTTGCATGGTTGTGAGAGAGTCCCAAGAGATAACCCTTGTCTTAGTTTTTTTCAGAGCAGCCTGGCATTCAGAACCACCTTGATTCCTGCTTGTTTCGATTCAAACAGTTGGGATAAGATTGAACAACAGGAAGGCAGAAGAGGATTATCCACAAGACGCACTGTGTTGACAGAGAGCATAGTTAGATTGACTACAATTGTTTAAAAATCTGCACAGTTGGGATAAAATAGGAGTAGCAGATCAAAATACAGTCCATATATTTTTTCTTGGTACTGAGGAATGCTCCCTATTATTAGACAGCAACAGTAGCAGCATCTCTCTCAATAATCAGGACTAGGAGGACACACCTGACTTCCAATTGTGAGCATATGGTTGTCATGGACAGTTGTTTCTCCATTTTTGTGTTATATCACTTTTCACATGACAGCCATTTTGTGTAATGCTACACCTGACTGAAGTCATCCTGTGTAATGCCTCCTCTATGGCAGCCATTTTGTGCCTGGCACCACAGCACTCTCCCAAAATTCAAAATGTGCCCACTAGTTCAAAAAGGTTGGTTTCCACTGCCTTATCCCAATAAATAGATACTTTCAGAATAACAAGCCTTGTAGAAGAAGAGGGATTGTGATCCTCTGACAATTGATGATTCTTACCATTTAACTCTCTCAAAGCAAGGCATTTGGGGGTCCGGAGTGAAAATAAGGATTAAATGGATCGTTCATTACCTGGCCATTTCACAGCCTATTTTGTTTTGCCATTATCCATAGTCAAATGATTATGCGCAATCTGCTAAGTGTTTTCCTTTGCAGCAGAAAAAAAAGGCTGATTTAGCTAATGAAGACCTCCTTGCCCTTACAACCGTATATTATGTAGCAAGCTGGCAGTTTTGTTTTTACTGCAGCAGATTTTATTAAAAGGGACTCTTGGCAATTCAGCTTTATCCCACTCAGTTGCCACGTCACACGCTGAGGAGGCGGGCTGACCAGGCTGCTTAGGTGACGTTACACTGATGCTGAATGCGGCACTTCCCAACATCATGAACAGCGCTGGATTTGCGTATAAGCTAAACAAGCTCTAGCTTCGGGCTCCACTCTCTTGGGGCCCCCCAAAGACAATTAAATGAATGTACATTTCCAAAATATAATATAAAAATAAAATAAAACCTAAATACAGCAACAGTGTTTTGTGTTGTGTTGTGTTGTGTTGTGTAGGCTCCTATGATGTAAGTAATGGGCCCGCCTGCTCGCCTGCTCCCTAAAATATCACTGGTTTGCTCATTTCTATATATAGGGTGCCTCCATTCTGAATGGTCTGGTTGCAGGGCAACATGGGCAAATGGCTTGAGATACCTATGAGGTCCATACATTGCCATATAGCATATATTCAGCGACAATTTGTTGTTGACAAAGGGCAGCTGGACATAGAAAGGGTCCCGTTACCTTCAGGAGCTTAGGGCCTCATCCAACCTAAATCTGGCCCTGATCATGAAAGGGTCGTACAGACCTCCTCTTCAGGAGCAATGACATGCATAATCTTGATTTTATTTTATTTTATTTTTAAACTAGTGGCCAGATGCTTGGCAGGACGACCTGGTCGTTTTCAGCAAGTGATTCAGTAGCAAGAGAAGTGCCAAGCAAATAGAACAGGTTTGTTCTGAAGCCAGAAGTTTCTTTCGCTTTCTGAATAAAAACTTCAAAGCAAATTCCAAAACACAGTAGACCAAGGAATGCCTAATCTGTGGGTAGCCTTTCCTATACCTGGTGTAGCTCTGCTCTTCACGGCAAGATGGGGCAGGTCCCTACCCTGACGGGATTTTCTTTTGAGGAGACAAGTGGTGTTAGATTAAATCTGAACAAGAAGAGTGGCTCATCTCCTGAGAGGCACACTATTGTAGCGATGGCTTTATTTTATTTCTTAAATTTGTGTACTGCCCGTCATCCATAGATCTCAAGGCAGTTCACAACACAAAAATACAATATAAGAAACTGGATTGCCCAGTTGCCCAGGCTGTATCCTATGGATAAAATGTGTGAGGTCATCTGCAACAAGGGGATCCATTGAATGATTTTAACATCTTTCTTAAGATGCCACTAGTTTCCCTGCCTTTCAAGGAAACCAGCCCAGGAACAGACCACAGCAGAGAACATTAGTACGTACAATATATGGAACTTGGAGATGAGGCTTCCCCAGTTTGGGGGCGGAGAGAGAGAGAGAGAGAGAGAGAGAGAGAGAGAGAGAGAGAGGTGCTGAAGCAGTGGTTTTTTGAGTAAGAATATGGGTGCTACAACTATGGTAGAGTATTCCTCTTTTATCTATCAAACGTTAGGGAGTTTTCTTCTTCTTCCCCTAGTAGTCACTACACCCTTCCATAATTTTGACTAAGCCAGGCTTCTGAGGGTATAGGAACATAACGTCTTTTCAGTGTTGTGACTCAACTCTGGAAAATATGGAGTTGTGATAATAGCAGAAAGTGGGGAGGTGCGGAGATCAAAATGAGCCAGACAGAACGGGATCGTTCTGCTCCCTTCATCTGAGCTGCAATCCTGCCAAGAGAAGGTCTGGCATGCTAAATTGTTAGGAAAGGTAACTGGCACCATTAAATTTTACAACTGTGCTTTTAACAGCTGTTGGCAAATAGAAATTCAGCCAGGGAAATTGTCCCCTATCATTGCACCTGCATTTCAGTAAACGCTTCGTTTGTTCTGCTGAATTTCTGCTTTTCTGAATTTTGCCTGTGACTAAGACACAGGAGCCGTTGCCAGACAAAAGTTGGCAGCCCGTGGTTGTCCAGCCTTCATGTTACAGTGCCATGGAGCCACCACCTTTGGCATGTCAGTTACAGCCAGCTTGAGAGCTGGTTCTCTGCCTTCCCTCCATCTTCTGAGGCTTGCAGTTTATTTAATTACTATTTGTCCCGCTAGATTTGTCAGCAAGAATATACTTGATTAGGCTCAGAGAAAAATGCTAAGAAAAGGAGCAGCAGTCATTATTTAAAAAAATAACCACATCAATGGGAAGTGTTTCTGTGCAAATGTGGAACTGTTTTTTCTTAATATGATGCAATTAGAAGATGGCCAATATTGGAAGACGGTTAGAGTGTGGCTTCTTGCAAGTTCAGCTGTGTCAATCCACATGGAGGTCCAAACATGGTCTCGATCTTCTTTCAGGCTAGCCCTGTTTTGAGTGTGGTTTTTAAAAGGCCACAAAAAATGAAATTGGGGTATGTGAAAAACTCTCATCAAATAGCTTTTATCCCTAACCTTGCAATACATTTGAAAGACATGTTGACCAATGATTGGAATTTATCATGACACCTTCTCCCATTTCGTGAGAGCCCTCTGCTTTAAACCATAAAGAAGGCTGATCACCAAAGAATGGATGCTTTTGAATTCTGGTGCTGGAGGAGACTCAGGAGAGTCCCATGGACTGCAAGAAGATCCAACCCCTCCATTCTGAAGGAAATCAGACCTGAGTGCTCCCTGGAAGGACAGATCCTGAAGCTGAGGCTCCAAGACTTTGGCCACCTCATGAGAAGAGAAGACTCCCTGGAAAAGACCCTGATGTTGGGAAAGATGGAGGGCACAAGGAGAAGGGGACGACAGAGGACGAGATGGTGGAACAGTGTTCTCGAAGTGACCAGCATGAGTTTGACCAAACTGCGGGAGGCAGTGGAAGACAGGAGGGCCTGGCGTGCTCTGGTCCAGGGGGTCACGAAGAGGCGGGCATGACTAAATGACTAAATACAACAACAACATACCATGCTGTGAAGGCTTCCTCTCCCATATTTATACCTCTTGACACCGACACTCAGGGCAGAAATGAAAATTGGCTATGGTTGAGCTTGTGCCAAGACCCAACCCCTGTGAGGGTTTCACTGCAATTGGCAAATAATTAGAATAATGAGTGTCTGGCGTGCTCAGGTCCAGGGGGTCACGAAGAGTGGGACACGACTAAACAACTAAACAACAACAAAGCAGGCATTCAGTCCCAATGTCCTTTGGTGAGTCTTTGACCCTCCTCAACCAGGTCCTCATGGTTCTGAACTAGACTGGTCCCTCCAGCTTTATTCATCCATCCTGTAGCATAGCTGTGCTGGCATGAAACGGAAACGACACCTAATCCAGAATGTGGCAGCGAGACTGATGACTGGGAGTGGCCACCGGGACCATATAACACTGGTCCTAAAGGATCTTCGCTGGGTCCCAGTAAGTTTCCAGGCACAATTCTGACCTTTAAAGGTACTGACCTTTAAAGTCCTAAATGGTCCTGGCCCAGTATACCTGAAAGAGCGTCTCCACCCCCATCATTCAGCCCAGACATCAGTAAACAGACATAGGCTCTTGGTGTGGGGCTGGAATTCTACAGCAATTGCCCCCTTTGGCTTTCCCATAGGGAAATGCATTGAAGGATTATTATGGGGAAAGATTGCAACATTGGCTGTCGTGTGGAACCTGATTTAATTCTGCTTCCAGCTGACGGCAGCACAGCAGTTTTGCAGAACTGCTAAACAGACCCAAATGTGGAGAGAATCCATTGTAAAACTTCCTTCTTTGGACAGGACTTTGGAGTTCAGTATTTAGTTGGCAAAGGATGGGAAATATAATTGATTTGGATTTTATATTATAGTTTATTTCTTTGCTGCCTTTTGACCAAAATGGAAATACAAAGATTAAGCAAGACAATGAACTACAACTTTAAACCAAGTTTAAATGGCATCTTCAGTGGGGAAATGCTTCCCCAGACCTAAAAGCAAAAAGGCAGCCTCCTCAAAATGCCAGGGGGTACAGTATTTGTTTCGTTGCACATCTTTGGGGTGGACAGTCTAGAAAATAAACAGATTTCAGTTCAGGAGCTGCTGTCCTCATCTCCATTCTTTAGCCCCATTTTCATTATATACCGTATTTTGAGCAGTACCATACCACTTTAAATAATAATCCAGTAAGGCTGTAGTTTGCTGAGGGCACTGAGAGCTCTGGAGAGGCCCCTATTCTTCTCACAAAGCTACAATGATCAGGTTTACGATCCCTCTGGGTATCACAGCTCTCTGAAGGTAATCACACGCCAAGCGGAGGTCTCCTGCTGAGATCAGATTAACCTTCAAAGAATGCTAGTCATACAAACCATGAATCCCGTCTTACGGCAAACCCTGGTTAGTTGAACAAGCCTGCTGCACAAGCCATGGGGCGAAGCTGACATGAGGCATGGGGAGGCCGTTGCCTCAGGCGGCAGGCTGGGTACAGCTGGGAAGCATGGCAGATCCACACCACCTTCTGTGCTTGTCGCCTGCCAACATTGCCTCTGCCCCGCTGCCCCCGCCTGCTCCTCTCTGGCCTCCTTCGGGGCATCAGGACTTCCCAGGGCTGCCACCAGTTGCCTTGGGCAGAGGAAGTGGAGGAAACAACAGAGACAGAAGTGGAGGAGGCGGCGGGGTGCCATTTTCTGTTTTGCCTCAAGCAGCAAAATGTCGTGGACCCACCCTGGAACGTGGCTTGTTACCAGAGTTTGTGGTGAGCCAGGCCAGCGTTCTTTTGGGCAAAGGTGTGTGTGTGTGGGGGGGGGTGGCACTGTGGTCTAAACCACTGAGCCTCTTGCACTTGCCAATCAGAAGGTCAGCAATTTGTATCTGCTCCCATTGCTCTGTCCCAGCTCCTGCCTACCTAGCACTTCAAAAGCATACCAACATGAGTAGATAAATAGGTACCACTGTGGCAGGAAGGTAAATCACTTTTCCATGCACTCTGGCACTCAGCAAGGTGTTCCATGCGCCAGAAGCAGTTTAGTCATGCTGGTTGGAAAGCCGTCTGCGGACAAACGCCGGCTCCCTCAGCCTGAAGCAAGATGAGCACCGCACCCCATAGTCAAGTTTGACTGGACTTAACCCTCCAGGGGTCCTTTACCTTTTTAAACCTTCTCTCAAAACAGCAGAAGGAGAGGAGAGGGGCAGGGAAGAGTACGCAGGGAACACTTTGTTCAGGCACACAGCAGGTCAGGCACATAGTGTTAAAGCACAATTTAGTTTTATGTGCAGTTCTAGAAACCTGACGCGGGTGGTGCTGTGGGTTAAACCACAGAGCCTAGGACTTGCCAATCAGAAGGTCAGTGGTTCAAATCCCCATGATGGGGTGAGCTCCCGTTGCTCGCTCCCTGCTCCTGCCAACCTAGCAGTTCGAAAGCACATCAAAGTGCAAATAGATAAATAGGTACTGCTCTGGCGGGAAGGTAAACAGCATTTCCATGTGCTGCTCTGGTTTGCCAGAAGCGGCTTAGTCATGCTGGCCACATGACCCGGAAGCTCCCACGGCCAATAAAGCAAGATGAGCACCGCAACCCCAGAGTCGTCCACAACTGGACCTAATGGTCAGGGGTCCCTTTACCTAGAAACCTGAACAAATGTTGTAGGAAATGCCTGCCCATTTCCTCCTCACCCCCCACGCAAGGATTTAATTTACAAGTCATGATCTTCCGGGTGCCGTGGCCCAGTCCAGGCAGAGCATTCCTGGTGGCAACAGAAGCCCTGGCTAGGGGCAGGGTAAGACCAAGTCCCCTGCATTTTGCCAGCAAGGCACAAGCGCTGATGAACTGTGATGCCACTTTCTGCAGCAAAGACCCCTCCTCCCTCTCACCTGCAAAACAAGACAAAACAAAAACCAACAGCTCCATTGCTTGAAGGCGGAAAACAACAACTTTAATCAGTCATTGGGAATGAGGGGAGTGCTTTCATCTCTAAAGGCTGCACTTCTTTGTGTGCGCTAAAAACAATAGCCTGGAAGGCCCTGGGGGAAGAGTGGAGCGTGGGAGTTTGCCAAACATGGGATGTTCTCAGAGCGGATGGCATTTGGTAGGCGTGCGCTGAAACAAAGGCTCACTCTTTTCCCATGTGAGATTTCTGCACACTCTTGGTGAGGGACTCCATAGTCAGTCTGGGGGTAATTTCGATTGCAAAACCTTTATCAAGTGTCCTCCCGAGCTCATGATAGCCATGTTCAAATATATAAAAGGATGTCACATAGAGGAGGGAGAAAGGTTGTTTTCTGCTGCTCCAGAGAAGCGGACACGGAGCAATGGATCCAAACTACAAGAAAGAAGATTCCACCTAAACATTAGGAAGAACTTCCTGACAGTCAGAGCTGTTTGACAGTGGAATTTGCTGCCAAGGAGTGTGGTGGAGTCTCCTGCTTTGGAGGTCTTTAAGCAGAGGCTTGACAACCATATGTCAGGAGTGCTCTGATGGTGTTTCCTGCTTGGCAGGGGGTTGGACTCGATGGCCCTTGTGGTCTCTTCCAACTCTATGATTCTATGATTCATTGGGGCAGCTACTGCAGGCTGCCATGGCACATTTCCTGACCCACCAGGACGCCTGGTTTTCCGCTCTCTGTAAAAAAAAACGACAACAAACATTCAGAGGGGGGGAAGCTGCTGAGGTCTTTGTTACAAGCAGTTCTCACCAAACTGGTCATTCCAGTTCATGCCCATAATTTAACTTTCCAGGCCATTTGCCAATACTGTGAGTCTTTTCAATATGCAAACTAATCTTGTGGTGGAAGCAGGCTGCTGCTGCTGCTGCTCCGGCTGCCTCTCTGTCCCCCTCCCACCCATCTCTACACCTGGAGGGCTGCAATATGGCTGCTCCCAAGTACAACCTCATGTGGGCAGCCGAGTATTCCTTTGGTGCCCAGGGTCTCAAAACCACTTCAGCAGGTGTACAGTGAAGAGATGTACAGATTGGTGCTGGGTGGACGAGGCGCATTTACACTCTGCAAAAGTCCTGTGCTGCCTGGACAGTGAGACGGGGCCACTTCTGTGTCCATCATTACAGTGGTACTTCGGGTTAAGAAATTAATTCGTTCCGGAGGTCCGTTCTTAACCTGAAACCGTTCTTAACCTGAGGTACCACTTTAGCTAATGGGGCCTCCTGCTGCTGCCACCACACGATTTCTGTTCTCATCCTGAGGCAAAGTTCTTAACCCGAGGTACTACTTCTGGGTTAGCGGAGTCTGTAACCTGAAGCGTATGTAACCCAAGGTACCACTGTATAGGTGATTTTTGGCAGCAAAGGAGGGGTTTATTTGTCCTATGCTGCCATGTTTTGGCTTGGCTTTCCTCCACCAAATAGACAAGAAAGCACTTAGAGCAAGGAGTTCATTGAGGGGACGCAAGTAAAATGGCCGAATAACTTCGCTCTCTTGGCAACAGGGGCCTTGAAGACTTGAGTAGGCACTTGAGAAAACACTGCAGCAGCTAGCCTTACTCAGTCACCTTTGACAACTAGGGTGGGGGAGAAAAATTCAATTCACTTTGCATTCGGAGGCAAATCTATCAGTTTTGCATGTTCTGAAACAATATGTCAACCACAACACAGCCATACTTTGAAATTTGCACTTTTGCGAATTTAGCAGTGTGGTTCTCCAACCAACCATCATTTACAAAAATGCATCTGTTATTTCCCCCCCAAAAAACTAGGTGCGCCTTATGGGACGGTGCGTCCTATAGGGCGAAAAATACAGTAACTATCTCCTGCTTTGCGGTGCCTGACTGGAAGTGAAGCCAAGAACTGAAGTGACTGGGAAGGATGGGGCAAGAAAGAATTTCCATCATGGCAGCATCTTGAAGTTGCACATGGCTGACGACATCTGGAATTAAAGCAGCCCCCGTTGTCCTCCAAAGTGTGGCGCTCACTAGCACACACAACTGGCACAGATCTGCCTGTAAGTTCCTCTGATACAGGTGTGAGGCCTATTTCTCACTTACCACCTGCCGGGGATTTTTTTTTTTTAAATCTTTGTACAGCTAGAGAGACACAACACATAAATTATAAATACTTGGTGCCACCTGCTGCAACAACCATCTTCTGCTCTTTCTTTCAGCAATGGGATCATATTCTCTAGCTGGACTTGATCTGAAGAAACTGGGAGGCCAGGAGGAATGTGATCCAATGTGTTCTGGAAAAGCAGCTTTCCATTTTAGCAGAATCCAAGAGTCGTGGAAGACCCAGCCCCCAAAGGAGTGGCTGCTTGTTGGGCTCCCATGGGCAGGGCCCCCACATTTCGCCTGCCCGACCCTTCTCTCTGCTAGACCTTGACTCAGCTGGCCCTTGAAAAAAACAACTAGGAAAACCAAAACTCAGCCCTGCAAAGATTGTGATGTAAAAGTATAGTGATTTAATGTACTGAAATTGGGAATTCTTACACACATTACTGTGTGTTTAGTTCTGCAGTGTTCCCCAGTAACTCTCATGCACTTGGTTAACTTTGGTCACATGGGATATATTTTTATGGCATTCTCCATTTTGTTTTGTGTGTGATGGACTCGACTGCAATTGCTACGTCTCCATGAACACTGAAGAAGAAGCCTTAGATAACTCTCTCCAAATGCAGTAGAGGAGAGGCATGCTAATGTTTCCGTGCAAAATGTGCAGTCATACCTCATGTTATGTTTGCTTCAGGTTACGTTCTTTCAGGTTACGTCCTGTGGCGACTCGGAAGTACCAGAAAGGGTTACTTGCGCAGAAGTGCAAAATGACGTCACACGCATGCGCAGAAGTGGCGAATCGCAACCCGCGCGTGCAGAGACGCAACACTGCGGGTTGCGCTCTTTTCATGTTGCGAACGGGCCTCCGGAATGGATCCCGTTCACAACCAGAGGTACCACTGTATGTGACAGAAAGAAGTACAGAAGTTGATGTTCTCCCAAAGAAGCATTAAGGAGAAATCAGCTGGAAGGAGAAAGTGGGAACCTCCCAGAAGGACCTGCCTGGCTTGGCTGGGTTATGTGCATAAATAAGGCTGAGTGCAAGGACTGAAAGAGGGGAAAGCACAGTTTGCTTGAATGTTTAGGGAAGAAGCTGTAATCTTCTACCAGGAAAAACTCAGCCCATGCTTGGATGTGCATGTAAATACTTTGCATATATTCTTCTTTAGCTATATGTTCTGCTAGTAAAAACTTTAGAAGACTTGAACAAGTATTTGGACATGGTTCTAATTTCAAGAAAAGAGTCAGTATTGCACATGATTTGGCTTCCTGGCTGCAATTTACCTACTCTGCCAACAAAAACTGTGAAATTAGCTGAAACACGTTTCATATATCCAGCAATGTTACACGCTTGTCCGCTGTGTCTACAGTTCCAGCTTCTAAGACAATCTCTCTGGATTCCTCAAGGTCAATGCTTCTTTCATTCACTTTCTGTTTGTTTTTGTATGGGGAGAAATGATGAGCATAAACAGAACCCATCCTGGGAGAAGTGCTCCCTTGGTCACCATTAGCTGTTGTTCTGACTTCACTTGTATAAATACTGAGCGCGGAATTCATAAACATTCAGATTTCTATTTTGGGAGTCGCAGGACTCATCTCCTTACAGAAACACTGTAGGCCAGACTCTCCAAAAAATATATTCAACACAAGAGACTGCAGAAAAGAGACCTGGAAGATCCCATAGCGCTATGGCCATGTGGTCTGTGATTCAAAGGCAACAGACTTTCCTTCAAAAGAATGAGACCCTCCTGCTTCTTTTCCGGTATTAGCAATGTTCAAAAGTGACATGGTTAGATTAAAAGATTTTATTGCATTCCTTGTTAAAAATGCTTTCAGCTTTTAAGCTAATAAGCAAGGGTTCCAAAGCACAATGGGTCATATTCGTCCTCCTTTCAGATAAGAGGGAAGCGTAACCACACACTGGTCGTGTCTGCAGACTGGATTACTGAGGCCCAATGGGAGGAGACCTGGAGGAGTCAGGATCAGAGAAGCAGAAGCCCAAGGCCTGAAAGCTGGGAGAAGCCTCACAAGTTCTGTTCCCTCCCCAAATCATCATCATCATCATTATTTACACACACCCATTTCCCCTGACAGCCACTCAAGGTGGCATATAGATGAAAATAAGAGGAGCTAAAAACATAGAGAAAGCAATCATTAAAAAAAAGTTAACAATCCATGATTGTTAACAATCATATGATTGTAATCCTTTTCTGCAAGGATTTGGAGAAGAAGAATATAAAGTCACAAATGGTGAGATGGAGAATTATCTGGATATAACATTGATGGCGAGGGGGGAAAGCTTTGGCAAAACTTCAGTCCTGGCAGAGAGAAAGCATTTTGCATACGATTTGGAGCGAATTCAGAGAATGGTGGTACTAAATTTATGGTACTCTCTCTGGAATAAGACTGGAGGAAAAACAAAAAATGGAAGATCCTAGAGGAGATCATGATACTGTACTATTGTAAACAAAACAGTAAATGGAAAGATAACAGGAAATGGAATTTGAGCATACAGAACTGGACATGAGCTAAACAATATACATTGTGGAATATTAGCCCAATATGTTACCACAGTGGAGAGATTTTCAAATGGACATGGACAGAAGAATTTACTATCACTAGTACGGAGTGGTGGTGGGAATCCATTGAGGTAAGGTTAACAGAAAATAAAATATATGGTTGACAGACACCAATAATAATAGCAATTAGGGAACCGCTCTTGGGCTTTCCATGGGGAAAAGAAATAAAAGAAATATTGTTTAACAGAAAATGGAGAAGATGGATGTTAGCATGGGCTGAATGTTTTCTTTCTTTTTTTACAGTCGTAAGTATCCCACTGGTTCTCTAGAACAGGTAATAAATAAGATTAAGTTCTGTGCGTGAGAATCTGTCTGAGTGAGATCTTTATTTTCTTTTATATCACAGGTGAGAGGAGGGGTGTGTGTAAAAAGCTTGGCGAAACAGTTAAACAAGCCAGATTGTGCTCTGCGCTGTGGGAGGAGATGGATGATGTTCTGGGACACTGGCAAACATCATAAAGTCATGCCAAACCAGAGTAAATTTGTCCTGTTCCATTTATCCACACAACGTTCTTCGTTTATTTGTCAATATTTCCACAGTACAGCTACTTACCAGACTGTTTTATACCAGTTGCTCACAGCTGCGCCAGAAAGATTCTTCCGATGCCCTGTAAAAGAGGACTTTATAAGTTTCTTACTACATAAATCTGGATTAGTAGCCATGAACATGCTCAGTAAAAGCTCGTTCTGGGAAGAGTGCTATTGTACTCAACTCCTGCTTCTGGGTTTCCTGTGAGAACAAGCCGCTGGACAAGATGGGCTTGATCCAGCAGGCTATTATTATTATTATTATTATTATTATTATTATTATTATTATACAGGATAATGGAAATGCCTGTGTCACCTTCTGGATAATCAAGCAAAGCTCTCCTAGAGAGATAGCATTTCTTAACTCCATAGAACTGGCCAGGCAGCCTCTCTAGGCAGGAAAGTCTGCAGGTAGGAAGCCATCATTGACAAACGGCCTCCTCCTTTGCCCCCAGACAGAGGGCTCAGCCCCATTTCTGCTTGTCCTGATGCTTCTCCTCAGGGAAAACCTCCCTGGACTGCTGAATCAGAGCAAATGTCAATCATGTTTTCCATGGATTGATGTTTGCTCTGATTCAGCGTTCAAGTGGAAAACCACTTGGACCCGTGCCTCAAAAGCACAGGACAAGTGGAAAACCACTCAGACCCATTCTTCCTAGACATGGCACAAGCGCAGGTCTGGATAAGCCCCGAGTGCCTGGGGGAGAGCAAAAGCACTCAGAGCAGCCCTTGGTCCAATGATTTGAATATCAAGGGAGGAGCCCTGGGGAAAAGGTGCTCTGAGCATTGTTACACCTGGCTGGACCAACATTCCCCGTGCATCTTCACTCTAGGCTAAGTTTGCCAGATTTTTTCAAAGAATCTGGGGACGCTTTTTATTTTTAAAGAGGGAAAAAATAATTTTTAAAAAATATTAAAATAAATAAAGAAAGAAGTGGTCTTCTCTGTCATGCGACCTTCCTCTGGGCTTCAGCCTGCTCTCTTGGAGCACTAGCTGCCGTGGAGTAGGTTCGGGTCAGTCCTGGGCTCGGCCGCGTGTCCTTGCCCTCCTGGTGCTCCCCTCCCTCTCTTCCGTAGCGGCAGTGGCGGCACGGCAAGGGCAGGGCTCCCCTCTTTTTTCTCCTTCCTCTTTCTCTCTCTTCCTTCTCCTTCTCCCTGCGTTGGCTCCGGGGTTTTTACTGGCCCTGGAGCGCCGGTGGGCAGTTGGCCACGTGGCAGGGCGCTCTCGCTCCCGCCTCGATTTGGGTCCTGCGGGGGGGTGTCAGCGGTTCCCCCAGTTGACGCGCCGGGCATCCCTGGTTCCCCCTCGGCAGTGGCAGCGCAGGCGGCAGTCTCAGTAGTGCACTTGGCTCTGGCTGGCTTCAGGAGCTGCTCGCTGCCGTGGCACCCGCCATTTTGCCTCAAAGGAAGTCCCCATATGATGTGTCTTGTGCCATTGAACCAATCACGCAACATTCATTCCCTACTAATAAATCTACAACACTTAAAATATAAATCCGGGGACATTAAATGAAATCCTGGGGACAGATTTGTAAATCCGGGGACTGTCCCCGGGAAACTGGGACGTCTGGTAACCATACTCTAGGCAATCAGGAAATGTTGTACTTGACTGCGCCAGAGGATTACGTCCCACATTTGGGTGTTGCAATTTCACACACAATTTGAATCACGTGAGGGTGAGTGGGGACAAGCATGTTTGCTCCACACCCCGCTGTTGACCTTGTCACCCTCCATCACTCTGAGGCAAATATCTGCATCGGGGAGCCTGCCGAACTTGCCTCCATCGTGGGCTGAGTGAGTTTCAGCTGCTCAGCTCCCAACTCCCTCGCCTCAGAGGGCACCAGCAGGCCGGGGTGCCCAGTAAGGTAGAGTTGACCATCAGGGAAGACCAAAGGTGAGGGCAGCAAATCCCACCTCAGTTGTCACAGGGACACTGTGCTATTTCTGTTCCTGATAACCATACCTGAACATCAATTTTATGGCCATAATGTTTTGTAAGCCACTTGAGAGCCTCCCTGGGGCTGCAAAGCATGCTACAAGTATCCCAGATAAATAAATCTGCTGTAGGTTCCCATGCTCTTTGCAGGCCTGGAAGGGGAGGGTTTCTAAGCCACACAGGGAGCCCACCCAAGTGATCATTCCAGTTCATGGTAAATGACAGCCCTGGGGATATCAGTGGAGTGAGCAGGCTCATTCCCACATTCTCTCATCATGGGAGTCGTGAGAGTTGGACTTGGGATGGGACAGAAGGTTGCGAACTGGCTTCATAGCAACGAACCCTGTGAGATACGGCTGAGGCTGGGGCCTCTGCAGTCCAGATCATGCCTCAGCCAAGCCTTAGCTTTCCCCTCCTTTTTAGTCACAATAGGATAGCATCCCAGCTTTGCATAATAACTGGTGTTGTTCACCACCTGTGAGTGAGAGCAGAGAGGGAAGCAGTTCTGGACAATACCATAGCAAACACTTCCTTTTTTTAAAGGACTGGTTGCACATGTTCTCTAGCAAAATTTGTGTGTGTTACAGAACGCACCCCCATCCCAGGAATTTGTTCAAAATGTATTGTGGACAAGTACAGTGGTACCTCGGGTTAAGGACGCTTCAGGTTACAGACTCCACTAACCTAGAAATAGTGCTTCAGGTTAAGAACTTTGCTTCAGGATGAAAACAGAAATCAGGCTCTGGCGGTGCGGCAGCAGCAGGAGGCCCCATTAGCTAAAGTGGTGCTTCAGGTTAAGAATGGACCTCCGGAACGAATTAAGTACTTAACCCGAGGTACCACTATATATGATTATGGTAAATGAGGTGTAAACTTTGTGTGTGCGTGTGTGCGCAGGATATGGCTCAATGAATACTTTTATTCTGGAGCACTTGGAGTACATGGTCTCCAAACACACATGAGGACTCTGTGGTGCACCTTGAGGGGGGGGGCAGTGAGGTCCCATCAAGCCTGCCACAGAAAATATCCGATTTGTGCTAGCCCTCAAATGCGTGAATCTAACACAGCAGTGCCATCACAATTCATGCATGATCAGGCTGAAATTTTGTATTTTTCTAGAATCCTGTAGCTCGGGCGACCATCAGCTTCGCAGTGTCCCTTGGGCATAGCGCATGAGCAATGGGGATTGTTCTTTCTCTCCCTTTCTCTCTCTCTCTCTGCTTACTGGCACTGAACAATTTGGCCGTGTGATGCCGACAATAGGCGGATGCCACTGCCCTTTCCAGTGAGGTTGCTGTTAGCACTGGCCTCCCCTGTTCTCCTGCCAAGAAAACCTTCCACTGATTTAAGAAAGAGCCATTGTTCCGCGGAGGGCCCAGTGACCATTCCTGGGTTGCAGCAGATAATAACGGTAGTGATTTGCCTTTCATTACTGCAAAGCTAAAGGGCACCGGAGGACACACATAACCAGACATTTGTATAAGCAACCCCAAAGTAGCTGAAGCTGTGGCTGCGCTTCAGAAGAGGACAACAACATATTGCACTAATGTGTACAATTTCTGTGACAAACCCTTCCTGGCAAATAACATGTTTGACCTTCTCTAATGACCTGTCATCTATGGGAACTTTCCAGACATCACATCAATAAACAAAGGCTACTTAGCCAAAGAGAACTGTAAAGATATAAAGCCCGACTCACATGAGCGGAGCAGTCAGCC
This sequence comes from Podarcis liolepis, assembly GCF_965112155.1. Taxonomy (NCBI): domain Eukaryota; kingdom Metazoa; phylum Chordata; class Lepidosauria; order Squamata; family Lacertidae; genus Podarcis; species Podarcis liolepis. The sequence continues at coordinate 43,755,323 of NC_139571.1, forward strand.
AAATGTTCTCTCACAGATTGAGTTGGGCTGTGGCTTTGCCAGTTTTCTATTATTATTATTTAAAAAAATATTTTACTGATATCCCCTCCCCCAGAACACAAACAAGGAAGTTCTACAACCAACACCAATATGGATTCATCAGCAGATAAGCAAGCATATAGCTAGAATAAATGCATGCAACATAAATAAGTCTGATCCTGATTGTTTCTGATGATGTTCTCTCCAGCATCTTTTCTATATTCTTTTCTACATTTCAAAAGACTGAAGTCTCCTCTGCAAGTTTTAGATTAAAATGACTTCATTGTTGCCTGTTTCTCCCCCGAAATTTCAACTCGTTTTGTGCATGTCACATTTTTCATGCATATATGATGGTTTCAAGTCAGCTCAGCTGCCTTCTTGCTCCCCTTTTGCTTCAGATTGCCTGGCAGCAAGAACTCACCTTCTAAAAGGCTGGGACTCACCACCCCCAAAACAGAAACACATACGAAATCTCAGGAAGATTGTGCAAGTATATAGTTATGCTTTTAATTTCCAGAAATCAAATACAGTGGAACCTTGGTTGTTGAACATAATCCATTCTGGAAGACCGTTCGACTTCTGAAACGTTCAACAACCGAGGTGCAATTGCCAGTCGGCAAAATCCATTGAAAAAATGGAGAAACGTGCCTCGGAAGCTATTCGACTTCCGAGGTGCGTTCGAAAACGGAAGCATTCACTTCCAGGTTGTTGGCGGTTCGAAAGCCGAAACTTTCGACTTCTGAAGCGTTCAACGACCGAGGTTCTACCATATTAGCAAGAGGAGAAGTTCAGGACGTAATCCTTCTTCTGATAGGAAATGCTTAGGTGGGGGACACACACACAAAAAGTGAGAAGTTGAGGAGGGTCAGTTGGGGGGAAGTGAGAAATGTCCCTGTTTTCATCTGAGGAATGTTGGAGGGTATGCTATGACCACTACTGCCTTTCATCACCATCCCCTACTTTGTCTTGCAGAATACAACTATGCGAAAACTTCCACTCTGCAGGCAATACCCTTCCTATATTGGATATAGACCAGAGCTCTTTCTTCAAGCATTTTGTAAGCATGTTAACTAATCCTATGAGGAAAGGCCACACGGATGATCACACTAGATCCTACCCCCCCCCCCAAATGTTGTTACACTCTGCAAATAGTGGAGTGTACTATCTGAAGGAGGGAGCTTGCTGAAGCCATGGAAGATCCCTGAATGGATTAGAACCCTGAGCAGACAGTTGCTCACCAACTCCTGGAGGGTGACCGGAAATGAGGAACAAGATAGATGGTGAAAATCAGGAATCAGGACCAAGCAGAGAAATAAACACCTTTCCTTATTCAAGTGCCCTTACAGTAATTATTCCAGAACAGAAGAAAGGGGCCCCATCCCTGCTTCTTTCCAACAGTCAAAATGTTCAGCAATCCAGTGAAACAGATTCTTCAAGTCGGGTGATCTTGAGTTTGCGCTCCAGGTCACTTAGAAGTTGGAGGTTCAGAAGGTGACCCAAAGGAAGATTGAATGCTGGGATGGGGGAGGGGGGAGAGATCTATATTTGGGGGACGGGTGGGGCCAGGTTCGTTCCCCTCCTACACCATTTCAAGGCTAATTCTGGTTCCTGATGGGGAAACCCTTCTGGGCTTGGGCACCAGCTATGGTTGCACCAAACAGCAGGGTAGGAAGGAAGTTACAACATCATCTGAAGTGCTCGGATTTCCAAGGCGCTCCTCATGTTGTCAGGGTTCAGGGGAAATAAGTGTTCCGAATGCACATCATCTCAGTGAACATTGCGGCAATCCTGACAGCCATGCAAGGTCAGAAATGGAGAGGAGATCAAGAAGGAGGAGCTTGTTTAAGGTCATCTGGTGAGTTCATGGTTTACGCAAGATTTTTATCAGCACGTCATGGAGTCCCTGAGTTCTGGTGAGTTCCAAGGAAACAAAAAGTCCTGCTCTTCCAACTCTACAAATCTATAATTTCTCGATTCTATCCACAGATATGAAAAGAGTGGTTTAAGTCATCAGAGAAGTGACAGCACAGTTAAGAGCTCTCCTCCTTCTCTTGTAGTCTGTCACCCCTGGGGATCTCTTCGGATGCAGGCCTTTAAATATTAGATCAACTGCTATTAAGGGGGTATTCCCCCCCCTGCCTATCTCACCTAATTTGTCCATCTTTTGGCCCTGGGCAAAATGCAGTTGCTGTTCCCCTGTCCCACCAGACTTTATTGCAGATTGCCAAGGCAAGATAATAATCTTTGTGCATGAAAATACAGGACCTCTATCAGCCGGAGAGCTGCAGCCTCAGCATGGGAGGCTAAGACAGAAGCATGTCTCCCACTGAGCCATCTTCTCAGCCTGAGCCGGGAGTGAGGCATATTTAAGTTTCCTGCATCTGTTTGCACAACCTTCCCCCTTGAGCTGGCCTTCCTCATCCGTCTTCTTTCACTCGCCACCTGGAGCCTCCATGCTGGTTGCACAAACATGCCGGTCGCACCCATCAGTGTTGAGGTCAGCGGGGAGAAAACACAGCTGAGCTCTGCGAATTGCTCACAAGAGCCAAACTTGCACTGCCCGCAGCTCCTTCCAGCCACACAAACATGTTCACACTGCCTGCAGCTGCGCTTCTACACATGTCCCCTCTGCTTGCCTGCTCAACAAGTCTGCCTGCTCAACGTGTTAAAACTGGTGAAAAGGCCGTCCAGCAAACGTACAAATCCTAAGGAACAAGACAAACACATAGGAAGCTGAAGACAGACAAGGCAGTCATGAGCAAATGAATGATTTCATACTCTCCAACATTTAATAATAATATAATAACGAAAATTTATTATTTATACCCCGCCCATCTGGCTGGGTTTCCACAGTCATTCTGGGCGGCTCCCAACAAAATATTAAAAACACCAAACATTAAAACTTCCCTAAACAGGACTGCCTTCAGATGTCTTCTAAAAGTCAGATAGTTGTTTATTTCCTTGACAACTGATGGGAGGGTGTTCCACAGGGCAGACACCACTACTGAGGAGGCTCTCTGCCTGGTTCCCTGTAACTTGGCTTTTTGCAGCGAGGGAACCGCCAGAAGGCCCTCAGAGCTGGACCTCAGCGTCCGGGCAGAATGATGGGGGTGGAGACGCTCCTTCAGGTATACTGGGTCTTTGAGGCCGTTTAGGGCTTTAAAGGTCAGCACCAACACTTTGAATTGTGCCCGGAAACATACTGGGAGCCAATGTAGGTCTTTCAGGACCAGTGTTATGTGGTCTCAGCAGCCACTCCCAGTCACCAGTCTAGCTGTCGCAGAGAAATGACCAGCACCTCCATGGAAAGCTGTGAGTCCAAAATGACTCCCAGACTGCGCACCTGGTCCTTCCGATGAAAATAAGGATGTCCTATTTATTACTACTACAGTGGTACCTCGGGTTACGTACTTAATTTGTTCCAGAGGTCCGTTCTTAACCTGAAATTGTTCTTAACCTGAAGCACCACTTTAGCTAATGGGGCCTCCTGCTGCTGCCACGCCGTCGGAGCACAATTTCTGTTCTCATCTTGAAGCAAAGTTCTTAACCTGAAGCACTATTTCTGGGTTAGCAGAGTCTGTAACCTGAAGCGTATGTAACCCGAGGTACCACTGTACTACTACTACTACTACTACTACTACTACTACTACTACTATCATTATTATATCCCACCCATCTGACTGGGTTATTCCAGCCACTCTGGGCAGCTTCCAACATATATAAAAATATAATAAAACATTAAACTTTAAAAAACTTCCCTATACAGGGTTGCCTTCAGACGTCTTCTAAAGGTTGTATAGTTACTTGTCTCCTCGGCTCGGGAGTCACATAAATCCACACCTTCCAACATTTCTCCAATGAAAATAGGGACATCCTAAGGAAAAGTGGGATCAAATTAGAAACCGGTCTGGCTTTTGTAAATCCAGGATTATCCCTGGAAAATAGAAACACTTGGAGAGACTGTGGTTTTATACTCCATGGCCTTTTAAATGTGTTGGGGGGGTGTTATTGTTTTGTTTTGTTTTGTTTTAGCTATTTTTTGTGTTACTATCCTGCATTTTTTTCATGTGAACTGCCCTGAGATCTTTGTATGAAGGGTGGTATATAAATTTAATAAATCAACCAAAAATAAAAATAAAAATCAAAATAAAAAATCAAATCAGCTAGCTCAGATAGACCCTCTGGAGAGTCCGAAAGTGTCTCGTTCATGGAATAGACCCTGGTGATAAAATAGTGGTTCAGATAATTTGTATATTTATGTAACATAAGCCCCAGTTCAGGGTGTTCCAGCAAAGGCTCTTATTAAGTCTGTGGGATGGGAAAGGGAAGGCATGTTCTGGACGGCCCAAGCAGCAACTGTGCCTGGCATGGCCAGACTGCCTGCGGAGGTGAGAGGGTTTGGAACACAGTCAGAAATAAAATGCCTTCAGTACCTCCATGCAATTCCAGGCAAGCTGGACACACACGACGTGGCAATTCCTGTCTAGACATGAAGAGGAAGCGCAGGCTCAGGCAAAGGCAGCCCAAACGAGAATGGAGAATGGAGCAATTCCCCCCGTGAGGAAGAAGGTTGCAGCATCTGGGGATTTTTAGTTTAGAGAAAAGGGTAAGAGTCACAACTGTATAAATTCACGTGGCCTGGAGAAAGTGGAAAGAAAGAAAGGAAGTTTTTCTCCCTCTCTTGCAACACCAGAACTCATGGATAGCTGATGAGGTTGAATGTTAATAATAATAATAATAATAATAATAATGTTTATTTATGCCCCGCCCTCCCCAGCCAGAGCCGGGCTCAGGGTGGCTAACACCAATAAAATAAAATTACAGTAAAAACATAGTAGGGGCAAAAGAGAAGTTAGGCTATCCTTGTGCAGACAAGGGAGAAGCTAGGCCCCCAGCCGAAGTTGATGGAAACTGTTTCTAAACTGTATAGAAACTTATTCCTGTATGTTACTACAATGGCAAGAATGTTGCTTGCCCCAAAATAGAAAGAAGCAGAAGTCCCAGCAAAGGAAGAACGGATACAAAAACTTATGGAATATGCAGAAATGGCAAAACTTACCAGAAGAATAAGAAATCAAGAGAACAAGGTTTTTAAAATAAAATAATGGAAATGGTTTGTTGAATATTTACAGATAAATTGTAAACAGATAAAAAACATTGGCAGGATAATTGTAATAACCTAGTTTCATAAGAGTATATATTTATATATACCCGAGACAGGCGAATGACAAGGACAGTCACACAGAGGCACAGCTAGGCTCACTTGCGCCATTGGCAAAGAGGTGCAATGGCACCTCCGGAACCGAGAGAGACCCTGGACGAAAGAATTTGCTTTTCGTCACCTTTCAGTGATGTTTTACTGTGTTTGATGCTTTAATTTGTTAGAAGCCACCCAGAGTGGCTGGGGCAACCCAGTTAGATGGCTGGCATATAAAAAAACAAGTTGTTGTCTTCTCTCTTTCTCTTTGCCCCAAACATTTTAACAATGCACAGTTGCTTCCACACAACCCTTTAAACCACCACCAGACATATTTTCAGCCCTTCTGAGCAAATAGGATCATATCTCCCTCCTTTTGCAATTCAACTGTACATGAGAACTGTAGGGCTGGATCACAGAGTTTGGCTTAAAGTGTCAAATTCAAGATGTTTTGTTTACGATGACATAAAGGAGCTATTGCTCAAACAGGCTGCGTTCCAAGCAAAGGTCCTTCAAATTACCTTCAGCTACACTTTGTTATCCTGCAGCCACAACCTCCGTGTCCTCATTTGACCCCCACCTCTCGTCTGGGAAGACGGAGCCGGTTACACACCAGACCTTTAAAGCACAGTCAAAGCCCACACACCACAAATGTCGGGGGAATGTCGGCACTGCAGTTGTCGAAGGTGGCTGGTTCTTTCTTTTATACATGGTGCATAACTTTGTTTTGCAAAATATACTTCATTAAACAGGCGCAAACACAAAGCAAAACGCTCCTAAAATTGCACTATTGTACTGTTATGGAAAGGAAAGCAAAGATCTTTTGTGCAAAAGTCTTAGAATGCATTTTACGACAGTGGCAAAGCTCCCTATAGTGTATAGGTAGTGGACGTGGGCCTAGACGCAGCATGGCTTTCTCAGTTCTGGCATCTGGTATTAATGGACAAACTGACAACACCTGATCTGCAGGAAATACCTGATCAGGCAGGAAAAAAGAGAAAAAAGAATCCAAGTCTTTTTAGGTCCCATGACATGACCTTTCCATCTATGCAGCCCTGAATGAGCCCAGAAATAGACCAACAACATGGAGACTTTGGGAATGACACTTTTATTAGATAAAAAATGTCTGCTTTTGGTGATTTCATTTCTTATTGCTTTAATCTCTGTACTTCTGTGGGATGGGGGGGAGGAAGGAATAGAAGGGGGTTATGATCTCTTCTTTTTCTTCTGCATTAGTATGATGTTATTATTATTTATGGCTGGCAATTGTAAATGTGTGAGGGTGTTGTGATAGAAAAAGCCACACCCTTTGAAATTCTGCAATGAACAAGTGCAGTGTTTTCATCTGAGTAAAATATGCCCATCGTTTATCCTTTGGGGGGATTTTTACTCCAATACGCACCTTTCTCCTCCCTGCATTGATTGCTACTCATCACTTTTATCACACACCTGTCTAAAACTGAGATTATAGGTGTGGAAGAAGCAAGGTACTTTTCTGCCATTTCAGTCACTTGCTGCTCCAGATATTCTCTAATTTAAAAGGCTACCTAATAACTGGAACAGAAATAGGTAGAGAATTGAAATGCAACAGCAAAATCAAAGAAGGAACCATTTTCACCTATGAGCTGACACACCTGGCTGCAGTGGACATTTGAAGCAGCCATGGCTTATTTTAATGTACGAATGCATACAATTCATAACTTGCTCATTCTCAGCACCAAACCTGAGTTGTTGGGTGGGTGGGGTAGGAAACGGACTTTCCCTTGACCATGGCTGGATCTAGACACATCCAAGAAGCGCTGCAGAAAAATGTGTTGTAACCTTTATCATGAGAAACCATGTTGGCAAAAACGGAACTCCACAGCGCCCTCTGGTGCCACAGTCTTATATCACATGTAAAATGCCTTTTGTTTACCAATCTAGCCGCATCCCATGTTTCCAATTGCAGCCCAGTAAACTGAGAATAACAGCACAGCCTGGTGAGGGGAGGGGAATCTACGATGGTTCAGTCCCACGTTCCTTCTGGACTGAACGCAGCTCTGAATCATGCTGTCATCATCCACCAGAATACAGTCAAACCTCGGAACTCAAACGGCTCATTTCTCGAATGTTTCGGGTCCTGAATGCTGAAAACCTGGAAGTGTCCCGGTTTTTGAATGTTCCTCAGAAGTTGAACGACTTCCGAGGCATGTTTTTCATCCCGTCCCCCCATTGACTTTGCAGCCAGTCCATCGATCCTCAGTTTTCAAACATTTTGGAAGCCAAACTGTCTTCTGGAACAGATTACGTTCGAAAACCGAGGTTCCAATGTAATCAACTCAGTTAGCTGCAGCATTTTAATTTAGGTTGATTTGGTTTTAGTGGAGCAAACATTACTTTAAATCCCAGTGCTACAGTTTAACTGGGCTGTGGTTGCTGCAAAACCTGAGGAAGGTTTTGCATTTCCTCCTGTCTTCATTTCCTTTAATGCCTGAATTCCCTCTTGCCCTTGGCATAGCGAGTACAAAAATGATGCCTCTGCTCTTTAAGTCTCTTCCTGGTATTGTCCTTGCTTGGCTTGGCAAGGGAGTGAGAGAGTGGCACATGCAAATCTGGATGCTCTTGCCTCATTTCTCGAGGCTTATTGACTCATTCCCTTCCAGCCAAATTTCTCCTTACCTTTAATGTATTAGTTTGCATTGCCCTGGGATGAAAAGCCTTTCCAGGGCTGGTAGATTTCCCTCTCAGATAAGCCTAGGAGAGGAGCCTCACCTTGTAGCATCAAGAGGGATCTCGTCAGGCTGACTCCAGCCCAAGGCAGAGAGCTCAAACCCGATTCTCTTTTCTCTTTTGTCCTTGAAGCAAACAGATCACGAGGAGCTCTTGTCTCAAGCCCAGGTCACAGGTCAGCATTTGGCCACCTGGCAGAGGTTGTATCCATTCTGTAATTCATAGGGCTGCTGAATTCTCCCAATGGAAGCTGTTTTTTTTATACAGTGGTACCTCAGGTTACAGACGCTTCAGGTTACAGACGCTTCAGGTTACAGACTCCGCTAACCCAGAAATAGTACCTCGGGTTAAGAACTTTGCTTCAGGTTGAGAACAGAAATCGTGCTCTGGTGGCAGCAGCAGGAGGCCCCATTAGCTAAAGTGGTGCTTCATGTTAAGAACAGTTTCAAGTTAAGAACAGACCTCCAGAATGAATTAAGTTCTGAACCAGAGGTACCACTGTAGTTAGGGTCTGTTTTTAGACTGAGCCCCCACTTTAGGTCTTCATCTGGCATCTGCAGCACAAAGGGCCGCCCATCACCTTTAACTCATGTTCCCACTGCATCCCTTCCTGGATAGTGATTGCCCAACCACGGTTATCCCTGCCCTAGTAAGCATGGTTGGGCTACCGCTATCCAGGAAAGTAGCTTTCATTCTGGACTAGTGCAGTGCATTTTATATGGCATTCCCTCTCTCCATAGGCTTGGATGACGACAACATTGTAGGATTTTTGCCAACTCCTTCTTATGCCAGGCCTTCGCAGGGTTTGCTTAGATTTACAGGATTTGCTGAGGACGGTTTGTTCCATGGAGCTGCTTAGAAATCATAGAGTTGGAAGGGACCCTAAGGATCATCTAGCAGTCCACCCCCCTGCAACGCCGGAATAGGCAGCTGTCCCATGCGAGGATCGAACCTGCAACCTTGGCATTATCAGTGCTGAGTTCTAACCAACTGGGCTATCCACGCTTGTTCTTATTGCTATTTATAATTGCAGTATTTAACTGGTTTTTATCTAGTTACTGGATAGCTCAGCTGGTTAGAGTGCCAAGGTCACAGGTTCAGTCCCCATATGGGACAGTTGCATATTCCTGTGTTGCAGGGGAAACACTGGCCTGAGAGTGCTCCCATTGCAGAACAGCCGTGGCCAAAGGTGTCATGGGCCTTGAAGACGCTCGAACTCAGGACAAAAGGGAGAGACGTGCTAAGAGGAAGGCACGCTTGGCAAACCCTCACCGTGATCAACTCCCACCCGGAAACCTACGTCTCCGCTGTGGAAGGATCCAGAATTGGCCTCCATAGTCACTTATGTTAAAGGTAAAGGTAAAGGACCCTTGATAGTTAAGCCCAGTCATGAACGAAACCAGAGCAGCGCACGGAAACACCGTTTACCTTCCTGCCAGAGCGGTACCTATTTATCTACTTGCACTTTGAAGTGCTTTCGAACTGCTAAGTTGGCAGGAGATGGGACTGAGCAACGGGAGCTCACCCCGTCGTGGGGATTTGAACCGCTTACCTTCTAATCGGCAAGCCCGAGGCTCAGTGGTTTAGACTTATGGACTCACTGTTAAAACCGTGTTTATGGAAGATAGCCATACTCAGCTACTAGTGATCGCCAAAAAGAAAGAGACAGTTTTATGATTCTATATATGGCATTTTATTGGTCGGTTGAAAACAACTCTGAGGACCCAGCAGGATGAAAAGTTGTCTGCAAGTATTGGAAAGGAGCAAATAAAATAAAATGGTGCTACTGTGGGGGACTTGGCTCCATCCTTCCCTCTCAGCTTAACCTAGGATTGCCCCATGCTGACTTTCTTGAGAGGGATGAGATCCAAATGTGATACTGAGAATTAATTGATTAACTGTAGCAAAGGTCAGCAAAGGATTGCACGACTGGAAGGAGAACTGTTTATTTTAGGAATGTATGTACTGCCATGTCAGTCATCAGCTTTCCTTTTCTTTTTTCTTAAAGAAGAAAAACTCCTACATTTATGCAGTTGACACAATCTAGCAAATATTCACTCATTCCTGTCAATGGATGCTGGAACATTTTACTTCCATAAAGTACAATAATTTATTGGAGAGCAATACTTTCCTCTCCTCTTGAAAGATTAGAATATTTCTTTCACTGAATTTTGGAATGGGAGAAGAAATGCGCGAGCATCATCTTTTGGTCATCACCCTGTACATGGAACAGACATGGCAGAATATCCTGCAATAAAAGAAAAATTGGTAACATACCAAAGTATTGTCCTTGCCACCCTGTTTATAGGACAGAACCTGTGGATCTACAGATAGATTCCAGCAATGAAACTGATTAAAGCTGCTTACTTAAGGCTCTTACATCTGTAAACATAAGATTGTGCTGTAAGGTATAGTTCACAAACACTTGTTCAAGCAAGCATTCCCAAGAATTCAGCACTCCCTTCCATAGAAATGGAAATGAGGGATACACCCTGTAGCAATACATTTGATTCTGGAATTTGCAAAAGAAAAGAAAAGTGATTGTGAATATGCATCCAGGAATACAGATTACTCACTGAAGTTCAAGAGTGCCCTCAGGAAGTTCTCATGTGATCTTTCCCGAAGAAAAGAATCAGAAAACAGTGGTAATTCTCCACTAGAGAAGTTTGATGTTTGCCAGATAAAACAAGGAAAAATTTCTCAATATGCTCCATGAATTGCAGAAGGCTCTTCAGGAACCACAAAGCTCTGCACGCGAAAGGTGGAGCCAGAATAATTTCCTGAATAATTTGGTACATTTCCACTGCTCAGCTGTAAGTGGGCAGGTATGTTTAAAATCAGTGTGGCACATCTTTTTGGGTCCTAGCTGCAACCAGCTATCAGTTTGGGCGGAATCAAATGGACAGTCACTATGCTATGGTCTCTTAAAAGAACATAATACTCTAACCAAATGGAAAACTGAATGTCTGTAGCCTTTGGGCAAACATTAAGCTGACCGTTAACACACCACCATCCTTTCTTCTTTGGATTTCTGTACAGTACAGCAGAGGAATCACAGAATCACAGACTTGGAAGGAACCCTTTGAATCATCTAGTCCAGCCCTCTGGAACACAGGAATTTGCAGCTGTCCCAAGTGGGGATCAAACCTGCCACCCTGGTGTCATCAGCACCAACTGAGTTATCCAGGTTGACCTTTGACCAACTTGCTTGCTAAGCTGTGCAGAAATCCTTTCTTCGTTTTTCGTTTTGTTTGAATGCAAGCATGCAGATCAGATCACCGTTGGAGGCTGGGTGGATCATTGTTTTGACCCTATGACGAGGGTGTTACCCATCTCTTAACTGTGAGGCAGTTTTGGTCGTAATGATGACTTCCATGCTGTGCTTTGATAGCACCTAGATGCATAGATTGAGGTATTGCAGGTGGAACCATGAAAGGCGGGGGCTGCTGTTGCCGTCGCTGAGCATTGTCTTTTCCCCGTCTCCAAATATAATATTCGGGAGTTAGAAGGAAGGCATAAGGAGACAGCATACCATTGGGGTGCAGACTGGGCAGTGGGCAAGCAGCATCTTTATCCCCACATGTGGAATACAATGCCAGATCTGCCTGGTTTCAGGAGCTCTTGAAATCTTCCCCTTGCAGGCAGGCATTCGCCTGTACTTGCTCCTAGAATAATTAGCTGTTGCATCTAACAAGATTGCTCTGCGATGTTACGGCACATCCATCAAGAGAGCTCTGTCCTGTGACTATTATTATAGCAGTGGAAGGGAAGGTAAACAACAGCAGCAACCCCATCTGCTCTCTTCCTCCCCCAACTGCCTCTCAAGGTAGACCAGCCATGTCAATCAATCAATCAACCAACCTCCTTTATTGGCATAGTAAGAGTACATCGTATACATGGATTGGAACACAAAACATAGAAGGGGGTACTTTAGGATAAAACTGCCCAGATGTCGTGAGACCAGTCATGTCAAAGTTCCCAAGGCTGCCATCATACCCCATTTGACCCTTTAGCTTGGATGAGGGTGCTTTCTGGAACCCAAGGCAAATTCTTGAAGGAGGGAAGCAGCAATGGCAAAAGCTCAGTTATCCATCCCTGGGGAGCAACGTGGTTTTGCTGTTCTCTGGTTGGCCAGCGCTGCATGAAATGTGGGTCTGCAAGTGGCATGGATGCCTCCTGGATATGCCTCTGGTGCAGTTTAGAAGGCACAGTGTAGAAGGGATGCGGGTGGCGCTGTGGTCTAAACCACTGAGCCTCTTGGGCTTGCTGATTGGAAGGTCGGTGATTCAAATCCCTGTGATGGAGTGAGCTCCCATTGCTCTGTCCCAGCTCCTGCCAATCTAGCAGTTCAAAAGCATCTCAGTGCAAGTAGATAAATAGCGTTGCCATGCGCTCTGGCACTCGTCATGGTGTCCCGTTGCACCAGAAGCAGTTTAGTTATGCTGGCCACATGACCCAGAAAGCTGTCTGCGGACAAACACTGGCTCCCTCAGCCTGAAAGCGAGATGAGCACCGCAACCCCATAGTCGCCTTTGACTGGACTTAACCGTTCAGAGGTCCTTATATACCTTATATTTTACTTCTTCTCTCTGCCCCTCATCCTGTGAACTCCCCCCCACACCTTTGTACATTTGAAACAATTATTTGCTGGTTGGGCACGCTCCTGTTTTGCAATAAGCCCAGCTATCCTTCCTCCAGTTGTGAACTTTCTTTTTCTTGTCACTTCTCGCTTCGGTGGTTTTACAAAGAGCACAGCTACCAGCTACCCCACCCCTCCCCTCGTATTCCCCAGCCGCCACTGATATGCAGTGTTTATGCCACACTCCTGCTGTTGTGCGAAGGCCAGCCAAGCGGATGGAGCAACACTAGGGCCCTTGCGTAGCCGGGTGTCCCATAGCTGGGCCGGACGAGCTCCCTCGCTTGCAGTGACATAACAGTGCTGTAACATAGCTGTTCCCTATAGCCTGTTACGCCGTTTGTTTCTTTTACTTGGCAGGGAGGCCGTGAAATGTGAGCCGTCCAGGAGGGGACTTGCGTAACTGGCCTGCCCTGCCCATCCTGCATCCTTCGCGTTGAGCGATTGACCTGGAACAGATCGTGCCGCTGGCAGAGCTCGTTCTGCCCACGGACCAGAACACCCAACTGCAGCTCACATGTCGGGCTGGTGCCTTGCCATAACACAGGGCTGCTGGCTTGGCAAGCAGAAGGGGAGTGTCTGGGTTCCCTGGGGAGTGGAAGCCGTAGATACATGCAGCTGCCGCTCAGAAAAGGCTGAGCTGACTCCTACAATGGACTTTTTTTTGCTGCCTACAAATGTAAGCATTGCCTAGATCTGGCAAACCAGAGGTGGGCTTGGGGACAGCTGTCCCTTTACCTGATTGACCAGAACTTAACTGAAACAAAGAACCCACCTGTAGGCTGTGAAATAGCCGCAGGAGGAGGGAATGACTCCGATGCTGAATCCAGGGGGCTCTATTCCCCTCCCCACCCTTTTAAAGTTGGACGGCTGGCTTTGCCCCAACCTGCTGGCTTTGGGAAGAGCTAGGTGTGCTCCTTGAGTCCAATCTGTTTGTACAGATTCCTCTGGTTTCTACACAACCAAAAAGCACAGTTAAGCCTTAGAATTGCTTCTATCTTTGTATTTTTCTTGCAACCATCAGTTCAGTTCTTCGGCTTCTCCGAGGTTTTTGTACGCACAATACGGAAAACCAAGGAATTTTATTTTTGATATTGCTTTAAAATCTTTTAAAGGTTTTGAGGCTACCGACCAGGCTTTAGAAGTTACTGTACAACAAAAGAGCTCCTCAAACCAAATATCTTATTTAAACAGGAGGAGCCTTTGAAGAGGTCTTAAAATGGTTTTTGGAAGTTAAGCTGAAACAGAGAAAAGGCTACTTGGAAATGTTATATTGGAAGGCAGAATAGAAACGGGACTTTTGAATACTGGACAGACTCTTTGGGTTGTGTCTTCAAGCAGAAAGGACAGTAGTTGAAAGGAGGGAAGGATGCCCAGGAATTAATACTAGTGTCTTTGTTAGGTCTAGTTATTTATTATGGAAAGTTTTTACCTAACTTACCTAGAGAACAATAAGCCTTCTGACATGTTTGCTTAAGGAGAGTGTCTCTGGGGCTGCCAGACGGAAGACTGTGCCAGACAAAGGCATGACTGATACGAAACTCAGGTGGGTACAATATGTTCAAATAGAGGAACTGCTTACTAATTCCATGGAGACAACTATGGATAAATGTTGATGGAGACAGCAGGCTGCTCAACGATTGTCAGCTGTACCTTAGTTGCAGAAATTTATTTTTAAAAACTCTTCACAAGGCATTCACAAATATTATGAAAAAGGTGTCTCTTTTTGGCTAGACCAATGCATTTCTTTTTTTAAAAAGAAGAGCTTTTACATTAAAAAAAAAGCCATGGAGATGCTAGTGTTGTCAAAGAACCCCCCCCCCCTTCATTATTGACATATCCATCTGAGCAAGTCTATTGCTCTCTGGATCAACCAAAACAGCGTGGTTGAATGAATGAATGAATGAACGAGGTTGAATCCTGTTTCCAGCGGAAACAGGAAACGATTGTCAATTGTCAATCCACAGCCACCCGATTTTGGCAGCTAAAAAAGCAGCAGAGCTTGAGAGGCGACTTTGGAGCTGAGGAACCAGCAAAACACTTCCACGGTTCTTTCCCCAAGTTCAACAACAGAACTTTCCTTTCCCTCTACTTGCCCATTGACATTCTCAGCATGTTAACCTGACCTTGTGAGGACACACTGGTTGCAGGGTCCGTCGAGGGCTGTTTGACCATGAACTGCTACCCAGACCTCCAGGGTGGGCCTGCAGTCTCCAGGTGGCAAGGGCGAGAGGGCGAGAGGATCTATCTATCTATCTATCTATCTATCTATCTATCTATCTATCTATATCTCTCTCCATCAGGCTCTGCATGCGGCTTGCAAGATTCAGTCTGGCAGGAGCCAGCTGCAAATTATTGCATGGACTGGGAGGAGGAGGTCCTGCCTTCATCTGCTCCATTCTCCCCTCTCCCAGTTAGTCTCCATCTCCAGGGCTTAGTGGTGGGACGGAACACAAAGGGTGGGGGGAATCACCAGGGGCTGCCCTTGTGAAATCATTCATAGGCCTAAAGTTTGGACCCTTAAATCTCAGAGTCTGGGATGCTACCAATCTGGTCAATCTAACTGAGCGCCATATTATTTTGTGCAAGCCTTCAACTCACTCATCTGTCTTCCTCCCTCCCCATCTCTCATATGGAAGCATGGTTCAGTTTATGGGAATTATATGGGAGGGGGCACATTTTCAAGAATGGAATTAATGATATATAACACACGGTTTACAAATTGCTTCCAAGTTAGCCTTTGCAATCCTTTTTTTGCTGTGTTTTTATGGAGCTCACAGAACTTTGCTGTCAAACTGTTGCGCTTATTCTGACCTGATTTGTGACCCTTTTAAAAAGAATATTGTGCCATTTCAATGCCAGACCTACAGCTTCCTCTTTGTGGGTCCAGCCTGGTTCAAGGGAAAGTTCAGAATCGCCTCTTAATTAAGTCAATTTCTGCCTGTCCTTGAGGAGAGGTCAACTGCTGGCTTCCCCCCTCACCCTTTTTATAACAAAGTAAGGCCATTTCACTGTAAAAGAAATAAAAGAGTAAAGCCAGAAGGAAATGCAGCTGGTGTCCTGTCTGGAGGAAGGGTCGGTATAAAAATACTCAGGCCCCAAACCACTTTGCATGTAAATGACAGGTGGCCAGGAATGCAAGGCCAGGTTGGGGGAGTTATGGAAGAAGCAAGTGGTAATTATTAGCAGTGCTAAGGCAGGCGCTGCCTGAGGCTAAAGAAGGACATATCTGCATACAAATCAGTTCTAGCCTGAGTTATCCGGCCTCTTCAGGGACTTCTCAGCTGACACACGCCTGCCATTTTGTGCAGCTGGGGCTCAAGCACATCCCATGTTCTCATCGGGGCTTCAGGTTTTAAATCCTAGAGAAGGCACACTTCTAGTCTCTCCAGGTAAAGCAAACTCTCCCCAGAGCTCCTGACTCACCTGCGCTCTTGCCTTCATGCCATCTCCTGCCCTGCTGGGGGGGGGGAGGGAACCATTGCAGTAAATACACAAATATTGCACTGATGATAATGATGTTGATGACAGTAATAATAATACAACACACAAGACATTTGTTATTAGGCACAATGCGCATTGCTAGAAATGTTTCCGTTCCAATGCCATCTCACTCCTCACTGTCAGTGCTTGCTGGGGAAAAAAGACTGTTGCTGTCAATATACACATATTGCACTAAGAATAATATGGCACACAGGATATTTGATGTTATGCACAATGCATATTACTTAAAAGGTTCCTAAGCACAAGTTTGGGATTCTTTTTGGCACACTGTTAGAGATGAGGGTGGATCAGTCCCTCTCAAGGAGGTCGCCTGTTACACAGGAACTTGAAGGCAAAAGGGGTCACCCTTTCTGTAAAACCAGGTATAAACCTGGATTTTAATTCTATTATTATTATTATCATCATCATCATTGTTGATTTATTCCCTGCCCTTCAAGCTAAGGTTCTAGGATGGGTTACGGCATTAAAACCATATTAAAAACAACTTAAAACAACTTACAACCATACGAATAGGGTGTTCCCCAAAAACAGTTGTTTGCTGTGCAGCCTGGGCACAGGATTATCACCACGGTGAGAGCTGGACTTTCCCATTCCTTTTTTTTTGAAGCCCACCTGTATAGCCTTTCCCACTTTTATTATTGATTAAAAGACCAGCCACAGGAAGCTGCAGATGGAGGGAGGGCGGGCATTTTTCAAATCAACTCCCTTCCCCTCAACTGCATTTCGACCAGCAGAATGTGGATTTTGCCGCAGGATGAAAAGCATCTCAGGGCCGTTTTGAGTGGGGAAACAACCCCTCAGACCGAGGGGAATGAGCTGCTTCTCCTCTCCTGGTTCTCCCTAAGATCCGCAGCCTTTCCTGGCTGTCCTTACCAAAAATGGAAACAAGAAGTGAGGGGGGAAATGTGTACTTTTTGGTTTGAGATGAGTGAGCTGAAGCCACGTTTGTCGGAGCAGAGCCTTCCTTTCAGAAGCCCCCTTGGGTCCAAACGGTGCCAGTCCCACTTTCCAGGCTAATATGTCACGGCGCTTGGGGG
This sequence comes from Podarcis liolepis, assembly GCF_965112155.1. NCBI lineage: Eukaryota > Metazoa > Chordata > Lepidosauria > Squamata > Lacertidae > Podarcis > Podarcis liolepis. The sequence goes on from NC_139571.1 coordinate 43,772,424, forward strand.
GCAATGCTTCCTGTGCCCTTGCATCTGGGAAGAGGCCTTGTGAGCAGACCAGGAGGCCGAATAACTGAACTAGACAGATGAGTCTGAAAGAGCGGTTCAGATCAAGAGCTCAGGCGTGACCCTCATTTCTGCTCTTTCCATGAAACGGTGACTGTTTCGATGGAGTCTTCCTTCAGCTATGCTTCTGATACAAGCCTTGCCTTAATTTGGGTGACCTTGTCCGGCCCTGAAGCTCTCCCCTCCAGCTTTCTCGTTGTTGGGGGGGGGGCTTCGCCACTGCTTCCCCTTTAGCACACCCCTTCCCTTTCAAATTGCACTTCAACATTTGTACCGTGTGTGATTTTATCGCTTGCGTCAGTAGCAGGAGTTTTGCTTTCTGCCAGGGCACCAAGACTGCAAAGACACGGCCCCCATCTGGTGGCTGCTGAAGGCAGCGCAATGTTTGGCGAGTTTGTCAGGGTTGCCAGACACAATGCTGTGTGAGAGTTTGCCAGATCAAACTTTCAGGAATAAGAATCACTTTGGAGTCACACTGGGTCTGAAATGAGGGATATTTATATCTTGTCTCTGGCACCTGATGTTTCCTCTCAAAATACAGTCATACCTTGGTTGACAAATGCCTTAGCAGTCAAACGTTTTGGCTCCCAAACGCCGCAAACCCGGAAGTGAGTGTTCCGATTTGCGAACGTTCTTTTGGAAGCTGAACGTCTGGCGGGGCTTCCGTGGCTTCCAATTGGCTGCAGGAAGCTCCTGCAGCCAATCAGAAGCTACGCCTTGGAAGTCGAACGTTTTGGAAGTCGAGCGAACTTCCAGAATGGATTCCGTTTGGCTTCCAAGGTACGACTCTACGCATGTGATGCTGTCTCCACTTTCAAAGCCCCTTTCTATAAAGCCTTTGGCAAAACCCCATAGATCTTCTCCCCACTGGTACAAGTCCTAAGCACATTGAACTAAACACATCTTTTTGTCGTCCTTGCCTCCTTTCCTCTCCCTCTAGCAGAGCAGTCGCCAGCCATTTCAAGATTTGAGATACGACTCATTTTCCCATAACCCAAACCCACCCACACAAACCTTCCCCAAAAACCGTGCTGACCCACAGAAACCCACCCAGGTAACATCCCCCCCCCCACCATTTAAACTCACCTAGAGAAACTTTCCTATGCCCCTCACAAAAAACCTGAGCACCTCTGACTCTAATTTCAGGCCCACTTTTGTGTCCTTTTGCACTCTAAGCAAAATTCAAAAATTGCATTTAAGAGTCTTGTGCACGTGGAAGAGATTTACATTGGCACCGAATCACCTGGAAGACATGTAAGCACTATGTCTAGATGCAGCTTTCAACTACCCTTCCCATGTGATAGTTTACCATGTAACTTAAATTTTTTTTTGCTATTGGAAGCAGTTCAGTGATTGGCCGGACTACAGCTTCATGCAGTGGGGACAGTGGGAGAGTGTTGGGGATGGATGGACGCCGGCTGTAAGAAAAAGCCTGAGCTGTTGAGAGTCCTGTATATTTTTTCAAAACCTTGACCATTGTTTATTCATGCCATTGGCTGTCCACAAGTGTAACTAATTGAGGTAAAAACATTTTATTCTAGAATGCGCTCTATTGAACCATTAAAGGGTCTCTGGTTAAAAAACCCCTGAACATTGCACAGAAAAATAAGTATCCCTTTGCAGTCAGGACCACTTCTGAATGCCGCTGCAGGAAGGCTGGTAACGTGTCAGAAACAAAGGCAGCACCAAACATGGGAAGCCTGTCTTCTCATTCACACACCTGAGGGCTCCATCCCATGTTACATCTGGCAGATATTGCGCTCTTTGCGAACACAAACTCAAACGAGCAACGCATGCTGCTAGCTTCCAGACAAGATCATAACTGGCAGGCTTTCTGACTTGGATCCAGTTGCATGCATTGCCCAGCTGCATTTATGATGGTGCTCCTTTCATTTATATATATTTCTTGCTGTCCATGCAGTCAGACATTGGCTATTCCTAAAAACAAGAGAAGGTAACCTTTGGGGGCAAGAAGGAAGGAAAACCGAAAGAAGCAATGGAGGTATTTAGCAACCATCAAGTAAGGTTCATTCACCAACAGATCTAGGACTCTGAGACACACCCACCCACCCCATCAGATTCTTCAAGATGCTCCCCAACTTTTTAGCGCATTGATAAATGCACAACAGTCCTTTATCTTTCACCCCAATTTTGCTGACCAGGAGAAGCAAACTCTGGATCCAAATATGGCAAACTGCTTTCCAGCTTAGCCCACCTAGAGAAGGTACAAAACAGAAGAGGGCATCCACTCTCCACAGGCTGAGTTTCTGCCAAAGAGGCTGGCTGGCTCCGGATCCAAAAGGTGAGACTTAAGCAAACTGATCGCGGAGAGGCAGAAGACAGAAGAGTTTGCTCCCAGAGGCCTGTCCGTTTGCCTCTATCCTCACTACTCACCACACGGAGGAACTAAGGAAGAGGGCAAAACCTGGTTCAGGAGTCTGCGTGTCCATCTCTCTCAGTCCAGAGGAAGCGTAGGGTTCTCCAAGAAGACGGCCAGCTTGCCCGCTACCATGTCCAGGTCGTTGGTGTTGGCATACTTCAGCAGGTTGGTGCCCTTGATGAAGTAATGCTTCAGGAAGTGCTGGCTCACACATTTGTGCAACTTGCGCACCATCCGCAGGAAGCCTTTGCGGAAGCAGGACCAGTCCTTGGAGCGAGGGTACTTCTCGCACGTCCAGAAAAGCACCATCTGCAGAAGACACAAATGAGAAGACACATTGAATTCAACAAGGCAGGAAGTATGGGGGTGGGGGGTGGGGGGTGGGATACAGTCTGCCGAATCAACCCTGGCGATCAATGGGGTGACAGATGTCGCAGCCAGATCGCCCTCACATCATACAGTCTACATGGGATGGCTCCCAACCTTGAAGTCAATACAGTGGTACAAAGTTAAGTTAAGTCAAGCAAGATATATAAGAATAAATGCTTAATTATTAAGATACAGAAATACAATCTCCATGATAAAGTTACAAAATAATAACAAGGAAGTCATGCACAGGCAAGAAATAGACATAGGCAAGAAATAAGTAGCAAAAAAAGAAATGGATAAATGTTGGTACATAATGAAATGTGAAAATGCGAATTTACAAATATAATGTATATGTATCACTATGTAAATATTTCATATATGTATTGCAACATTAATAATAAATAAATAAATAAATATTTTTTAAAAAGTAAATACAGTGGTACTTTGGTTCTCAAACGCCTTGGTACTCAAACAACTTGGAACCCAAACACTGCAAACCCGGAAGTAAGTGTTCCGCTTTGCGAATGCTTTTGAGTGCCACACTTCCGTTTTGAGTGTTACGCTGAGGTCTGTCTGTTTTTGCTATTTATTTTGCATTTTTGATTTTGCGGCTCTTTTTGTTTTGCTTTTGTGAGTGTGTGGAACCCGGTTCAGCTAGTGATTGACTGATTGTGTGGCTGCACTACTTATTTATTGCTTTCATTTTATGGATCAATGGTCTTGTTAAATAGGAAAATTCATGTTAAGTTGCTGCTTTAGGGGTTGTTTTTAAAAGTCTGGAATGGATGAATCCATTTTGCATTTCTTTCTGTGGGAAAGCGCATCTTGGTTTTGGAACGCTTTGGTTTTGGAACGGACTTCCGGAATGGATTAAGTTTGAGAACCAAGGTGCCACTGTAGTTTAGAAATGCTACAGCTTTCTTAGTGAAGCTCCCTGTTGCTCTGGCGTGAAAAGTAAGGGGCCAGCTGCATCTTCTTCTGCCTGATGCATTTGTTGCTGAAGTTGGAACCCCTGATACCCAGGAGAATTTGGGGTTTCCGGTATACCGGGGGGGACGGGGACGACAGACAACAGTCGGGGGGGGGGGGTTGGCTTGGGCCTGGTTGCCAGAAAAACAAAGGGCAAGACCAGGCTTCCTCAAGCTCGGCCCTCCAAATGTTTTTGACCTACACCTCCCATGATCCCTAGCCAGCAGGACCAGTGGTCAGGGATGATGGGAATTGTAGTCTCAAAACATCTGGAGGGCCGAGGATGAGGAAGCCTGGGCAAGACCATCTTCCACCCCCCAAATATCACAAACACAAAATCTGGGCCAAAAATGATGTCCCTGCAGCTCACTAGCACGTCTCTGGCAAGTGCTAGTGTCTGGCCTACATAGTATATCTTCATGTTTATATGGAGTTGTTTCCATAACTGAAAGCCTAGAAACATACCAGAACGTTTAGAAACACCACAGCTGGTGTCTCCATCACACAAGCCTATTGTGTAATGTTTGGCCCTGTGTGGGTCTGCAAAAAGTGTCCCATCTAGAAGAGAGAACATGGGGGCTTGCTAGCACAAGTGAATTAGATGGCCTTCTTAATAATGGCATCCGGTCCGAGTAATGACCCGGATCAAGGGTGGAAAACCCTTTTTCTGCATAGCTGCCAACTTACAGATTTGAAAATAAGGGACCAGCAGGCTCGAAAATAAGGGATCAGCAGCCAAAAGAAGGGATTTTAGTCAACCAGCATCCAAACGAAGCCTCAAGCGGTGGTTCCCACAGCGCAGCAACCCGGCAAAGGGGATGCAGCAAGGGAAACCACCGTCACCTCTCCGCTGGGAAGCGCTGAGCAAAGGCGAGTCCGCAGGCAACGTGGCTGATTTGATTGGCACAAGGCATGCAAGCTCCACCCCCCAGTCGTTCTTAGACTCCTTATTGGGTGAGCAACGCAGGCAAGCAACACAGTTGGAGCCTCCCTCCTCCCTGGCCAGGAGGGAGAGGAGCTGCTTCCTTTGAAACCCGGGAAATTTAAGGGACATCATCAATAAGGGACAGCAGCGGGACACAGCACTGGGATAAGGGACTTTCCCACCAAATAAGGGACAGTTGACAGCTATGTTTTTCTGTCAAGTGTCAGATTCTGTTGGGATTACTCTGTCAGAGGTTGATGGTGGATGGAGCCAGAGCAGAAAATGGCAGACTCTACCCATTTCCTCACCTCCTTCCCCACCCAGTAGGATCCTGTGGTGTGGAGAAGAGAGAGTCAGCTGCCTTCCGCCCTTAGCAAACCACAGGCAATGAAGAAGCGTTAAGGAGCCAGTCCTCCCAAACATCTCCTCTTGTTTTGGGGTACAGATCTCTCCCCCCTTCCCAATGCCTCACTGGCTGCGCACACACCTGCAGGTGGAAGGCTGTGAGGACTGGCTTGTTTCCCGCACACCAGACATCTTCCTTCATCTGCCTCATAACCCGGAAGCACATCATGCGGCAGCCGCCGTCCTCGTCGAGTCCCTGCATCAGGATGTGCTCAGCTCTCGCGAAGCTCAGGTACCAGTGGTAGTTGGAAGAGGCCAAGAGGTCAAAGCCAAAAGACTGCAGAAAAGAAGCAGAGCAAGTTGGAGAAGGAAAAGACGGGGGGAAGAAGGCAGAGGGCGCCCCCCCCCCACAGCTGAGAGATTGGTTGAGCATCTCCATAGGAGCAGCCTTTGCTGCTCCTATTTTTTCAATCCATCAACTTATCCCAAGGGTCCAGGGTGCTTACTAATACTCTGAAACAGATTGAAAGGCACAGAATTATGCAAATAAAACATATTAAAATATGCTAAATTAAAAGCAACATTTACATGCTTCTCCCATTGCCTTCAATGAGATACCTATCTACGGGCTACTTTTATGGGCTACTATTAAAATGAGGCTGCATTTTAAATTGCATTTTAACCTGTATTTTAAATTGGTCCCCCCCCCCCCATTATGTTTTTATTGTAATTTTACTGGTGTAAGCTGCCCTGAGCCTGGCTCTGGTCGGGGAGGGTGGGGTAGAAATAAATTTATTATTGTTGTTGTTATTATTATTATTATTATTATTATTATTAACAGGATATCTAGAAGCTGTGTTAAGGCTTGGGCTTTGGGGACTCTCCAGCGACAGGAGGCTGGATGCATAGGCGGAGAAGAGAACGTAAACGGCCTTTCACGTGCCACCATAGTTTTTAACTGGTCCAGATTAAGAAAACATGAGGCATATTTTAGCAGTTGAAAGGGAAAATATGGGAGAAGACACTGTCTAGACTGGTGTTTCCCAAACTTGGGCCTCCAGCTGTTTTTGGACTACAATTCCCATCATCCCTGACCACTGGTCCTGCCAGCTAGGGGTGATGGGAGTTGTAGTCCAAAAAACAGCTGACGACACAAGTTTGGGAAACCGTGATCTAGTGTAGAGGGTCTTAAAAGCAATTGGTCAAGAGGAATCTGGAAGTTACACTCTTCCCCCAACCTAGTAGCATTAAATAGAAATGGTCCCTCTTCATACTGTTGTGGGTTGTGTACATTGGCCACCTCTCCCTGGCAAGCAGAGGATTTGAAAATGACTCCTGTTTGTCTTCCCTTGCTTACAGGGATGTGCTGCAAGTCTCCACTGCCAGTTGGCTCCAGACTCCTGTCTCCAGGCATGGCACACAGAAAGAGGACAGAGAAAAGTCCGCCCCCCCCCCATCTTAACACGAGGGCTTGTGGGCATCCAGTGAAGTGGGAAGTTCAAGGGTTCGGGACAAATAAGAGAAAACACTTCTTCACACAGCGCAGAGTTAAACTATGGAACTCACTCCATAGTAGCGATGGCCAGCAACCCATAGCCTCCAACATTTATCTGATGAAAATAGGGACGTCCCATTCCATAAGGATAATTTTACTATTTATACCCCACACATCTTGTTGTGTTGCCCCAGCCACTCCTGGCAGCTTCCAACATATATAAAAGCATAAGAAAACGTTATTTTTTTTTAACCCTTCCCTATACAGGATTACCTTCAGACACCTTGAGGGCTGGATAACTCCATACCCTCCAACATTTCTCCAGTGAAAATAGGGACATCCTCAGGAAAAGCGGGACATTCCGGGATCAAATCAGAAACCAGGGCTTCTCTAAATCAGGGATGGCCCTGGAAAATAGGGACCCTTGGAGGGTCTGCCAACCTAGATATATTTCATGAAGGAGGGGGCTATCAAAGGCTTCTGGCCATAGTGACTACGCTCCGTCTCCACGGCTGGGGCAGCATTACTTCTGAACCCCAGAGCAGAATATTAGTTCAAATCATTATGGCCTAAATCATTGGTTCTCATTTATTTTATTTTATTGTGGGCCACACTTTCAGAATAAAAATTTGCTCCTGCCACACCGACTATTTTAGTGATAAGAAATACATCCTCTCCTGTCACACCCGTGTGGGCGCACCGCACTCTGGGAACACCCCTGGCCTAACTCCTGCTCTCTTACCCCTCCACATGCCCCTCTTTGCAAGATCGGCTTGGGGCTAAAACCACAGTCGCATCCTGGCCTGGTACCTTGACGCACTGCACTTTCTCCTGGCTAGGCCAGCGCTTGAAACATCGGGGCCACTTGATTTTCCGAGGCCAACAAGTTGGGATCTCAATCGCTGGAACCAGCTCAACCTCAACCTGGACGTCGGATGTCTCCACAGCAACATGGACCACCGGGCTGGAGCCTTCCAAAATGCTGACTCGCTCTGGGGGGAAAGGGCATCCAAAGGGGATTTGTCAGCAGAAACCGGACTGCAGCTGATTCCTCCCCTGGCACAATTCTGCAGCTGGCATTTCCTCTTCCAATGCCCAATATTAGCTGGATTCTCACATTCATTAATTTATTGCGTTTAGCAGCGCTCACCCCCCCCCCCAAAAATCCCTTAGGACAGTATGCTTCTGCCAGTCTGTATCTATAGTCACAAAAGCAGTTTTATTTCATTTCACTTTTAATTTGTATACCGCCTTTTTATATTTACTTCCACAAGGCGGTTTACAGCAACAAAATAAACAATTAAGAACACGCCCCTTTCAATATTCTGGTCCAATACAGAAAGGCATAACAAAATATAACTTTTAAACAGAATGACTTATATAAAAGAAATTAATATTCAATTAATTAATACTCAACTAATATTAGAATATAATAAGGTAAAGGTAAAGGGACCCCTGACCATTAGGTCCAGTCGTGGCCGACTCTGGGGTTGCGGCGCTCATCTCGCTTTATTGGCCGAGGGAGCCGGCGTACAGCTTCCGGGTCATGTGGCCAGCAGGACTAAGCTGCTTCTGGCGAACCAGAGCAGCGCATGGAAACGCCGTTTACCTTCCCGCCGGAGCGGTACCTATTTATCTACTTGCACTTTGACGTGCTTTTGAACTGTTAGGTTGGCAGGAGCAGGGACTGAGAAACGGAAGCTCAACCCATCGCGGGGATTCGAACTGCCAACCTTCTCATCGGCAAGTCCTTTATTGGCCGAGGGAACCGGCGTACAGCTTCTGGGCCATGTGGCCAGCAGGACTAAGCCGCTTCTGGCGAACCTGAGCAGCGCATGGAAACGCCGTTTACCTTCCCGCCGGAGTGGTACTTATTTATCTACTTGCACTTTAACGTGCTTTCGAACTGCTAGGTTGGCAGGAGCAGGGACCGAGCAACGGGAGCTCACCCCGGCGCAGGGATTTGAACCGCCGACCTTCTGATCGGCAAGCGCTAGGCTCTGTAGTTTAACCCACAGCACCAGCCGCGTCCCTATTAGAATATAATAGTACGCAATAAAATTAACTCTGAAAACATCAGCAAATAATAATTAAACAGAAATTCACTCTTAATTACAATAAACATGATCTAAACTATGATCATTAAAAATCACTGCAAGTCACAATGCAGATGATGATGATGGTGGAGGTTATCATGATGATGATTTGTGGTGTGGTCTGTCATGAGGGCCAGGACCACTCTGCTGGTGTGTGTGGGGGGTGTGGGGGTGTAGACCTGGCAGAAGTATCTGTTACGAGGTTTGGGGAGGCCATGAGTGGGAAAGTGCTACCAAAAACCCCTGAGCCACTTCCTCTCGCACCTGCCCCAGTGAACTCACCCGTGAGATTGTGAGAGGCGATCGCTTTCTCCACAAGTTCTCGGAAGACAGCCAGGACTTTGGCGGGCACGAGGTCGCCCTCGATGTTCACGTCTGCCTCGTGCCACTGCTGGAGGCTCTTGGAGAACTGCTCCACTTCCAGCCACTGCTGCAGCTCCTCCGGGTCCCTGGCAGGGGACAGGAGCTTGGCTCCGTGCGTCGTGTAGTAGCGCCAATGCCGTACTTGGCCTTCTTTGTACCCAGACAGGCCAAGCAAGGGGACGGTGATGAGGAACAGGCCGGGTGCTAAGACCTAGACAGATTCAGAAAGGTTGGAACAGGAAATGGCTAGGATGGCCAGGAAACTAGAACAGACTTTGGGCTTGTCCACACTTCCATGGGTCGGCTTCCTGATTCACAGCTGAATGCAACCCTAAGCATGCTTACTCAGAAGTATATATGTTAAGTACTGGAGCCTTGGTTACTTCACTACATCTGCTAACAGTGAGGAAATGATCTATCTCTCTCTATAATAATAATGTAAGAATGCCATCAAGCAATCCTCACTGGAAGATTGGTAGTGCCGTATCACTATCCTGGATTTGCATGAAGTCAGGTTGGGATAGGGAAGCAAAAGTGAAGGCAGGTTGCACAACAGCAATGGCCCCGGCAGAGGAGTGAGGAGCAGGCAAGACTGAGAGGGGAAAAGAGGCAGTTGAAAACAACAGAAGAGTTTTAATTAAAGCAGGGATTGAGTGAACTGAGAGGGAAATTGTTAAGTTGTGGGTGAACATATCAGACGACACAGCGATTCTCCAAACACCTCTTGTTTATTCACAGGCCACAACAGAACTGAGCTGAAGGGTTCAGCCAGCCTGCTTATATAGAGCTCCACTACAACGCAACAGTAACCACTTCCTGTAACTATCCAATCACTGAAAGTCACTTTCAATCCCTTATTTGCATATGTGGATCTGAGTGAAAACTATCTACAGTATCCCCCTGCTGGCCCAGGGTGAGAACCTCAGTACATAACAGAAATGGTGGTTTGAAACAACAGCAGGTGTTTGAGGAAAGTACTATGGAATATTTGAGGGCTTAACATCCTTGGGGAAGTTTGAGCACAGTGAAAAGGGAGGGACACTGAAAAGCAAGCAAAGTGGCCATTTTAAACAACAGCAGAGGTCTGAATAAAACAAGGATGGGATTCCTCAGAAAGGAATTACAAGGCATAAGTACAGATGGAATTTATTGTTCATGTGCCATTGCAAAGAAGTCCCACGTGGCTTTAGTGGGGATGACAAATTCCGTGGTACGTAAAGCCCAGGGACTAGAATATGTCCAGCAAAATGTGAAGCCCCCTTCTTCAGGTGAGACTTCTCAGGCAGCAGGTGACTTAAAAGCATGACTTTGTGCTTTCATACATTTTGGGAGGGCTTGGCTAGGGCAGAGGTGAGTTAGGGTAGTTGGTGGAGTGAGCGTGGCGGTGATCAAGGGAGGAAGCAGACATGAGGGGACCTGGAGGGAACCTATGCAAGGTGTTTGTACCTGGATAGACGGGTGGAAGGTGCTCTTCCCCTGAAGCAGAGCTGACCACTTGGCCAGTAAGGCTGGCTGATCCTGAGAGGCAGCAAGGAAAGAAGCAGACAGGAGAGAGGCAGTAAAAGGCGGTTAGTTGGCTAACCAAAGACGCAGGCTGGTGTTAGTGCAAATCACTAGGCGGGGTGAAATCCAGAGAGATGCCCGCTTTGCAGCCTGGAGATGGAACTTCTTCAAAACACTCTGAAGCACACCTTGTCCAATCCTTCGGGAAACAAGGAAAACACGGCATTGAGCTACTTTCTTCCCTTGCGTGGTCTCTGCTTGCTCTGTCAGTTCAGTCTCTTTCTACCTTATCTGCCTGCAAGAGAGGTGAGTGGGGGACCCAGGGCAGAGAGAGCGAGAGAGCAGGAACCGCAGTCATCTCCGCAGGCTTGGCAATGCTGAAAAACAGCTTCTGGTGGCAGCCTCACAACCTTCTCCAGTCTACTAAAATGCGGTGTCCCTTTGCTGCAAGGGCCGTTTCTGAAAACGGGTATCAACCTCCAAGAACTGAAGTGAGGAAAAAGTGAGGGAGAAGGGAGAAATGGTGCCACCATTTGTTGGCTCCCCCCTCACCTTGCCACAAGGTCTGGAGACTTGTGGGGACATTTCGTTCCCCCTCCCCCCGCCCCACAGCTTGCCACCTAGACCTGATGGGTTTCCCAATTTCCATCAGTCATCTCAAGGGCGACCCTGCCAGCGACCTCTGAGGCTGCTGGTTAATGTCAAACTAGCCTCGCCCCAAGCCAGGAATGTAGAAAGGGCACTTCAAAGGAGAACTCTGGTCCCTGGGATTTTCGGCTACCCATATTGTTCCCTGGGGCTGGGAATGATGATCATCTGTACTCACATGTTGCTAGTGTTTCGGTAGTCTGAACCAGCCTGCCTGATGCCTAAATAAGCCCTCTGTTCAGAACCCCCACCATTCCGAGTCTGCAGGTTCAGCCCCTTCTCACGGATGCATGTAAATTAAAGTGTTACCTGGATATCACCATTTGCTGCACCCTCCCTCTAAGCATTCACCTGGAGTTAACTTAGCTGTAAGGTTACCAAGGGACGTGGGTTAAACCAGAGCCTAGGACTTGCCAATCAGAAGGTCGGCGGTTCGAATCCCCACGACAGGGTGATCTCCCGCTGCTCTGTCCCTGCTCCTGCCAACCTAGCAGTTCGAAAGCACGTCAAAGTGAAAGTAGATAAATAGGTACCGCTCCGGCGGGAAGGTAAACGGCGTTTCCGTGCGCTGCTCTGTTTCGCCAGAAGCGGCTTAGTCCTGCTGGCCACATGACCCAGAAGCTGTACGCCGGCTCCCTCTGCCAGTAAAGCGAGATGAGCGCCGCAATCCCAGAGTTGGTCACGACTGGACCTAATGGTCAGGGGTCCCTTTACCCTTTACCTAAGGTTACTAATGGTAAGAACTATGTACACCGCTTTGAGCTCTTTGGGAGGAAAGTGGGATTCAAATACATTAAATTAAAAAAGATACGAAGGCAAGTTTCTCTCAAAAAAAGTTTAGCTCTTCAGCTGTAGCTATTTAGTCAGTTGACAAGAACCGTTGCTGATTTGCAGAAATGAAACATTTTCTCCCTGCAGCCTGCCTTCCAACCATTAAATATGAAACTGTGCCTTTCTCAAGATGCTTGCAAGAGTTATTAAAAAACTTCCTTTACAAAGGGTTGATGTTTTAGGGGTTTTACTTACTAAATAGAATGAGAACCTTTATCAAATCATGGAATTGCCAAGGTAGAAGGAATGTTGAAGACCACCCTCTCCACATCTCCCGACCTTGCACAAAAGCTTGCCAGGCCCCACAACGTCTCTTAGAAGAAAATGACCAGCCTATAATCGCATCATTGCTATGCAGTGGCAGAAACTGACAAAACATGGATGTTTTTGTGCAGTCCACAGCATCTGGACATGGGAGATGGGGGAGGTCGTATTTTATTACAGCCTCTGAAATAGGGAGACCTGGAAGGGTCTGGGCAGCAAATAACCACCATGCAAAGAGGCTACCAGATCGCATCTGTTGTGAGCAGCAGACTCCTGACCATATCTGCTCCTACTGACCTTATCTGCTCCGTCTTACTGAATTCACACACTCAGCTAAGAAGGACTGCAGCCTCAGACCTAAGTTGCCATCACCTGTAGTCTATCTCCTTCGCTCTTTTCAGAAGCTCATACTTTCTCTGGTACACAGTAGAACATCTCTATGGCCAAAGGCATCCGTGTATCACCAGTGGTATCATCCATTCTCTTCAATCAATTTCCACTGGCATTATGGTACACCCAGGGCAGATCTACGCTCACGGGTTATAACATTAAGGAAGGGTTAAGGAATGGTTTTCCTAACGTAGATAGATGGGCATGTTACCTTTTGCTTGTAACGTTAATAATGCGCCATTGAAAGGTGACACCAGAGGGCGCTGCAGAGCAACCAGGAACTGGCAGCAGGGAAACTGAATTTGACAGGGAAAACAAGGGAAGGAACGTCTGAAATTTACCAGTCTGCCCTGTGACGTTTTAGAACGATCTATCTAATGTCGTTCTAATAAGGTTAAAAAGGTCTGCGGAGATCCAGCTCCAGTTTTAATAATTGCAAGGAAGTATGCCTCTGATTGTAACTGAAGGCTGAATACGAGTGGTAATAGAAGCCCATTCAGGGGTATTGAGGATATGAACCGGAAACAATGAACTCATCCTGAGTTCCAGCCTCTTCCTGCATCTTTTGGTTGTGCATCAGTCCTGGCTTCTGGCTTGCCCTTTGGTTCTGAATTACGCCTTCATTCCACGACTCCAGGTTGCCCACAAACTGCTCCCCACACAACCCAGACCTCCCACTGTTCCTTTAAAGGTTGCAGTCTATAATGGACAGGTGGTGCTCCCATGAGGAGGAGGGTCCAGAATCGCTCGTGGACTCAGTGCACACATAATAATAATAATAATAACAACAACAATATATTTATACCCCACCCATTTGGCTGGGTTTCCCCAACCACTCTGGGTGGCTTCCAACAAAATATGAAAAAACACACATTAAAACAACAGTCATTAAAAACTTCCCTAAACAGGGCTGCCTTCAGATGTCTTCTAAAAGTCAGATAGTTGTTTATTTCCTTGGCATCTGATGGGAGGGCGTTCCACAGGGCGGGCGCCCCAACCGAGAAGGCCTGGTTCAAGCCAAAGACCCCATGCACGCTTACCTTCATGTTTTCGTTATGAATCCCAGAGTTAGAAATTGCCTGGAAACGAGAATCCTTGTTGCTAATTTCGTTGGTAAGCCGTTGTATGATTTTTTGCACTTCATCCACGGTTTTGGCCACTGCTCGGTGCCTCAGGTCCACCTGCAGACAAAACCCAACATTTCTACTATATTGTTTCGGACCCCAGACTATATAGAATCAGAGAATGGTAGACCCAGAAGGGAGTGGTGGAGGAAGGGGGTGGGGAGGGCAGTCTGCTTCAGGTGCCAGCCTGGGGGGGGGGGGGTTGACATCGCTGCGGTCAGGCGCCTCCCTCTTGGGGTGATCGCTTGGGCGGGCGCCACTCCATTGGGACGCCCCCAGGTACCAAAGCCCCTTCCTCCGCGACTGCCGGAAGAGACCCCCAAGGGGCATCTAGTCCACAGCTTAACCAAACAAAGCTCCTGAACCACAGACCTTCTGGAAGGCATATTATTTAGGTGAACCTTGCTGTGTGCACATGTACACATGTATGTGAGTCTGGGCGCAAATGGCATGGGAATTCCAGTTCGGAGGGCGCTGTCCAGTTCAGTAGTTCTGCTAGTGGAAGGATTCTGTTTGTAGAACGGAACTTCCCTCCCCTCCCCAAATCTTTTGGGTTGGGGAAATATCTAAAGGGTTGTCCCCTTTTAGGTATTATTTACACGGCAGAGCTTCCTATGCTTAATTCTGAGTTGTTGTTTAGTCGTGTCCGACTCTTTGTGACCCCCTGGACCAGAGCACACCAGGCGCTCCTGTCTTCAATTATGAGTAGTTACACCCAAATTTACTGGATCTTACATTTTCTCGGCTGGATCTTTGAATTCGTTTGTGTTCTTCATTGTATTGTGAAGCATCTAAAGCGATCACTTGAATTGCTTGGCCTTTTGTAAAAACGAAACAAAAAATTGATCCCCTCCCTTTCCCCTCAAGGTTTATACACTTAGGTTACGCTTCATGCACCTGACAAAGCAGACTTTTGCCCATGAAAGTGTCAGCTGCAATGATATTATTATTATTATTATTATTATTATTATTATTATTATTATTTTGAATTTATATACCACCCATCATCTGTAGATCTCACGGCAGTTCACATCATAAAATTTACAATTTTTAGGCATTAAGATGCTTCAGAACTCATCTTTATTGCCCTATATATCAAATTTCTGGCATCTATGAACTGTATGAGAATCCATGCTTTTCAGACCTGTTTTTAATATACTCTAGTTGGCTGCTGCCCTCCAATTCAGGGTGGGGATTTTTGTAAAAAAAACCCAACAAGAACAGTGTTCCTTCCTTCTCAAGAGGTGTCTTCTCACTGGGGCAAAGTTTTGTTTGTTGATAATCCCTTATTACATTGTGTTGACTATACTTAATTATATCATGGGCAGGGTCAAAGTCAATTAGATTTCTTGTGCGACTATATAAAAAACAAGAAGAACGAGGTGTGCATCAAGAAATCAAGAAATCCGAAGGTGGGGGAAAACACAAATGAAAACACGAGGAAGAATGAAGCTGCTTCTCATATACAGACTCAAATACGTGTGGATGTAGAGTGTCCAATTTGATGGGGCAAAGTGGATTAACAGCTACATAATGCCCAAACATGGGCAAGGCCAAAGCGTCCTTCTGTTAATGCCCAGTTTGAGTAGCTACTGAGAAAATCAGGGCCAAATTAGACACGACAGCACAATATTTCCCACGTGTTTTGAAAATGTAAGTGCATCTGTGGACAGAAGGTGTCTTGAATCTGCAGCGCTTCTGGAAGGGGCTGAACCCTTTTCACTCTGCCTTTTTCCGCATTAAGATCCTGCCTCTGCAGACGAGTTAAGGAAGAAAGGCTTCCCACAGTTAAGAGAATTTGAAGGAACCCCCCCCCTGCCCCCCGCCAAATTACTCTAGCCATTCGTATCTCTCCATAGAGAGCATCTGCCCTGTTTGGCTCCAGCAGACAGAGTAAAAACTACCACGGATCCTCTTGCATTTGTTCATAATGGTTTTACTGTGGATCCAAGATTGGGTACTTCAGAGCAGGAGACATTCCCAAGTTAGATTTTGTTGAGCCTTCCCAAAATTTCATTCAGTTGGTACTTTACCTGGAGAGTTCTACCCAGTGCTTTTTTCCCTATTAAAAATGTTTAGGGGTCCTCTCCTTTTCCTACTCATATTGAAATACTGCCCCTCAATGAGGCCAAACCTAGATTCATAAAATGTTGAGGGGTGTGTGACCCCCTGCGCTCCCCCGCTGAAAAAACCACACTGGTTGTGCCTCATAAACATGAAAACAGAATTCTGAACCTCTCCAGACAGAAGAGCCACAGGGTGAGAACTTCACTACATAACACACAATGTCCCTTACCTTATTCTGAATGTATTGCTCTACAGCTTCTTCTGCGAGGGGTTTCATGGCAAGGACTTGTCTCCAACGGATCTCCAAGGAAATTCCTTTGTGCCTGCAGGGCTTTCTTGACACTGACGCGGGGCCACAATCCCGGGGTTTTCACATGCGCTTTTTCTATTTCATTAGAAACCTTGTTTTTCCTGCATATGGAGAAGGAAAGCAAATCTTCTTTTTGTCCCGCATTACAGCACCCATGCGCAGCTTAGCACTTAAGGACATTCCCAGTCCGACCCCCTCCAAAAAGAAAACGGGTTCGATTGTTTCCATTTTTAAAAATGCAAACAATCTTAACATGTGCAGAGTTTCAGAAAAGGCTAATCTTTTATGAGAAAGCAGCGCACTTTCTCAGCCATTGCTGACTGCCACAAGACACTTCCTTGCTCAGTCAAGCTCTCTTGCCCATATCGTTTGCAAAATAAATCATCTTCCACCTCCCCCCCCCCCCCTGCAACGGAGCCCTTGGTTTTCTAGGCTTGGGCGTTGCAGTGCAAGGCCTCTGCTCCTTATCTCTCCTTTCTGCCTCCTGCGAGTATTGACTGTAAATGCCACACCACTTGGGCCTTGCCTGCCAGCCACTCGCCTTTCTTGACTGTAAACACAGACTAAGCCGCCTCTCGTTAGCTGCCAGCGCCCCAAACGAAGAGAAGCACACCCACCACAAATTGCTCAGGAAGGGAAAACAATTGATCGGGCTCTTTATCAATCGAAGCGGTTGTTTGTTTTTGCAAAAGCTTGCGTCAGAGGCGTGTGGTGCACAAGGCCAGAGATTCACTCCGAACAGTTGGGCTTGGCTTGGCAGCTTGCAGTCTCTTCACTGGATATTCTTGCAGGGTCACAAGGGATTGGGAAGACCCAAACATCTGCAAATAAAAAAGTATTAGCACCCAGGGGGTTCCTGCAGCTTCCATGCCTCAACCACCCAAGACATTTGGACTGGAGTTGGCCGTTCTTGTCCCTAGCTCACTTCTGATGTTTTGGTCACGAGACAGATTGATGTGGGTTGCAAGACTAGAGGAAGAGTGATATGTAGAGAATCCACCTTAGGGCTGAAAGTCAGATGCCTATCTTTCCAGTCTCTAAGACAAAGTCCTTTTGCCTCACCTGTGGTCTTTTCCTCCCACTGCTGAAAGCCACACACCCAAACCTTTGCCTGTCCGGACAAGATACATTTCTAAAGATACACTGCCAACCAGTGTCGACAATATTGAGCTAGATGGCTCAATGATCTGACTTGGTATAGGGGTGCTTCCTATGGAAAAGGGACGCCGATGGCACTGTGGTCCAAACCACTGAGCCTCTTGGGCTTGCTGATCAGAAGGTTGGCTGTTTGAATCCCTGCAACAGAGTGAGCTCCTGTTGCTCTGTCCCAGCTCCTGCCAACCTAGCAGTTCAAAAGCAGCCCAGTACGAGTAGATAAATAGGTACTGCTGCGGCAGGAAGGTAAACGGCGTTTCTGTGTGCTCTGGTTTCCGTCATAGTGTCCCGTTGCGCCAGAAGCGGCTTGGTCATGCTGGCCACATGACCTGGAAAGCTGTCTGTGGACAAACGCTGGCTCCCTCGGCCTGAAAGTGAGATGAGCGTTGTGACCCCAGAGTCGCCTTTGACTGGACTTAACCTTCCAGAGGTCCTTTACCTTTACCTTTGGAAAAGACAGTATACCTGGCAAAAATGTGCAACAAAGGGGGGAAATGTATGGACTGTTATGGAATACCACGAAAGCCCAGGCGTACTACCATTTCCTGCAACTTTGAAAAGATAACATTTGGATTACTTTCAAGGCCCCTTTGATGCCAGAGATCTAAGAACAGGATCACCACGATTTGCTAAACTGTAAAGTGTCAATAGCACCTGTGTATAGAGGGGGGACTTGCATTGGGATCTTAGCATGGGTCGGGGGGGGGGTGTTAATTCTTTCATGCTGCTTTCCTTATTAAAGCGTCTTCCTCAAGCTATCGCCCCCCCCCCCAAGCTGGACAAAACATACAGCTATTGTTGCCATTAACACTTAAAACAAAACAAAACCCCAGTAGATTCTGTTCACTGATGTTGCGTCTACTTTGGCTTTAAAACATAAGAAAATGTAAGGAAGGGATTTCTGTAAGTCAAGCTCTTAGCATGGTGGTATTTTGCCCTCTCTCCAGCATAGATATAGCATTCTCACAACTATTCAGGGTAGGCTGGAGACAGAATAGATGTCAAAAACCACCCTGTTTTTATTTTTTTTTTATCCCCCCCCCCAAAGTGAGACGTGTTCCTGACAACAGAACCATATTGGAACACTTATCACCCCCATTCTCACCCCCACTGTACTACTTAGCTTCTTTTAATTGTTAGGGGACTGAATTTTAAAGCCTCACAGGCTATTTTAATAACTTGAATTTTGGAGCTCTGCCCACACCTTACCAACGTCTGAGTTCTGTAACCGAAGGTCCTGTTCTTCAGTTTTACTACACTGTGCAGTCTTCCGTCACGGAGTATGCAATTCATTCTATAAAAAGCAAAGGAGCATGTTTGACCTGGCTATTTTGAGGATGTTCCGCACATCATTTTTTCTTTTTAATGATTGGATGAGTCACGGGATGGAGGCTTGCAAACAGAGAGAGCTTTACCATGTTGTCGCTAATTCGTTGTGACAGCAGCAAAGTCATGTACCAAGGCCTTCTTCGTTGCTGCGGACGACGGTAGATCAATATTTGTCAGCTCCATCAACTGGGCCTCCAGTGCTTTTTTGTTTGTTTGTTTGTTTGTTTAAACAACACACCTAAATCTGCCCTATAGATTGTTACTGCTATGTCAGTCTCAACCACTGTAAAAAGGTGATTTCTTCTTTGGAGTAAGACTTCTCCTGGGAGCCCTGCAAAGATTTTGGAGGTTGCAAAATTTATCTTCGGGCAGAGCAATAAAGCTAAATGGGAAAGCGAGCTTAGATATAAAATAAAATGAGTTCATCCTAAATCTGTATTCAGAGAGCGAGCATGATTTCTTGCCACCGAGATGTAGACAAATGAAACTAGAACTGGAGTGTTGTTGCTGTTGTTAATAATAATAATAATAATAATAATAATAATAATAATAATAATAATAATTTATTACTTATACCCCACCCATCTGGCTGGGTTTCCCTAGCCACTCTGGGCGGCTTCCAACAGAATATTAAAAACACGACCAAACATTAAAAGCTTCCCTAAACAGGGCTGCCTTCAGATGTATTCTATTTCCTTGACATCTGGTGGGAGGGCGTTCCACAGGGAGGGCGCCACCACCGAAAAGGCCCTCTGCCTGGTTCCCTGTAACTTGGCTTCTTGCAGCGAGGGAACCGCCAGAAGGCCCTCGGCGCTGGACCTCAGTGTCCGGGCAGAATGATGGGGTGGAGACGCTCCTTCAGGTATACTGGACCCAGGCCGTTTAGGGCTTTCAAGGTCAGCACCAACACTTTGAATTGTGCTCAGAAACGTCCTGGGAGCCACTGTAGGTCTTTCAAGACCGGTGTTATATGGTCTCTTGTTATTTATTAAATTTGTATATTGCCCTTCATCAGAAGATCTCAGGGCATTCCACAGCATAAAAGCACAAAATACATAATAAAAACAAGAACAAACCAAAACAAACAAATAACTTCCTCTCAGAAGCACCTTGAAAAGGACATAGAATTTGAACATTCGAATGCCGCATGTTCAGAATGCTATTGCAGGGAGAGAACTTCTTTAGAGTTTTGTGACTGATCTCAGGCCACTAAGCAAGACATGTCATTAAGGAGAGTTAACGGAGTCCTGCATAGGGCTGCCATAAGTCTGGTTTTCTTGGACACGTCCGGGAATTGGGCAGGAAAATTGCGCCCGGGAAGATTATTGGTTTCTGGTTTGTCCAGGAAAACCATTCTGCTTCTTTTGCTATCCCTCAAAATTTAGAAACATGGGGAACCATATCATGGTTAGATTCATTTTTAAAGATTGTCCTCAGGTCCACCTTGGAGGCTTGGAGGGAAATGGCTTGCCTTCATCAGAAGGGCATCTCCCAGTCTGGGAGGGTCTTTTGACAAGATGCCCTCATCAGTGGGCCAACAACTTGGTTTTGGGGGAGATGTTCCCCCAAAAGTTTTTGGTAATATGGCAACCCTAGATGACCAGCTAGTATTTGGAATCAAAGACAACAGCATCAAGAGAAGTTTGCTAGAAGATTGTGAGCTCACCTTGGAAAAGGTCCTTGGAATTTTCAAAACAGCTGAGTCAACAGAGCAGAGTATGCAAATATTACACAGCAGTATGCAAATATTACCCAATAGAAACCCAAGGAATTCTTTAAGCACCAGCTCACAAGACAATGCAAAAACCAAACAAAAACTTACCAAGCTCCGGATGGAGGCACACAAATGCAACAGGGCAAGAGCTGGGAGAAAGCAGAAAATTGTGCAATAAACCCGGCTGCTTTCATGAACTCATGCAATGGCCACACTATGGAAAATGTTTGCAAGAGACCACACCACTTTGCAAGGGTCTGCAAGTGCAACTTGCTGTGCATGAATTATTGCAGCAGAGAGGTTGTTCAGGAATCCCTGAGCGCCAGTTGGATCTAGCCAGGACCCCAACTTTTATTGCCAATGAATCCTCGACACTCTTGCCTCCCCAATGGCATATCTAGCTAAACTCGAAGTGGCTAAGCACCAGAGGACTTGGGCTCGATGTCATGCCCTCCCCTCGCCCTGTCCTTGAAGGCCGATACAGGAAGATTGCCTATCTGGAGAGGCAATGCCCCTGGGACTCTGGACAAGTAGAAGCAACAGAGAATGTGCTTCCCAGTGTCTTTTATTATAGAGACATTCGTACCAGCCGCATCTTACCATCACCGCATAAGTACTTAAGTACTTAAATAACTTTAAGACAAGGAGACTCATCTGGTCTCACCCATCTGAGAAATAAGCAACTCCATAAGCAACGGGAAGGAACGCCCTGGACTCATCCACTGGCCAAAGGAACAAGAGCTATAAGCTGCCATGTAAACAAGGACAGGGCAGACTGGCCTGAACCAAATATAAATGCTCTCCTATAACCTGGCTCTTGTGTACTGGCCTTGAAGAACTGATCTCCTTCCTTTCCCATATAAGTGTAACTTGCTTTTTGAGAACTATTCTTTCCTTGTGTGTCTGATGGCAGGGCTTCTCTTCCACTGATGGGAACTGCTTTGGGAGAAAATAATACACACATACATACAATAAAATTGTAAGGATGTTGTCATTGCAGGACACATGGCTGCCAGAGGTGGTCTTGCAAACTACCATGAGACAACAAAGGGGGCTCTCAGAGCTTTTGGGTCATCAAAACAGTGTCAGATCCTGCGAAAGACAAAGATAGACATGGGCGAGCACAGCTTCAGTCAGGCTTATTCTTCTATATGCTTAGTTGTTTTATCTTTAACAATACTCTCCACCTGCTTTCCTAGGACAGAAGTTAAACTAACCAGCCTATCATATACAGGATCCTCTCAGGCAGATCCCATTTGAAAAAACTGTGTTACATTGGTGACTCTCCAGTCCACAGGTATGGAGGCTGATCTGACACACAAGCTCAGCAATTTCACATTGGAGTTCTTTCAGAACTCTCAGGTGGCAATTTGTTGGTTTTTATTTTGTCTGTTAGTATTGATTCCCCCCTTATCAATCCCTATTCTGCTTATGGCAGAACTTGTGCCTTACCTGACAATCAGTTAACATTAGCCACATTAAGATTCTTACGATTTCAGAGTTTTAGTACATTTTTAATCCTGCAGTCAAGCTCCATCTTCTCCCTATAATATCTAAATTCTAAAGTATACCAGCAAGTTCCTAGCTGTAGTTCTAGCCCTGCTCATCCTCACTCCAGCTGTGATGCTAAGCCAATCTTCTCATTTCAGTGGCTCCAGCCTGTTGCAAGCAGCAGTTTGCAGCATATCAAGGGGAAGGTATTGATTCACACTGACAGTTCTAGCTTCCCAAGTCCTCTGGGATGGTGTCACTCTAAATGGAACTGCTTTCTACCTTGTCATTCCTTGCAGGGATGGGTATAAATATCTGGTCTCAAAGAAATCACTCCTTGTGCTAGCAGCAGGCAGGTGGATAAATCAACATAAAACTGGGTAGGCAATATTGCAGATGGCCTTATTTTATTGAGGTTTTGGAAGTGGGAAAAGAGGGAAAAGGCACAAAGTAAGTCAAACACACGTTACACAGTTTGTGCAAATCAAAGGCAGTTTTACAGCTTTCCAATACAGGAAAATATCTTAAACCCTCAGGCTACAAGCCAAATCCTACACAAGTAAAATTGTCCTAAGGAGTTTACATAGGTATGTAAAATTATAATCACACAGTTTTCAAAGATCATTAACATTTCCAGTGGGGCAAAGGTTTCCCTAGTGAATTTCTGTTTTAATTCTACTATATACTGTTATTATATGGGGCTGAAGCCAAATGATGCGAATAAATATTTTCAGGCAAGAGTGTCGCCTTTCTGAGAGATCAGAAGCTGACTTGAAAACGGGATTGCTGCTCATGGTGTTAATTTTTGTCTCTGGGTCAAAAACCTGTTGAATGCAATGGAATAATGTATGTAAGGTTCTTTGGAAACAAAGCTCTCATAGATTGCATTCAACTTTCTTAAACTTTGTCTACACCCTGCCTCTTAGTCTTTAAAATTCAGCAATTAATCTGGCAAATGTGAGCATGGGGAGATGGCGAAACAAAACAAAAACACATCTGAACCAAGAGCATACTCAACTGCGACACAAACATATTTAAAAGGACAGGACTAGCATGTATAGGAATGCAGTACCTAGGAAGTTACACCTTTACCATTATAGAACAAGACAATGATTTTAGCAACACACAAAATACATTTGATAGCAAGAGTCTCTTTTCACATGTGTTAAGAAGTGTACATGCCCATATATTTCCTGTATTCAGTGCCCCAAATTCTGTGTTACGAAACATAACAGCATTTACCGTTCATAAAAGCACCTTCAGGATAAAATCTCTGCACTGGCTCCACAGACATCTTTGAATGAGTTACAATTAACATTTCTGAAGTGGAAAGAAGGAGAAGTTCCAACAAAAGAAGAATGGATTTGAAAGTTATTGGACTATGCCGAGATGGTGAAGTTGACAGCAAAAATAAAGAGATCAAAAAGATGAAATTTTTGTCACAGAGTGGTGATTCTTTTTGGACTATTTAAGAAAAATTACAGTCAAATGAAATTGCGAGCAGGATTTGAATTCCAGGCAAGGGAAGGAGAAGAAATAAATTATTGTAATGCAAGTTACAATATAACGGAAAATAAATGGTAGATATGGCAGCAGATAAAGGATTACAATAGGAGCAACACGGACGTAAGGATGGGAAGTCAAAACGTAAGAAATTATTATATTGAATGTGAACTGAACAATGTCAAATTTTGTATAAAAAAACTAATAAAACATTTTTTAAAAACAATTAAAATCTCTAAATAGCTTATCATTTAGGGTTAAGAATGGCAAGCTCCGGCGAAGTACAGTAGCTGCAGACTGAATCTGATCCCACCAGTCAATCTGATCCTACCCAGTCAAGCCCTTTCATCTGTTGGCAAGGCGTCTTGTTTTGTTTTTTAAGTGCAGTACCATTTGTGTGACAAAACAGCAACTGATAGCATTTAATGCATCAAGTTCCTTAAATTGGTCCCTAAAATATATATACATTTGGGGTAACTTGAAGAAGCTATGCGCTCCTAAATGACTTTGCCCTTTAGCCACGTACTGAACATGCCCCCAAAGGAGCAAATTTATCAGTGACCGATTAAAGCGGACATTCCAGGGATTGATTTGGCTGTAACCAGTTTGAGCTTCGCCTCAAGAGCCAGCTCTGCACCTTGCTCTTCCAGTCAACTATCCTGCTCCAGATTTGGCTAACATCAAGCCGTGCCTATATTAGATATCCACACAATAAAAATGTACCTTTTTCGAGATCTCGACATTTATTTCTTTGGCTAGGTGCTATCTGCAAAGTAATAAATCCTTCCAGAGACATTAAAGTGCTTATGAGAAAAAACAAACCTTCTCATTCCTCCCAGAGATTTCTCACCTTGAGGACTGGTTCATATATACAGTGGGACTGCAGTCATCAGAACTCCATTCAATGGGACTCTACAACAGTTTACCTGTATCAGGGCTTATGAAGTCCTAAACATTGTGTACAGTTTCATTTTTTAAGCAAGAGAAATCAAAGTTCATTTTCTTATGTTAGATTTAATGAATTGGAACAGCCGTCTAAAAATAGTTAGGCTAGGAGAAGACACAGGTGAATAGGCTTCGGAAGTGGTCCTCCCATTCAGATGATGAAAGCAGCTGTGTTCCAGTAAGTTTCTCATATACAGTACTTTATTGCTTTGTAACAATGCCTCCAATGAAAAGGTTTAATGTCATCCAAAAGTGCTCCTCTCAAGACACTCAAAGCGAGGAAAGGGAGCACATACTCTTGTTTGGCCTGAGCGTGCTCCTTTCTACTAAGGCTTTCCTTCCTGGGCTTTGAAAAACTAACAGAAAACTACCCACCTGCAAGTGGCCTGCCTTCTTCCGTCAAGACATTCCTTCCTGGCTTCCAGGCAAGGCATTCCATTTCCACTGTGCCAGATCATTTACTAATCCAGGTGTGTGTGTGTGCGTACACACACACACGTGAATTTAGTATTTAAAGGTGTATTATATGGCAACACAAGCATTATCTTCAACTACTAAATGAAGCAAAGAAAACGATCATTTGAGGATTTCAAAGTGCTCAATAGTAGCGTCACTGCATCACTGTTCATGATTTACCCATTTTAAAGGGTTTTTATATACTGGACCTGTTTTAGGCTCCCACTAACTTCTTTAAGCAGACTGTCTGTTTGAACTGATGAGGAAAGGTCAAAGGACAAACCAGTTAAAAGAGGACCTGCACACAAGAAGGAAAACCTACAAATCCAGATTTTTATTTGAACCTGCAAAAGCATTTCCCCTTACAGTGCAATTCTACGCACACTTACCAAGGTGTGTCCCTCTAATTTTTACCCCTAGTAAGCATGCAGGCTTCCAAGTTCTCTCCTTTCTGGTGTAGTCTGACCCTAGCACTCACTGCACTCTTAATGCAGCTTGTCTTAATGAAAAGACAAAAGTTTCCAAGCACTTGGGGCCTTCGAAGCAGGATAGCACCACTTTTCAATTTCAGGAGGAGGGATTTTCTGAAAGACACTACAACCTCATAGCAGTTTCTTGCTCTGACTGAGCTTCTGACCCTGAAAAACAGGGACAACTTTCATAAGCCTTTCTACTTCTCCAACAACATTCCCCCCCCCCCGTCTCCCCTGCCCTCCTGCATTTGTTAGGAGCAAATGGCTTTGAACGAACCGAAGCCCATCAGCTACAGAAGGGGTGGGAGGGAGGAGAGCTGTGTTGTGCTCACTGCCTGCTACTTCTCCCTGTCCTTACAGTGTGTTTGCATATTGGGAGGAATATAAAGCTCGGAAATAGACCTCCCCACTAAAAGGAAACTATGATGAAAAACGCTAATGTATCAAATATTTTGAGCAAAAGGAAAGTGGAATGCGTTGCTGCTGTTCACTTGTCAATAGGTGCCCATGAAACACATACAAGCTCAGCCTGGCCTTCGTAACTGGAGCTAAGTCCTAAGCAAGAGCACTGCTTTCTCAACAGACGCCAGGAAAATGTGCTTCTCCCGAAACCAAAAGGCTACCTGGGAAAAACAAAATGCTATCAGATCTCCTGCGACTTGAGTCAAAAGTGAAACAACCAAACATCAAGTCCCTGCCCAGGAACATGAATATTTTAGACACAAAATGTAGTAGAAAAATGCCTTCTAGTCTGTGAGTCTGGATTGATTAAAAAGAAGTTGATCCTGTGAAGACTAGTCCCTTTATAAAGTGGAGCATGAGCTTCAGTTAGTCTTGGACAAACCTGCCAGCACAGGTAGGCCTCCTACTGCTGTCTTAGTTTTGGTAAAAACAATTTGGAGCAACTACCGTGGTTGGAAAAGATCTCCTAACCTAGACCATGTCTTCCAGTTTTCTGCCTCAAGACAGGAAGCCAAAGAAGTATCTAAAGCACCAAGAACTGCTGGCCCAGAGGCCATTGACCATTGTTACCTAGTTAGTGTTAGGCACAGATCTGTTTCAAATGTGGAGCTCGGTTCAAAACGGAAGCTCTCAGATCTTCCCCAAGTTGAGAGAGGCAGCGATACCTGCTTCGTATCTAGGTGCAATCTTGAATCCGTTAAGACTGAACCCACTGAACACGATGACTGCAGGAGCAGCAGGAAACCTTTCCATGGAGCCACAACCGCCCTTGTCTTGCAGTCACAGGTGGTGACTGGAAAAGCTTTCAGGAGCTCCCATCTCAAGTCTCTTCTCTCCCATTTAAATACAGGAGGGGAAAGGGAGCCGGTGTATCAATATGCTTGAAGCACGAAGGAAATGGCACTGAGTGGATTATTGTGCAGCTGAAGTTGCTCCTTTCTAAAGGGGAGGAAGAAATGTCTAGCGCTACACACAGCCGCACACTTCTGAAAAAGGAAAAGCTTCCTTGTAAACACGGAGCTGTAGTCCCTTGACAAGTAGAAACCAAACACAGATTGAATCCAAATTAGCAACACCTGCTAGACTTCCCTTCCATTTAACCAGCAAGAAGCAATTGCTCCTACTGTTTTGTAAGGCAAGGGTAAGCCCAAAGCAGAATGAGTTATCTCACCTTGATGACTCCTTCACCAAAGGTATACATGACAAATGGCACTGGAATATCCAAAAGAGGCAACATAACAGGTCAACAAAGGCAAGTTAAAATAAAAACTTTAAAAATGAAGTTGTGAATCCACCACTACTGTGATTCGGTCGCCTTTTAAATCAGTTGGTCTGTATTACAGGTCTCTGCAGTCTTGCTCTGTTATATAGAACCATGCCTGATCCCCTTTCTGCATTACCCCAAGATTAAAATCACACACAATGCAGAACCACCAGGAATTGCATTGACAGCAAAATTGCCACATCTTGCAGTACTTCACATTTCCCCCACTAAATAGTTAACAATGCCTCTCCACAATCAAGTTTCACCAGGGTAGCATAAAATCCAAGCTTAACAAACAGACCACTTCCAAGAAGTCAAGGGAAAAACCTGCAATAGATGCAGAAGAGAGCTGGCTAAACGTTGGGGCTGAGGATTCACAAGTGCTGTCAGACAATGCATATTCTGCAAATGCCTTGTCTATAAATCAGGAGCAGTCTACATCTGCCAGAGCTGTCACTGACAAGCAGTCATCCTATTTGCAAGAGCTGTCAACGGTGTCCTACTTTTCTCCTAAAAGCAGACACAATAGTATGGTTCTTCTGCTCACTGATTGCTCCTGGCTTTTAGGTTTGTTCAGATAAAGATGGCTGGATAATTCATAAAGGACACAGCATTTAACAGAAGTGTTTTATCCATCACTTGATCATTTGAGTCTCTTCATCAGCATCATAGAACTCTTCATCTTCACTTCCACTCCCAGCTGAACTATCGTGGTCAGACTAGAAGGAAAATAAGATTCTGATATCAGAGGTATCCTTCACCAAGTTTCGAGTAAAATGTTTCAGATGATTAATCTCAGTCTTGCAAGACTATTCACTAGGTCATTTTCAGTTTCCACCAGGCCTTTATAACCCAGCTTCAACCCAAACCTCCATATGGGATAATACTAAAGTGGATAATACTAAAGTCCCCCACCCCCAATCAAGGCGTGTATAAATCTTACGAAATAAAGAAATAAAGCATAGTGAGTGTTTTCAAAACTCTATAAAGAACATTAAAATGTCATTACTATCGCTGCAAACAGGACAACCTGGGCAACACGATTATGGCACCTTTGAGGCTCGCCTCTTATAATCAAGAATAAGAAGTCACTGACTTTTACAAAGCACAGAGCAGGCAAGTGACTGCATTTCTTCCCGAACTGGCTATCACTTTGTACTCTTAAGTCAAGGGAGAGAGGTGCTCAACCTATCTGGCACCACTGATTTCCCCTTCCAAAACTTCCACAGCTATGATCGACAATAACATGACAGCCAAACCCTGCTGCCAGTCAATTTTGCTTCCTTCATCGCTGACAGAGGGCTTTGGGCTCGACCTTTCTGTTTCTTGTTGCTGAGTAGGACAGGACATTTGTAGACACAATAAGCATGCCAGAATACTGTTCCTACATGGTGGCTGTTCCCCTTCCTCTAGGAAATGCTGTCTTCACATGTTCAACAGCATGAAGGCCTCCTGTTGTTTCTCTCCAACTCAATATTCTTTTGTGGGGGCCGATGAGAAGAATGAATAGGTAACAGTTGCGATCCTTTGAAATAAAGGAGGAAGCAGGCTCTGATCTAAAGCTGGCCGCCAGAGAGAAAGTGGCTATTTGTCTGGGATGTAGTCATTTGCCTAGCAGTTAACATATCTAAAAGGCACAACTAAATATTTAATATCTTCTCCTTAGAGCCCATCTGCAGTGGCAGACACTACATTACCCTAAAGAAGCTGGGACTTCCTATTCAACTTGACAGCTTTTGTAACAGGAGGGGAACTGGCAAAGATTCATACCCGTGAGCTTTCCATTGTTTGCAGCGAAACAGCTTCATCTCCTAGCCGCCGATATGAGCAAACCTGTAGATCAGATATTGTCTCCAGCAGGGGGCTATTTAGGGTTTCTGGCAATAACAGACTCAGAAGACCAGCGAACAAGCCCGCCACGCCAAACACAATATATGGCAGAGACCCTTGCACAGATTTCTGTAAAAAAAGAAAAGAAAAGAAAGAAGAAAGATAACAAACAGCAGCAGTAGTAGCTAGGGCTCAAATATGTTCATGTTAATCATGAAATGATGGTGCAAGGACATAACAGCTATTCAATCTTCTTTCAGCTGTTCTGCACTGGCAAAGCACACGTTGGGCCAGTTACAGGCTGCAACTGCAGCGAAACAACCACACACAACAGGATGAGAATTTGCAGCGACCCACTAGAGGAGTCACATCTTCAACACATCTACTGGTCATGTGAAAAAGGTGAAGGACCCCTGACAGTTAAGTCCAGTCGCAGACGACTCTGGGGTTGCAGCGCTCATCTCGCTTTACAGGCCGAGGGAGCTGGCGTTTGTCCGCAGACAATTTTTCCGGGTCATGTGGTCAGCATGACTAAGCCGCTTCTGGTGCAATGGAGCACCGACACCAGAGCAGCGCACAGAAACACCATTTACCTTCCCGCCGGAGCAGTACCTATTTATCTACTTGCATTTTTGGGTGTGCTTTCGAACTGCTAGGTTAACAGGAGTTGGGACAGAGCAACGGGAGCTCACCCTGTCGCGGGGATTCAAACCACCGACCTTCTGATCGGCAAGCCCAAAAGGCTCAGTGGTTTAGACCACAGCGCCACCTGCGTCCCTATTGGTCATGTGAACTGACCCCAAATTATGCATGCAGAGACCACAAAAATTGGGTAGTGCAAGAGCACAGTTACAAAAACAGTCTGGAGAGAGGGATAGTATGGAAGAGAGGGGAGACAGAAGAACCAGACCCAGACATCTATGCCCTAGCCACACCTGTCAGGGTCAAGGGTGGAAGGAACAGAACAACTCTCATGACAGACTATTACAAAAACTCACTGAAGGAGCTCTGGCTTCCACTCTCCTCTCACAAATATGAACAGGGAGAGCTGCCAACGAGAGGCAGTAGAACAGTCAATGAAGCAGCCACATTGGGGAGGGTGCAGGGCTCCACTGAGAGAGCACACACTCTCACCAATATTTCCGGTTTTAAAAGATCTCAGATGGCAACATTCTTGAAGAGCTGCTGGCAAGCACAGCAGGGAGAACTTGACTAAATAGGCCGATGGACTGAGCCTTCACAAGGTGGCTTCGTTCATCTATTTTCAACAGGTCCACCAGCTGCAGCTGGCCCACCTGAATGCTTAGGCACCTCTGCATTGCCTTTTCCCTCCCCCATCCCTTTCTCTCACACACCTCTTTATTCACAGGAAACTACCGTATTTTTCGCCCCATAAGACGCACCGGCCCATAAGACGCACCTAGATTTGGGGGGGGGGGAATAAAGGAAAAAAATTTTATTTCCCCCCCAGGTGCGCTGCGCTACACCAGGAGCTTGGGGCGTGCGGAGGTCAGCGCGCCCCAAGCTTCTGCGTGCCGGCAAGGTCTCCGCTAGCGTGGGAGAGCCGGGCGCCTCTCCCAGGGCTAGCGGACTCCTGCGCTAATCCAGAAGCTTGGGGCAAGCTGAGGTCAGCGCGCCCCAAGCTTCTGCGTGCCGCCAAGCAGTCCGCTAGCCCTGGGAGAGCCGCGGGGCTCTCCCAGGGCTAGCGGATCGCTGCGCTATACCAGGAGCTTGGGGCGTGCTGAGCTCAGTGCGCCCCAAGCTTCTAGGTGCGCGCAAGCAGTCCGCTGCCGCCCCAAGCCTGGCGCACCCGGCAGGAGGTCCCACCGGGTGCGCGAGGCTTGGGGCGGCAGCGGACTGCTTGCGCGCACCTAGAAGCTAGCAGTCCGCTGCCGCCCCAAGCCTGGCGCACCCGGTGGGACCTCCTGCCGGGTGCGCCAGGCTTGGGGCGGCAGCGGACTGCTAGCTTCTAGGTGCGCGCAAGCAGTCCGCTGCCGCCCCAAGCCTCGCGCACCCCCTGCCAGGTGCGCCAGGCTTGGGGCGGCATCGGACTGCTTGCGCGCACCTAGAAGCTAGCAGTCCGCTGCCGCCCCAAGCCTGGCGCACCCGGTGGGACCTCCTGCGGGTGCGCCAGGCTTGGGGCGGCAGCGGACTGCTAGCTTCTAGGTGCGCGCAAGCAGTCCGCTGCCGCCCCAAGCCTCGCGCACCCGGTGGGACCTCCTGCCGAGGGCGCGAGGCTTGCAGGCATTCGCCCCATAAGACGCACCCCCGATTTCCTCTTCATTTTTGGAGAGGAAAAAGTGCGTCTTATGGGGCGAAAAATACGGTATCACTACAGCTTTATCATGTGCAAGGGGAATCTAGGACTCTTCAAAGTTGCATCAGCCAGCAAAAGTCGTGTCTACCCCAAAGCCAACTGTCCCACACACCTGGCAATTTTCAAGAATTCTGAACATTAGAGTCAAAGCCAAATTGAACCCACGCAAAATGTACTTTGCATTTTGCTACTGTCCAGTTGGGGGAAGGCGTGGGTAAGAGAAGGAAAAATTGGTACAAACCAAAGACGGAACAAAAGGAGCGATGATCCCACCAATTCGGGAGAACATGGAGCAGGCTCCCATTCCAACATTCCTGCGGGAAATAAAAGAGTTACATTTACAGGAAGCATTTTTCCTTAAGTAATGTAGGCTTAGGACTAAGCTTTCAAGTCCTGAAGAGTACCTGCAGGTTGCTGAAAATATCTATTTAATAAGCCTGACAATGCTCAGCAATGTGGCCTTAGGTGGTTCTCTATGAGGCTACATAGCCCTCCTCACCCCTATTATTGTGGTACATTTCAATGGTGAGTGCTTTAGGCAACTTGTAAAGACATTACTTAGTCAAGCATTTGCTTAACTGACTGGAGGCAATGGTCTGTCACTCTTGTGGTGCTATGATGTACTTTTGATTTATTGCTGTGGTTTAGTTTTTTTATATTGTATTATTATGTATTACCAATTTTTACATCCTGCTCTGGGATAATTTTAATGAAGACTGGGCTATAAATCACCTAAATAAATATATATATTATTGACTGAGGTGGATTCAAGGGAGGCTGGAGGAGAAATAGAATGAATTATTTTGTGCAGGGGTAGAATGCTGCCTGTTTTCTAATGAAAAATCTGTTCAACCTCCTGGCAGAGAAATTCTGCTCTGCCTGAATCCTTTGCCTCTGAAGACGGTGCCTAGCACAGAAAATGGTGCGCAGAATGCCTCCCCCTTCCACATCAGTTACTCCCAAGTCTCCACATATGGGAGATAAGCATCATTCTCCTTTGAATGCTGCTGAGCTCTCCAGAAGTTTTGCATGAGTTCTGCACGTTCCCGGGCATGGAAGGACTCAAAAGTAGACTTGATAAGAGATACACCCCTGATGGCAGCAGGAATTGGCTTCCCAGTACAGTGGAAGCTGAAGCAGCTCCGCCTGGCCTGGAGCAGAATGAATGAGTTTGCAGTGGAAGCTGCCGGTGGACGGCTCAGCCACAGAACTGGAAGGCGGCTTTTTTGCTTAAGGCTGTTTGACCCGTGGGACACGCTGTGTCCTCCTCCTCTTTTTTTAACAGCTCCTGCTTCTTGTGTGACCAACTGAGCCACAAGCAAAAAAGAAGCCATTTTCTTAAAAAAGGAGAAGGCAGTAAAACAGGAGGAGAAAGTAGTTTGTCACTTTTTAAGGAAGAACAGCCAATGTTAAAATGAGGGGGGAAACTGAGTTCTAAGAGAGGTGGAACAGAAGCTCAGTCCCAGGCAAAGGCAAAGGAACATCCTTGGGAGAAGCCTAGAGGGCAGGATACAGCACAGAGAGTTGGTCACATGTTTCTTTGCCTTCCTGGGTAGCAGAAGGGCTTAACACATTACGTTCTGAATGCCTTCTTAATCCCAGAGAAACAACAAACTCCTTTACTATTTCTGTATGGACTCCTTGGACTAAATATTGGACTCGGCCAATAAAGCGAGATGAGCGCCGCAACCCCAGAGTCGGTCACGACTGGACCTAATGGTCAGGGGTACCTTTACCTTTACCAGGAACAATCCAGACTGGACAAGCCAGACTGGATTGCTTAACTTAAATGATTATAACGAATCCATCAACTTGCTTCCAGCAATGTGCAAGGGAAGGTGCGCTGCTCCTTGCTCACTAGCATGAGTGAGGAGGGATAATATTCAATCAGTATATCCTCTCCTACTTTCCTCAACATTCCCACAAAAGGAAACTCTCATTCAAGTGGATTTCTTTAGCTAAACAGGGAAGTTCACATTTAAATTTTGCATTTGGGAATGGGGAATAGTCGAATTCTCACCTGCAAGCCCCTCAGGGAAAGGACCTGCAGTTATAGAGAGATACTGCAACCCACCCTAAAAAGAAGGACCTATGAATTTCAACTGAACGGTGCCTCCCAAGAAGAAGGAAAGTCAGGTGGTCTCATACAGACCACAGAAGCCACCAAACTGAACCTGTCTTACCTGATCACTGTAGGATAAAGTTCTGATGTGTAGATGTAGACAATGTTAAATGCTGCACTGATTGTCAGTTTTCCCAGTAAAGACAACGAGCGGCTGTTTACAATGGCAAACACTCCTGTAGCTGTTGGGGGAGAAAGGCAAAGCTTGTAAAGATGCTGTAGTAAGCAAGGATGGCCTTTTGGCTTTAGGCTGAAAGTTGACCCCCCCCTCCGCCCCCCTGCTAGGCAACAGGAAAACCAGCCTGTTCCCATTTTATCAAAGAAGGAGGAGTTTCAGGGAGCTTGTTTGACAGAAGGCTCACTCTGGTCAAACGGCCACCTGGCCTTGTACTGGGGAACTAAGAGAAGCGCCATTTAATGTTGTGTTCACAGAAGGGGAACGGTTCCCTTCATGGTGTCCAACTATGACACCATGAAGAGAAGAGACCCAGTGAACATGACCAAGTCTTCTGCTGCGGGCTCAAAAGGAGACACTCTTAGAGAGGCTGGACTTGGGAATTAGATGGGTTACATTTTTAACTACTTCTCAAGCTTCTAAGGTCAGTTATTTATTGTGTGTCTGGTTCCAGCTGCCCAAGGCAAAACTCTCCATATGAGCAGCTGGAGATTGCTGCTCCCCTACAGATTTGAGAAAGGCTTCACTGCAAGATGTTGGCCTCCCGCAGTCTGCTCCATAGTTAAAAGAACAACACTTTTACCTTTCTTTTCTGGAAGAAACATGACAATAAGAGAGGCCAGTCCTCCCAGGAACAAAAAGGCTGCAAGCGTCCGTTTACGGCCAAACCTGAAGAACCGGAAAGACAGAGAACAATGAAAATGCACAGCAAGTTGAAAACAAGCTCCCTTTACATCCAGGGCTTCAGTGCAGGAAGCCTATTACTCTTCAGTCAACAAAGTTATTCCAGATTTTTGAAGAGAAGCAGAGATAAAAACAAATATCTCTTAGAATGTCAAAATCATCTCAGGCACCTACTACCCAAATTCCTAATTACCACTTGTCACCATCATCATCAACAACAAAAACTTTAAAAGGAGTCACCAGGAAAGAAAATTGAACTAGGTTTTCTTATTAGGTTTTGTTTTGTTTAGGTCTTAACTTGAAACACACACTACGGGTGTTAAATTAGGAGAGCAAACCGAGGAAGACTTGTGCTGTCACCAATTACTATTGTTGGGAGTCATCATAAACCTACTAGATCTCCTAGATTCCATTCCCTTTGGGGCCCATTTATCGTAATTCCTCTGTACCTGTGCATGAACGCTTCATGAGATACACTACTTCATGCACCATCATGTCAGGTTATCACATCATGTGCCACATAATGCCAAGTGATGTGAAACACCATGTCATGTCACATCGTGAGATTCATCGTGATGCCAGGTCTTGCAATATACCTCATGTGACGAGACACACCACACCACCACCTCAAGAGATATATGCATGCCACATTCACAATATTTCAGTCTTTAAAGTGCTACAAAACTCTTTGTAGTGTTTCCTGCAATGGACTAACAAGGCTACACTTCCGGAGCTTGACAAAAAAAGTTTTTCATGCACGTTGCATTCCCACATGTATTGGTTTAATTTTTTATGCCCAGTATCTTTTATGCCAGTATCTTCTTATTCACCTTTCCTTGGGGATCAATCTCAATTATTTTCAAATGAAGAAATACAAGCACCTCCCACACTAGAGGAAAATAGTATAGCATTGCTTCCTGCAGAAGAACCGATTCAGGCTAAGCAGCACACACAGCAATGAAACTGATAATCATGAGAAAGATGACCAGGCTAGAGGGCTGATTACATGAATAACGTCTACCTAGGAGAAGGGGCATACGTGCGCAGACCCGCAGAAGAGGGAATCTCTTGAGACGATTCCTTGCCTCCCCCTTCCTCTGGACGGGACAGGATCTTTCGAGATCTCTTCCTGCCACCTGCTTTTTCTAATTCTCTCCTTTCCCCCTTCTCACCAGGAAGTATCCACAACCTCACCCACTGCTGCTGCCACTCAAAAGAAAGAAAGAAAGAGGTAAAAAAGAAATTTATCTAGCATTCCAACACTCACCATTTTTTGCCAATCAAGTAGATGCAGAGAGGGTATGCTGGAATCTCTACTAGCCCCGAAAGAGCCAGGTTGGCATAGACACTGCCACCCAGGTCCCCCACATTGAGAGTAAGGCCGTAATAAACCAAGCTGCATACGAACCTGTAGCAAGGAAAAAGAAAGAGATGTAAAATGCAAAGTTGCTTCTTCTAGTTTTCTGCCTATAGAGTAGCTGTAACCTTGAACTCAGAGAAGGATGTTATGCTTTAGGTATGGAACTTATTGACTGGGGCTTCTCAATATTTATTTATTTTTATTTATACCCTGCCCTTCCCGGCCAAGACCGGGCTCAGGGAGGCTAACATCAGGTATGAAAACAATTGATTAAAATACAACTTAAAAACAAGATTAAAATACTACTTAAAATGCAGCCTCATTTCAGTAGAAGCCCAGATCAAAAACTGTTTGGGGGAGGAAACATCAAATCTTCACCAAGGCCAACTATCCAGACTGGTCCTACATGGGCCAGAAAAGCCAGGGAAGTCCCCAGAAGGAAAAGGAAAGAGGGGGAGGGTATGAGGCTGGTTCCAAGCCAAGGCCAGGTGGAACAACTCTGTCTTACAGGCCCTGCAGAAAGAAATCAGATCCCGCAGGGCCCTGGTCTCATGAGACAGAGAGTTCCACCAGGCCGGGGCCAGTGTTGAAAAGGCCCTGGCTCTGGTTGAGGCTCATCTGACTTCCTCAGGGCCTGGGACCTCTATGGTGTTGCTATTTATGGACCTTAAGGTCCTCCGTGGGGCATACCAGGAGAGGCAGTCCCGTAGGTACGAGAGTCCTAGGCCGCAAAGGGCTTTAAAGGTCAAGCATAATATCAGCATAACAAATGCATGATCAGGGCAATATAAATATGAATTACATTTTGGCATTGGGTATATAAAGCATTTCCAGGCAGGGTATTTTATTTTTTTTTTAGATTATCAGGTCCACTGAATCAGCACCCAGGGACCCTTGAGCGATCCCTGCTAGTCTAAATGACAGGCTTGAAAATAGCAGACCAGTGCAGCTAAAAGTCCAGAAAAAGCACACACCCTGGCACCTGCCTCCTTCGGTCTTCTCCAGTTGCCTTCCATGGGGGAAACTGCTTTCTTTACAAGCACCTAAAGCCAACCTTTCCATTCAGATCACTGAACCTCCATGTCTTATTTCTTTCATTAAACAAAACCAAAAAAGGTTCTGCTTTGATCCAGACAACATAAACCACATTTGTACATGTCAGTGGTCTTCCAGCTATTTAACAAAGAGACATTACTCAAACTGTCTTGTAAGATTCGTATTAAAATGTCAAGCCACATGGAAAATGTGCTTACAAAATGATTTTTACTCTACCATTCAAGGACCACTTGGTCTTTGTGTAATTATGTACTAAAATAATCCCACAGGCTCCGATCTTCGATATTCTAGTTTTTTTTGTTCTTGTAAAAAATATTTAAAAGCATAAAACTCCAAATGGGTTTTGCAGCCTGTTTTTTAAAAAAAAGAGTTTGGGGCTGTA
Source organism: Podarcis liolepis (assembly GCF_965112155.1). Lineage (NCBI taxonomy): Eukaryota > Metazoa > Chordata > Lepidosauria > Squamata > Lacertidae > Podarcis > Podarcis liolepis. Next base: position 43,809,278 of record NC_139571.1, read on the forward strand.
ACATATTTTCTCCCAGAAAGACAGAACATGCCTATCTTGTTGTATTTGAACAGTACAGTAGTAGCAATTTCAAAATCAGATCAAAAGATAGCGTAAGTACCAGATGAACATCATGATCAGAGTACGTCCCAAAAGGATCTTGTACCGGAACAGGTCCAGGATGCTACTGGTCTCTTTATAACTCCGTTCAGTAGGGAGCTTAAGTGAAAAAGTGCACTTTGGTTTGCGGTTCCTCTTTGCAATGAGGTAGAGGGAATCTTCCGCTTCGCTCAGCCGTCCTTGGGAATACAACCAACGAGGGGATTCAGGAATGAATCTACAAAGAACAAAAAGAGAGAAAACATTCCGCAGATGGCGTTAGAGTCGTTTTACTACTCAATATTGGCATTTCTGGTAAAAAGGAAAAAAGGACATTCATTAACAAGTTTTATACGGCAAATAGACTTCAATCTTTGCTGCTTTGCACAGGGATAAACAAGACCAGTTTTGTAGGACTGCAGCTCACAACTATGCACTGAATGCAGCCATGTCAAGCTGATTTAGGAAAATTCTGAATGTGCAAAGGTAAACTTAATACAGAACTTGAAAAAGCAGTGTGAAAGCAGTGGTATGGAAAAGTACTGAGAATAGCACTTGACACTGACACAGTTCATCTCCCTATTATTCAAAATATGCATATTTTGTAATAACAATACAAATAATAAATTATCATCGTCATAACATTCTGTAATGAACATGTATTTTTATTTTAAAATTGTAGATCACATATATCAACATTCTCAGTCAGATGCTAAGATTCCTTGCTTCCCTTTTATTATCAGTGGTATTTGGCCATAGATAGACTGAACAAAATATATCCTTCAGTTCAGGACAAGAGTTGGAGATATAGTGTGTCACAAGTGGATTTTTCATATATTTTGGAGTTGCACAACAATTCAGGTATATTGGAACACAATTTTAATGTCATTTCAGAAGTATTAGAATATCAGATAACAATAAAGTTTTTGGATTATTAGGTAAGTTATTTAAAGGATGTAATTCTTGAAGACAATATGGAAGTAACAGTAAATGTATTATTTGCAGCAAAGACAAATATTGCAAAAGTCAGGGGGGGGGGCTCAGTTCCTTCCATTTCAGAATGTGTCAAAAATATCTGGGATGTTTTGGTGTTATCTGTCAGCATACTACATAAGAGAGGCAACACTATATATATATTTTTAGAGTGCTAGGTAATGGTGATTGTGTTTTACAACAAGTTTCAGTAGAATATGCATATGTACAATTTATTTACATTATTGTAAAACGATTATTATTTTATTATACCTTTAGATTTAAAAGAGATTACTTCTTTCCTTTTTCAAGTATTTCTTTATTTCATAACCTATTATGAATATTTCGACCTACTTAAAGTAGCTACGAATTAAACTATGCTTGTAATTACTTCTATCTGCAGTAGAGCCTGAGCCTCTTTAATCCCAGGGTCACGGGTTCGAGCCCCGCATTGGGTGAGAGATTCCTGCACTGCAGGGGGTTGGACTAGATGACCCCCATTGCCCCTTCCAACTCTACAATTCTATTATTTAATTCAGTCTGCAACCCTCTGCACACTTACCTTGGAGGAAACCCTGTTGAACATAGTAGAACTTATTTCTGAGTAAGTGTGTACAAAATTGCACTGTATTGAAATCCTTAAAACTAGTAGCATGGTCTTCGAAATGATTAATCGCATAATTATTTGGGAAATACATTCTCCCTGAACCTTTAATTTGTCAAGCTACTCTGCACCCAATGAGACTAGAAACATTTTTGAAGAAGAAATTACGACATTTCAGATAGAGTCTGGATTGCACAGATGTATCTAGGGAAAGGCCTTCACATTGTTTGTGTTTAGCAATCAGACTGCTGCTATTTTTTGAAGATTATAGGTGCCTATGGACTTCTATCCACTGTGCTATCACAAGCAAGGGAGCAACTTCAATTCACCAGGTATGAATTGCCTAAAGCCTCCTGCAATCCACCAAATAATGCTATGTAAAATAAAGGAAAACCACAATGGGCAAATGTAAAACCTGGGTCTTGTACTAGGAACCACATTGCGCTCAAAGATTATGCATTGCTTGACCATGCTCTATCCTGCCACCAGCGTGTGACTGAATGGCGGATGTGCACTAGCACCCCCCAAAAACAGACTTGGGCTTCTCCAAATAAAGTCACTGGAGCCTTATTGAAATCATCCATTTTTCATTGCTGCTTGAAGTTTTCAATTTGTACAAGACAAGCATGGGAAACACTTCCAGCCCGTAGGGCAAATTAGGCTGATGGAGGTCCTAATTTGGCCCACGAAGCCATTTCCCCCAAGCCACGCCCACATGTCATCAGGTGTGGGGCAGCCACAGGTAAAGATGCCTTTGCAAAGGAACAGTGAGGGGCCTTCAAGTGCACTCCCTGTGCCTTTTAAATTTGGTGTCAAATGCAAACCCAACTGGAATCAGCCTCCCACATCCATCATCAGGGCCCATGGAGGAACTTCCCCACCTGGTCAGGTAATTTCATATGTAACACCGATGCAACCAAGACCGTTTGCTAAATACATCCAGTCACTCACTCTCTGTCTCCCTCACACATGTGCCCTTTCAACTGAGCTCTAAAAAAAAAAGGAATTTACTTTCAACAAGGAAAAGTCAGTTTTGGTGGACATATACTTCCTACATCAATCAAGCACCTTCCCTACCACCCAAAATTCTAGAGCAGTTTTGCAACTGATTTTCAAACTTTTTCTCCTCATTTGAATGAATAAGCAAATTTATATGCATCATCCAAAAAAAAAAAAAGGTGAAAGAAATAAGCAACTTGCTAGAAGCATGAGAGAGGCAAGACTGAAGGCTGATGCAATGCTCAACTTAATGTATGTGTCTGTATATTACAGTTGTCAATGCTAGTTTATAATGCCTCTTGCAAACGCTCTTCAAATCCTACGTCTGTCTTCAACCTAACAGGTGTTTGCCTCTATGTAACTGAAAGCCTACCTCTAAAGCAGCGGCTACAGATGACATTAGGGGAAAGAAGTCTGAAGCTTACAGCTTATGAAATCTTGGGACAGGTGGCAACTAACTTGGATGATCAGAACTTTCTGCCAAGTATATCAGAACATAAAGGAAGGAAGACCAAGCAGGAAAAAGCCACACAATGGCACTTAAAATGGTGGGAATCTGGCAAGGCAGCAACACTTCAGAGACAGATTTAGGGAGCAGAGGGGATAAAACTAACAAGACAAAAGGTGATGCTGTGGCACAAGGCCAAGGTCAACCCTATGCTGTGTGAACAGGAGCAGTGCTGGCACAATTCTGTAGTATTCCTTTTCCCTTTAGCACTGCTAAAACCACACCCTGAATCTGTGTGTTCAGTTCTGGGGAGCCCACGTCAAGACAGACACTGAAGAGGAGTCTAAGGACTGTTAAGATGAAAGAGTTTAGAAATATCCTATGAGAAGAGGGTAAGTCTATGTCCAGGCTTAGAGAAAGTAGGTTCAGGGAAAGTAGAAATCAAACAGCTTAAAATACTTTAAAGGGGTGCAAGAAAGAGAGATAACTACTACTTCTATTCAGCGATAAGTGATTTTCACACCTTTTCATGAACATCACCAGAACAATTTTAAGGTAGGTAACTTACAGAGACAGGAGGAAGACTACTGTTCCCTCCAGGTTAACCACAACTGCTAGTATTCTCCAGGAGCGAATGAGATATCCTAACAAAGCATACTGGGCAATTCCCACAGCAAAGAAGAGGCCACCAACTGATCCTAACATAAGGCAGACAGGGAAAAAAGAGTTATTGACCATTTAATGATGTTTGCTAACACAAAACAGACAGGCAAAGAAGGCTACCTGAAGAAAGATGCAAAGATAAAGATAATTTAAGATGGAAAGAGAAGACAAATTATGCTGCAACCTGTTCTTAAAATCACTATTTGTGAGGTCTTCCTAAAAACAAAAACAAAAAAGGTCAACAACTTTGCGGGTGAAATGGCATGAGCAGAACTGGACTGAGAATTTTAGGCAGTGTGACATGTGATATATTAGGTATGTTATCCTCATCCTACAGAGGCTAAAGTTTGTGCTAGTATTTTAAATGTGTAAGAATCAGAATGCTTAGCATTTTGCAACAGAAAATTTGCAGAGCTTTGTGGCTGAAGGATCAATCGTATGCATACAGGGAACATAAACTACTTCACACGTTACAGTTGGAGGATACACCATGACCATCAAATGCAAGCTATTTTTTTTTTTTACCCTGTCTACAAACTGATGGAAGCAAGAGCAAGTCTCAGCTTCCAACAAAAGCATGTGTGCACATGGTAATCAATCAATCAATTAATCAATGGCTGGATGCATACAGATTACCTGGATGTGCCTGTCAATCTCATAATGTATAAAGCAGTTCTCAAACATGAATTAAAATTTGGATTTGCTGCCAGAATTTTTTTTAAGCTTTTAATATCAAGATCAGTAATTAAATGTTGTACCTGCCAAAGCCCAATAAGCAGTGCCCACACATTCGTTCAGGAGGACAAAAGCCACTAATGACATCCCACCATTCATTACTCCCACCAAGAAGCGAGAGACTGCAAAGAACTCGTACGAAGGGGAGAATCCATTAGCAACAGCAAACAAAATGTCAAGGCCAAAACCTGGAAGGCAAACAAAAATTTCCTTCAGAACATCTCCCAAGAAGTAAATGGTGGTGGTTGTTTTTGCTCCTTTTCCCAAAGTTATCCACTGTGGACACAGCGCAATATTTTAATGCAGTTCTGCTTGGTTGCTCAAGAAAGCACATGTAGTGTTTGTTAATGAAAAATATAGCTGACCGTATCTTACACAAAAGTTCTCTACATATGATAGGATACGCTGTCTGGTTCGCTTTATGGATAAGACACACCTGATGGAGGGAATCATGTTTTACAATTATCCTCTCTCTTTTTGAAAATCAGCAGTCCCATATATTTAAATGGATTCCAATTCTGTAATGAATAGTGCATATGATTATCCCATTTTAATAGCCAGCTGCTATCAGGCTTTCCTAGTGGCCATTTTAAAGGCAATTATTTACCTTGGGCTTGCCAGGGCTTTAGGAGCTGGCAGCAACAGCCAAAATATCTGAGCCAGGGTGAGGAATGTTGCCATCTTGTCCCCACAGTCCTTTTTGCTGCTTGGGGGCTGCTAAGGAGAGAAAGATGGAGCAGCTGAGGCAACTCTTAAGATCAGCAGCTTGCCTCTTGTAACTGTCACCTGCTGTTAGATGTTCCTGGTGCCAGGGTGTGTGTTATACCAAAAGAGAACTGGTAACTATGTTTGTGAGCCTTCAGTTAGAGAGGATGAACTAATCCCATGTTATCGTTTAAATTTCTTGGATCCATGTGTGAGTAAGAAGGCAAGGCACAAATATTTTAGATAACAAATAAATATCCAGAATATTTGTGTAACAGGAATTTAGCTGTTTTATTTGCTTCCGACAAGTAGGTTAGAATCATAGGGCTGCAAGTATATGGACAGCTTTGCAGTTTCTCTTCACAATGCAGATCAGACTGAGCCACAAAAGAAACTGCAACAAAATCCTGCAGATCACCACGACTATCTGGAGTTCTTGAAGTAAGAAGCACACATTGCTGGAAGAGAAAAGCAGCACAGTGCAAAGCACCACAAGGTCACTAGCCAATTTGACACAAGGGAGAATCCCCCAAAATCCAAATGGGACAATTGGGCCCCAATTAAAACCCATTCATGGATTCTTTTCACACGAAATTGAAAAAACTCTTATTATCAGCCCATACTCCCTGCTCTCTCTACAGCAGTCTCCAATGTCCCAGAAGGTGACCAAACCCTACAAATTGTGGAAAGAGAAAGCTACGATGAGATTCCCAATATCTGAAGTGTAGTCTATAGAGTACTCAAATTCACGGCTTTCCTTTAAAATACCTGGACAGAGCAGAGAATACAACTATGCTAAGAAAGACGAAGGGTTTTTCCTTCATCTTTTTCTGATGACAGCTTACCTACAACATCTGTGTATCTGAAGAAGTATGCATGCACACAAAAGCTTATACCAAGAACTAACTTAGTTGGTCTTTAAGGTGCTACAGGAAGGAATTTTTTTATTTTAGCTTACCTACAAGGTAGACTTTCTTCCGTCCAAAACGATCTGAGAGCTGTCCAAAAGTAATCACTCCAACAAACACACCACTGAAGAAAAATGAACTGGCAGCACTGATCTTGTATGATGTGTTGCCAATTAAAAACCACTAGGGGGAGAAAAAAGCAGAGTTAGGCAGAATCCAACAGAAGGGAAGAGCTTCTTTTTGAAATCCATAAATTATCTTTAACATTATCATGCACCTAACAACTAGCACCCGACAAAAAGTTATTTCCTAGTGTAAATAAAAGTACTTTTCTCTCCTTACTGATTTATATCTATAGGTAACATTGCATATTTATTGTCCATGTACCACATACAGAGGCTATACAGGAGTGGCAAAACCTCCGAAGAAAGGCCAATATTGAGATGCTTCAAGTTTAAAATGCATCTCTTAAAAGATCACAGGAGTACAGATTAGGTGTATTTCTGTACAATGGATAAATGGCAGCACTCTGGGGTAGTTGGCAAAAGCATTTCCTGAAGGCATACTCATATTCTGTTGACTTGTTACTGGCTAATATGACAATTCCAGTGTATGAACTTAATCCATTAAGGTGGGGGCTTCTCAATCTTGTTAATAGGACACGTCTTTTGAGAATGAGTATGTTTAGCACCTCCATTGCCAAAACCTGCAAACAGACATGTACTTCGTAATTTAGCTTCAGTGCTGATCTTCTCAGAAACAGTGGTATGTTTCAGCCACAGTTCTTCTTAGAAATTAATACTTCACAAATGCTACAAACCATATCCTTTGAAGTATGGAATGAACTTATGCAATGCTTGTTGTGAAACAGACTTGGTGAGGAAGTAGATTGTGCTACACTCAAGTTACCATTCAAGTATAGCACTGTTCATGAACCCAGTAAAGAAATGATCTTATTCTTCTTTATGGAGTCATAAACTAGTTCCTCCCCTTTAAGCAACACGCACACACACACACACACACAATTTCCAGAGAGGTAGTCATGCTAGGTGTTTTTGTAGGAACAACCTTAAAGGCTAGCACATTTATTACGGTATAAGCTTATATGGACTCCAGTCCACTTCATCAAATGAATTAATCTGGTGGTTTTTAGAAAAGTCTCAGATGCCAATATCCACAGGACTGGGTATGTTCATCTGATCACAGCTAGACAAAATGTTTATGAAAGGATCATAACACTTATTTTTGAAAAATTATAAGAGCTACATTTGGGTAAGGCTTTACTTTGAACCAACTAGAATGTGACAAAAATAGCGAGCAAACGTTTAACTCTTCTTTTGCCTGGACCCTAAGCAAAATGGCAGGGTAGTGGGAGAGGAAGAGATTAATAATGCAGTCCAAAAGGCTGTGGTCTGTAGCAATCTCAATTTGGGAATGCAGGAAATTCATTTGTTTATCACATTTATATCCCACCTTTCCCAAAGAACTCAGTGTTGTATACATAGCTCTATCCACCCATATTTTATCCTCACGACTACCCTGTGAGGTCACCCAGGGAACCTACTACTTGGCTAAGTAGGATTTGAGCCCAGGTTCACAGACTTAATTAGTCTCTCCTAGGTGCAAGACTATAGGGACGCGGGTGGCGCTGTGGGTTAAACCTCAGAGCCTAGGACTTGCCGATCAGGTCGGTGGTTCGAATCCCCGTGACGGGGTGAGCTCCCGTTGCTCGGTCCCTGCTCCTGCCAACCTAGCGGTTCAAAAGCACCTCAAAGTGCAAGTAGATAAATAGGTACCGCTCCAGCAGGAAGGTAAACGGCGTTTCTGTGCGCTGCTCTGGTTCGCCAGAAGCGGCTTAGTCCTGCTGGCCACATGACCCGGAAGCTGTACGCCGGCTCCCTCGGCCAATAAAGCAAGATGAGCGCCGCAACCCCAGAGTCAGTCACGACTGGTCCTAATGGTCAGGGATCCCTTTACCTTTACCAGGTGCAAGACAGAATTTTGGTTGTCCCATATTCTCTGACCTCTTCCTTCCCATTTTGCTCGTGTTGCTCAGCCTGATTAAGAGAGCTGTAAAAAAGCTTGTTCACTGTTTTTGGACAGCTTACTTGGTGCATCTTACATTACTGTAGAATTTGGATATTCTCTCTCTAATGGATCACCTACAATTTTGTAGCAATAATTTAGAAGGTTAAGTGCCAAGATCTCCACAACAATCCTGGCTCAATTACCTCAGAGGCTATTGATGTAAAGTTGCTGCTAAAGTGTATGTGTTTCTGAACTTCACTCCCATTGGCCGTCAGGAGCCACTTCCTAAAAGTTCTTTCTTCGCTAGCCGACTCATTGCTATGGCTTTTATTTGCAGAGGTCCCTTCCAGGTCCCAGTGGTAAGGAGGTGTGGCCCCCACTAGTGCAATGAGGATTGCTTCACTGGCCACATAGAGCTGAAACAATGAGAAGTAGAATCAAAATCAATGCCAGAACAAACAACAACTTCCTGACATTTAAATAACAAATATCCTTGATCATATCTACACAATAGCTCAGAGGTTATTTGCTTTTTAGAACGAGAATTGTCAGTATTTCAGGTTTATCTTTACATATTTCAGCTTTGGAAATGTTTCTCCCACCTTGTCAATTCACAGAAATCCTATGAATGCTCTTTTTGCTTGGCTATGTAACCCCTTTGCAATAAGCATAATTCCAGGGTCCGTCTACACTTCCATTTGTCCTGTGATTTCAAGTCACAGGGCCAAGAGGGGTTTTTATTTGTTCTGCTGCCTTTCTCAGGAAAACCTGCTGTTTTACTGCTAAATTGGAACAAACCCAGTTGATTCTGGTTCCGATTCAACAGTAAACAACAGGTTTTCCTGGGGGAAATAGTGGGGAAAATAAGAACCTCTTGAAATCATGGAACAGAAATGTGGGTAGGCCCCCAGTTTCATCCAAACCAAGAAACAATTGTTAGCAGCTTCAAAACAAGTCCGGATATGAACCCAATTGCAAACTATGGTGAAGAAAGTGTTAAGCGCACACATTCCAGTCCTCTTCTCTAGATACGCATTTGCCAGAGTAATTAATGCATTGCTCCGCTTGCCCCCAGAAATCTGTCCAGTAGAGATATGAAACAGGGGCTTCCTATTCACAGCCCCGCATCTTAGCCTCTGTGCCACTGTACACATATCTGTGAAATTTAGATCATGCCACCTGAAGAACCAATAGTCCCGTTTGCTTATAAGAATTTCTCTAACACTACAACATAAGACCTATTACAGTCGTTAAGAGTCGTCAACAGGCTCTCCCAGCTATCTGCCTATCTCCCATTCCCACCATCCTTCTGAGTAACACCCCTCCCCACCTTCTCACTATATAGAAGGATCTGGCAACTTCTATTTCAGTGTATCTGAAGAAGTGTGCATGCACACGAAAGCTCATACCAAGAACTAACTTAGTTGGTCTTTAAGGTGCTACTGGAAGGAATTTTTTATTTTGACTACAACATAATTCAAAGTTCTTTCATACAAAATAAGTTTTCTCCAAGAAAAACACACACTCGTCGAGATGAGTTATAAGCTAAACAAACTTGTTTCTAGTCAACAAAGATTTTTGTGAGTACACTGAAATAGTACAGACCAGACACAAACTTACAACCTGAACGCGAATTAGGCCTTCTCAGTCATGAGTATCCATGTGGTCTTGGAGAAAGCCAAGATCAGAGTGGAACAATTTCCAGGGATCCATAATTTTTGGCTGGCTAAAACTGTGCTTGGCAGAATGATTCCTCCTCAGGGAAAAATCTCCAGGTCCCACTTTAGGACTGAGAAGGGTGTTGAAGGCTTGCTGACATGGCCGCGAATGGCCGAGCTGCTCCAGGGCACCTACGGCAGCCACCACCTCACTTCCCAGCTACAGAGCCAGCACAGCTGGCAGTCTTTTATTGGTTTGGCTGCTTAGCTGCAGAGCTTAGCTCCACACTCAGTATATGGAGGCTTCCTGGGTACAGCTGTTGGGTTTGGCAAAGCTCAGCCTACAATAGCCACAGCACCTTCAGCTTTCCTCACCCAAGGGGAGGCAGGGAGAAAGGAGAGAGAGAAGGGATCTCTGCACTGCTGGCCAAACCCAATTGTGTGTCTGCAAGGTTGGAGAAAGGCTTGCCGTGGCCAGCAAAAAAAATAGAGGTGCCTGTCTGTTTCCAATTAAAGTTTTGAAGGGCAGTTTCCAATTCACCTTTGGGCTTTGTGTGACAGCCACGAACTACACAGGAACACTCACCCGTTGGCAGAGGAAGAGGAGTGTGGGGGCAGCGCGATACCGGTGGGGTGCCATTGTGGCTGGCCCCCCCCCCCATGCTGGGTGCCATGCCCCCGCAGGTGATGTGCCATGTCTCCAGGACGCGTGCCAGCCCCGCCCCCCGGTGCCAGAGCATGAAGCTCTGCCACTGCACTCACCACCACCAAAGTGGCTCTCCTTGAGGCTATACTGTCCAAGCGCCTGTTGCCCTTAGGGCTACCCATCTACTTGGTGCGGGGCCAGCCTAATACATTTTGGCACCACAGGCAAACCACAAAATAGGACTCACCCCCCCACACACACACACACCAGGAAGAAGGGGTGAGTGAAAATCTACATTAGAGAAAAAGAGGGGGGATCAAATCAACCTCCCCTGAAGGCTGAAATGGGAATCAAAGGCCATTGTTGGAAGGGGGTGCGCTGAATCAAAGCCCAGGACACCCCAGAGAGCAGCCCCCACTATTTATTTATTCCTTACATTTATATATCACCTTTTCCTCCAGGGAGCTCAAGGTGCTGCCCATGGCTCTCCTCCTCCCTGTTTCACCCTCACAACAAACAGTCCTGTGAGGGAAGTTAGGCTGAGACATGGTGACCGGCCCAAGGCCACCCAGCGAGCGTCTTGGCGGAACAGGAGATTCGAACTCGGGTCTCCAAGATCATAGCCCAACACTCTGACCATTTGAGGCTCAGGGGTGGGAGGAGACCAGCAGCACCTCCTTTTCCCCATGAGGCCACGGCAGAGGGGGGCGTTATTGTTGTTGTTGTTATTCCTTGCTAAATTTGCACACCGCCCTTCCTCCAAAGATCACAAGGCAGTTCACAACATAAAAAGACAAAACAAAAACACAGGACACATAATAAAACACAGGCAAAAGCAAGACAAACTAACCACCATCACCCCAGAGGCACATTGAAAAGGCCACAGCAGTCCAAGGTCTGGTTGAAGAGAAACATTTCCACCTGGTGCCTAAAGGTAGGCAAGGAAGATGTCAGGTCAGCCTCCCTGGGGAAAGCATTGGGTGGGGGGGGGGCCACCAAGCAGGCGGCAGGTCCTGGAGGAGCATCTGCACCCCCATCCTCCTTCAGCCCAGACACGGAGGTCCGGCTCCGAGGGCCTTCTGGCAGCTCCTTCCCTGCAGGAAGTGAGGCTACAGAGAACCAGGCAGAGGGCCTTCTCGGTGGTGGCCCCCGCCCTGTGGAAGGCCCTCCCAGAAGATGTCGAGGAAATGAACAACTCTCTGACTTTTAGAAGACACCTGAAGGCAGCCCTGCAGAGGGAAGCTTTTAAGGTCTGGTGTTTTATCGTGTTATAATAATAATAATAATAATAATAATAATAATAATAATAATTACTACTACTACTACGCTGCAACCGTGGCGCCTCGCTGCGTGGCCGGGGGTTGGACTGGATGCCTCTGGAGGTCCCTTTCCCTTCTCGGAGGCTCCCCGTCCCGCTTCCTCACCTGGAGCAGCGCGGCCAGCAAGACGCAGAGCCAGACCTGGAAGGGCCCCATCTGGCCCGCCTGAGCGAAGGCCTCCTCCACGTCCATGGCCGCGGCTCCGGGCGGCGAGGCGTCGGGTCTCCGGGCGGCGAGAGGCGCATCCCGCTGGCCGGCGCCGCGCTGACAGGAGAAGCGCCGCCCGAGGGCGCATGCGCGAAGAGGGGAGCGCGCCCTCCGCCTGGAGACCCGACTTCCTGGTTACGGCCGGCGCCGCCCCCCCTTGGACATCCGGGGCTTGAAGGCGGAGCTGTGATTGGGCGAGGCCGCGAGGTGCTCCCGCCCTCGAGAATCCGGCTGCGTCGCGGCGTCTTCTCTTCCGGCGGAGCGGAGCGGAAGTTCTGACTGGACCCGGAAGAGGCGGCGGGCGAAACCGGGCGGGCAGCAAAATTCGCAGCGAACCTGCGGACTCATTGTAATTCCGCATCTCCAGATACACGATCATTATATATATACATGTGTGTGTCTGTGTCTGCATTTTTAAAAATAATATATAAAAGACTCGTTTCCAGCCCGCCTTTTTCTCAGACAGGGAGGGACTCCAGGCGGCTGACAAGAAAATGACACAGAGATCAAATTCATCCCTTTTGTCTCCTTCCTGGTTCCATTCACCATTAAAAAGCAAACCATTAAAAATGCTGACCATTCTAATATAATAATAATAATAATAATAATAATAATAATAATAATAATAATAATAATAATAATAATAATAATACTGTAAATCGATATGGGCATTCATGCTTTCAGCGTAGCTGTGGGTTGGGCAGCAGAGTTTCCCTCGCCCTCAAACCAGCCAACGTGGCCCCCAAGAAGGGAGTTTGTAACTGGCTGGATTTATTTGGACCCGGGCTGGGCAAGACTTCAGGACCGGCAGATGATCAACATCCTGTTTTCCTGGCACCTCCCAAGAGAAGTTGCTCCTGCCAGCCAGAGCCAGATGCAAGAGGCCTGCAGCTGGAAATCAAGACGGGGGCTCATTTCTCACCTCGTTCTGAGACTACGAATCTCTTTTCTGTTTTAGAACTGAAGTGGACTTCCAGTCTCCCCCCCCCCACACACACCCAGGTCCATTCCGGATAGGTTTGTTTTGCCTTGGTTTTTCATCTCAGCAGACTGATTTAGCGCCTCAGATGAATGTTCATTGTGGGATCAGTGCTGGCATCAAAATGTCAGCCTGTATTCCTCAGCATCCCCTAAATCCAGATTTACTTTTTCTACAGGAAAACCCGACTGTGCGCACGTTCATTTAAAGTGCATGAGAAGCGCATCCTTTTCCTCAAAGATTTCTGAGTGCTGTAGTTTCCCCTTTGCAGACACACCGTCCCTGTAACCGTCACAGACAACAAAGCCTCTTACGAGGGGAAGGAATGCGCTTTAAAGGTATACTGCGTGGACACCTGCCACCAATAACCTTTTTGTGGTATCTGAAAGACCCACTAAGCCCCCACCTGGAAACAGTTACAGGTCACATTCAGACGATACATTTGAAGTAATGCACTCCATTTTGACAGTACAGTGGTACCTCGGGTTACAGACGCTTCAGGTTACAGACTCCGCTAACCCAGAAATAGTGCTTCAGGTTAAGAACTTTGCTTCAGGGTGAAAACAGAAATTGTGCTCTGGCGGCGCAGCAGCAGCAGGAGGCCCCATTAGCTAAAGTGGTGCTTCAGGTTAAGAAAGGACCTCCAGAACGAATTAAGTTCTTAACCCGAGGTACCACTGTAATGCGTCCTTCCCCCAAATAATCCTTAGTTTCTTAAGGGCGCTTGGAACTGTAGCTCTGTGTGGGGACTCTGTGTTTTTAGCTAATTTTACATATTTGTAAAACTTAGAAAGTGGCGGCTTTTTGGTGATGTTATAGCACGCAGCATCACTTGGAATTAACAGCATAAGAAGGATCAGACCAAAGCCTCATCTAGTGAAACATCCTATTTTTTTAAAAAATAATAAAAAATGTATATACTTTTCAAGTTTATCCATTTTACAATCATTTTGACATTTCAAAACTTGACTTCCTTTCCCCTCTTTCTGCAGTTCCTTAAATTTATTTTTAATATTTTCTGCATATCCAAATCAATTTAATTTGCTCATTTATTCATCTTCTTTAAATATGTACTCTTATGAAACTTAAGATTATTGCAATTATCCTGCCAATGTTTTTTATCTGTTTACAATTTATGTGTAAATAGTCAATAAACCATTTCTATTCTTTTATATATAAAAAATAGTTATCTTGATTTCTTATTCTTCTGGTAAGTTTTGCCATATCTGCATATTCCATAAGTTTTTGTATCCATTCTTTCTTTACTGGGACTTCTACTACCTCTCTCTTGACACTTTATCCACACTTTGCACAATTGTTTAACATGTCTCCTCTTACTCACCTTTTTTTTTCTAAACTAAAAAGCCCCAAATGTAACCTTTCCTCAAAGGAGATTTGCTCCAGTCCCTTGACCATTTTGGCTGTCCTTTTCTGAACCTTTTCCGGTTCTACAATATCTCTTGTTGAGGCGCAGGCCAGCTATTAGTACAACAAAATGCATTTTGAATTCATTTCTTATCACATCATTCGCAGGTAGCGATCGTGACATTTTCAAGGGTCCTGGCCTACTACAAATGGCGCTTCCAGTATGGTAGGCTAGGTTTAAGTTAATATATGTACATAGACAGCAGTTCTTGTCAATAGATTGTGGGGGTTGGGGGGGATGCAGGGAGCCCAATCCATATTCAGTGAACCAGCCCCAGGAAATCCTAGGATCATAGAATTGTAGAGTTGGGAATCATCTAGTCTAACCCCTGCAAGGGAGGAATAGGCAGCTGTCCCATATGGGGATGAAATCTGCAACCTTGACGTTATCAGCACCACAACCAATGGAGCTATCCAGGCTGATTATCCTCTTGGCATCTCTGGTTCCAACCCTTGTCTCTGTCCTCTTTGGGGTCCTTCTGCCAGGCAGACTGATTGCTGATGTGACGTCTAACCACCAGGCAGTCCTTGGGCTAGCAGATGGGTTTAAACTTCTTCTTCTATGCAAATCTCCAGCATATTGGAGGTTTGGATTGTACTGATAGCTCATTTCCATATGGCCAGTGGGGGTTGCTTTTTCAGACTCCACCTGCCCCCAGACAAATACTTAATACGCCACCCCTCTTTCTCCTCCACTGTAAGACCATACCTCATATTAGGGATGCTTTGCTTTTTTGCTTTCTAAATTCATCAGGCTCACCTTCAAACGTAGAGTGTTTTATGTGATGAACAGCATTCCGCACACCGGCTCCTAGACACTAGTTTAGGACAATCCACTGATTTAATGTGGGGCACAGAACAGCCATCAAGTCGAGTTTCATGAGCGAAGTAAACCTGCATGCTTCAATAATATTAACATGCCCTACTCCTGACTATGTCATAAATTTGCTGTAGGATATAAATTCAGCGCCTGACATTCTAAAAGGATTTGGCATTTGTAACTGGTTCATTGGGCTCGGCACCTGAGGCTCGGCGAAAGCAGGAGTTTCAGAGAGTGCATCTCCCATGCCTTTAACGATTGTATTTATTAGACTGAATTGTGTTGATGAGGCAAAAGATGCTTTAGGAGAGATGAGGGAAGCAGAGGTGTGAAGAGATGCAGCTGAGTTCCCCTGAGCCTCCTGGTAACTAACACATGCAGCGTGGCCTTTGGGTGATTGCAGGGGCAAGACGGGCAAAAATAATTCTCAGAGTGACAAAAGGGTAATGATTGAGGCTTGCATGGCTATGAACATTCCCCAGGGCCATTGCTGTGGTCCTACCATGCTCTTATAAAAATAACTCCACCATCACTACGGCCCCCACTAGTTTTGAGAATGTGTCTCGTATACTCTCACAAGCGCAGGGCAGGGCTGCCGCTCAGGGGTGCGAAGGTTACAATGGATCAAAAATCAAGGCCCTGGAATTAATTGAGGTTAGTGAACACAACTGGACACAGCTGGATGAACCTTCGGAGGGGGAGTTTAATGTTGCATGAAAGGCTGAAGTTGTCTGCAGTACTGCAGCACTGATAAATGGTCTCTCCCTATGGATTCCTGGATGGGGAGGCATCCTTTTGTGGGAAAAGCACCCCACAATTGGGAGGTTTTTAGTGAGTGAGGGTAGGGGAAGAGAAATAAAACTATTTATTCATTTGCTGGCTGGGGACCCTACTACTAGGGACGCGGGTGACGCTGTGGTCTAAACCACTGAGCCTCTTGGGCTTGCTGATTGGAAGGTTGGTGGTTCGAATCCCCGCGACGGGGTGAGCTCCCATTGTTCTGTCCCAGCTCATGCCAACCTAGCAGTTTGAAAGCACGCCAGTGCAAGTAGATAAACAGGTACCGCTGTGGCGAGAAGGTAAACAGCGTTTCTGTGCTCTCTGGTTTCCGTCATAGTGTCCCGTTGCACCAGAAGCAGTTTAGTCCTGCTGGTCACATGACCCGGAAAGCTGTCTGTGGACAAACGCTGGCTCCCTTGGCATGAAAGTGAGATGAGCGCCGCAACCCCATAGTTGCCTTTGACTGGACTTAACTGTCCAGGGGTCCTTTACGTTTACCTTTACTAGTACAGTGGTACCTCGGGTTACAGACGCTTCAGGTTACAGGTGCTTCAGGTTACAGACTGCGCTAACCCGGAAGTAGTACCTTAGGTTAAGAACTTTGCTTCAGGATGAGAACAGAAATCGCATGGCAGCAGCGGGAGGCCCCATTAGCTAAAGTGGTACCTCAGGTTAAGAACAGTTTCAGGTTAAGAATGGACCTCCAGAACAAATTAAGTTCTTAACCAGAGGTACCACTATATTCAGTAGGGTCAAAGAAGTCTTCAAAGCAGCTGCTATATCGGAAGAATTTATTGGAAGTGATAGTGTATGGGCAGGTAAGACGAAAAAAAGAGAGCCGGCTAAAACCATGTAAATTTCCTTCACTTAGCACAAGTTCTAGTACATATTTTATCCACATAAAAGGAGGTACGGTTATGTTACCACATTTCCCTGGGTAATCGTGTGGTAGCTCTTCCCTTCAACCCCAGTACTGCTGCTGGTTGCACCAGCTGGCCAGCTATGGATGAGGGATACGTTCAATTCACACTTAAAGGCAAACTTACCTAATCCATACTTTACAAAACAATATGCAAACCAAAACACAGCCACCCTTTCAGATTCACTCTTTGAATTTTGCAGTGCAATTCCCCAACCGGGTAATGCGTACAAAACTGCACCAGCAAAAATCACACACAGAATACATTATATCAGCAAGAATCACTTTGCAAAAGAAAGTGTACATTGAGCAAAATTGCATACGTAAATGTGTGTTTATTAGGACAAATTTGTACTAAAATGCTTGTGAATTTTCATGAGTTTTTTTAAAATTTAAAACCACATTGCAAGCTGATGTGAAAATGTGAAGAACTAAACATAAGACTGGGTGGGGTGGGGAGGGTAGCCCGACTGGTCCAGCGCCCAAGGAGTCTTCTGCTTCCACGCCTGGATATGTCAGGGACTGGCCAGAGGAGGAGGACCCTGGAGAGGGGGCTGAGGTCCGGGCTGGGTACAGGGGGAGTGGGGGAGACGCCTCCCCAACCGGACCCTTCCAGGGAGGAGGGAGAGGGAGAAAGGAGGGGTGGAGATTCACTCGGGACGGCGCCATTATCCAAGAGGCTGGGTTCTAGAGCCTCTCTCTGTAAAGTTTGAAATGAAAAAGGACTGCAATAAACTTTTCCTTGCCTTTATTATTTCCTGGGCAACCAGCTGGGAGCCACTGACAGGATGCAATTTTCAGGCATGTCACACAAAGCAACATTCTGAAAAAGACACCCTCTCTCCAATTCAATTTCTGAAGTTTAACATAATTAATATGGAGTAAAAGAGAATCTTTCTCATTACATGAGAACAGAAAGTCTTTGGAAGAGAAGAATTACGGACATCTCTCCAGCTCCATTTTTTGCTAGTACTTGGCAAGAATGTCACTAGGCCACTTGTATATGTTTCTCACATGACATGAATAGCAGAAATAAGCACTCCTTGGTTGTTCACTGCTTTGGTGTTCTAATTGCTGTCCCAAATTAAGCGAGTTTTGCTTTCCAATTATCTGTAAACAAAGTCGAACAACAGTTACAGAACTCTTTGGGGACAGTAAGGCAGAAACAGGAATATTAGTTTAGTCAAAGGAAATTGCTTTAATTGGAATAATTATAATTTGAGCTTTAAAGACCCTTTCCAAAATAACTTTTGGTATGGGGGCGTTCTTATATTGCATTGCATAAAGTCAGCTATACATGTGGACTGCTAGGGGAAAATACAACAGAGGAACGAGGAAGTGAAGGAACTTTGCCCAAGGTGTAACCAGGCCCACAGCTCTGTTCTTCTCACTTGCCTGTTTAAATACCCACCCACTATCACTTCCAATAAATTTTTCTGATATAGGATATCTGCGAAATGATTAATGTAGCTTTGCTGGTGTTCATTGCAGCATGAATAAATATTTAATACATTTGGGGGGGATTAAAACCAGAGTTTTAAACATTCATTCTTTAATTTCATCATATTACTTAGAACAGTTATTTAAAATGATGTCTGAATGTTCCTACAAATATATTAAAGAGTGCACATATTATATCTTGAACTGAATTCATGGCCCTTAGCAATATATTAAAGACTGCTTTTCTGGGAAAGAACGAACTGGAGTATCCTTTTTTGTTTTAATTGCATTCTGTACATTGCCTTGACTTGAGG
Source organism: Podarcis liolepis (assembly GCF_965112155.1). NCBI lineage: Eukaryota > Metazoa > Chordata > Lepidosauria > Squamata > Lacertidae > Podarcis > Podarcis liolepis. The sequence continues at coordinate 43,827,925 of NC_139571.1, forward strand.
CATGTGCAAAGGTGACATACAAATAAACAAAGTATTGTTTTAGTGTTGTGCAATTATGAATATTAAGGCTGCAATCTTACCCGTGCTTACCTGGGAGTGAGCCCCATTGACCTCCGTGGGACTGACTTGTGAGTCGACAAATAAGATTACTTCCAATCTCTTCTCAGTGCAATATCTGCAACAGCAGCATCCCTCAGAAATGATTGCCCAGTCTCTGTTTTAAGAGCCCACTACTTCCTGAGACATCCTGCTCCACTATCAGAGAGCTCTTACTGTTAGGAAGTTTCTCCTAATACTTCGATGAAATCTGCTTCCCTGGCATTCCTGCTGTTGGCTCTTGCCTTGTCCCTGGGACCAACACAGAACAAGTCAACTCAATCTTCTGCACGTGACAGCCCTTAAAATATCTGAGGACTGCCATCCACAAGTGGGAAGGTGACTTGTCTTGGGGGCCTGCAGAGTGATATGGGCAGCACCTTCTCAGTAGCAAGTGGTAAGAGAGAGTTTCTGAACAGAATCAAGGCAGGCACAGCCAGTGGCGTAACGTGGGTTGCCAGTGCCCGGGACCACGTGGAGGGGGAGGGAGGGAAACGGACAGAGCACGCATGCGCATTCAACTTCCTAATGGCATCCATGTCACCCAGGAGATGGCAGCCACAGAGATAAGGAAAAAAAGAGTTGTTCCGTTGTCCGGAGAGGTCACTTCCTGGTTCATATGGAGAAGCTGTTTTCTACAGAGTCCAGTGATGGAAGCTCCCAACTGTATTGAAGCAGCACCTGGTGCTGAAATTTTGTGCCCCTAACAATTTTGCACCCGGGACAACTGCCCCTTTGGACCCCTCCATGCTATGTCACTGGGCACAGCCCATTCAAAGAAGGATGGACCTGCCTCCCTTTTGCTCACAATAGTGCCAACATTCTTGCTCCATTTCTTATGACACTTGTAATCTTGAGTTTCATTAGGCATGAATAAAACAAGTTCCCATCATCAGAGGGATGTAGTACTGAGATATTCCCTGCCGGTCCTGTCTTCTGCAAGAGGAGGGACTGCTCTTCTGCCTGCTGACTGAGAAGGCCAGGCTCCTATTAGTCATACCAGGCCTGGTCTCATACCACCAGGTCATCTCTCAGCAGCTGATGTTGTGCAACCTATGCACATATGCAGCTGAAGGCTTCAGCATGCGCGGTCCCAGGTAGTTTGCCAAGCTTGGGACCACGAGACTCTTGGCTTGAGTTCTGTAGTCCCTGATATTAATAATTCTGTGCAAAATTGTGTGGCATTTTGTTTTGTGTGCATGTGGGTAGGTGACTGGGAGCCTGTCTTGTGTCAGCAGGAGTATTCTTGTTTTCTTTGCAAGGAGTTTAATTACAAACCGATCCATCTTCTCAAAATATTAACAACCTGGCATAGTGCAGTGAAAGCAGATGCATGGGGCTGAGAAGAGAGAAGCTAAATCCCAAATCCACCAGGCAAGCTGTGACCTGGGATTTTGGACATGGAAAGGGAGGACAGATGGAAAGTTAGCACGGAAAGGTTCTCCCAGTAGCCTAGTGCCCATCAGACTCTGCGGAGTGAGTGCAAAGATGCTCTTGGCCTCCTATAAAGGCTTGGGCCTGGAACAGGCCAGCTGGTGGGCTAAGTGAAGAACAGCACTCTGTGCCAAGCAGGTGTTCGTTATGGAGATTGGCAGGGAGATGCTGCTGGAGCCCAGAACCACCTGAGCTCTTAACAAGAAGAGAGGAGCCCAGCCAGAAGACGTGGCTGCAAAAGCAAAATTAGTCTTTCTGTTTGTGGAGGGTACTCTCCAATGGTTTGGCTTCGCCCCCAAAGGCACACTCCTCCCTTGTCTCCCGAGAACAATGGATGCCAGCAGAAGGGATCTCCTTGTTGAATGGAAGGTGACCTTGAAAGGGAAGAGGGTGGCAGGTGACAGACGGAGAAGCTCTTTGGAGTACTCAAGGTCCATGGAGGTCGTGGAAATTGCACACTCACCTTGATAGCAGGCTACCAACTGTGGGACAGAAAAGACGCAGATCTGAGAAGACTTGAGCACCAACCTTACAGGACACTGGGCTGAACCTGGCAGCAGGCCTTGTTGCCCATTTCTAGAGACAATTATACAATAAACAAGCCAGATCAGTGGGTAACAAAGGCTTAGGCTGCACACACATTAGGAGTTACTCTGACAGCAGTGTGCTTCCTACTGCTGGTGTTAGAAGCTGTTTACACATGACATTAGCCACAGTTCATATTGTGGGAAGGTTGAAGATAGTAGGAGAGGATATATTGATTAAATATTATCCTTCCTCACTCACGCTAGGGAGTCACGTAGCAGAGCAGATTTCCTTGTACATTGCAGAAGCTAGTTGATGGAGTCGTGAGAATCATTTGAGTTAAGCCATTCAGTCTGGCTTGACCAGATTGGATTGTTCCTGGTAAATCCCCTTTAGTTCCCTCTTAAAAACAGTTTTCTTTTAAAAGTAATGGTAAAGTTTACTTACATTCAGTTCACAGTGTGGTCCTGAAGGCAGGCTTTATCTTGTTGTTATTGTTACAGAGATAAGTGTGGGTTCATCCTCTGTGAGGGATGATCCCATGTGCTGCTGGCTGAGAGCCAGCAGACAGCAAAAGGCAAAATGTAGAGAAGGCATCAAGAGAGCAGCATAAGAGCATCAAGCGACTATCAAGAAAATCAAGAGTAAGAAGAAGATGGCAGCATGACCAGCCCCTTTATAGGGTTGGCAGGGTCACGCCCATCTACCTGGTCACATGCAGGGGGAGAATGCTCCAGACCAGGTGTGACAGGAAGCCCTCCTGGCTGGAGCAACATTCCCCTGTGTGTCCACTCTGAGCAAACAGGGAATGTTGTATTTGACTGCTTCAGTGATGTTACATCCTATATATATCTATGCTGCAGTTTATTGAGAATTATGATACAGTCTCATCTTAGGTGGGGGTGCAGTTCCAAGAGTTCCATGTAAACACAAAAACATGTATACAGTGGTACCTCGGGTTAAGAACATAATTTGTTCTGGAGGTCCGTTCTTAACCTGAAACTGTTCTTAACCTGAGGTACCACTTTAGCTAATGGGGTCTCCCACTGCCGATGCTGCCTCCGCCACGCGATTTCTGTTCTCATTCTGAAGCAAAGTTCTTAACCCAAGGTACTATTTCTGGGTTAGCAGAGTCTGTAACCTGAAGCATCTGTAACCTGAAGTGTATGTAACCCGAGGTACCACTGTACCCAAACTGCTCACTTCATACTACCAACGCAGAGAGCATGAAAGCTCTTAAATATATTTCGGCACATTAAAAAACCCAGAAACCTAAATATATGTAGAAATGATTTCAAGTGAAGGCCAAATTAGACATTGCTTCAAATGCATCTTTGAATCCCTGTCACACACACACACACACACACACACACACACACACACACACACAGAGAGAGAGAGATAGATAGATAGTGTGTGTGTGTGTGTGTATGTGGAGGGTGTCAGTTCATAACAGGCCTGGAGAGAAAAGGGAACGTGTGGCCATTTTCCTGTGGAAGATCCCCCCACAAAGCTGCTATTTGCTGCCAATGACACATGACTGGAATTAAAGAGGTTCCTAAGGTTGCAAGACTGGAAAATGGAAATGGGTTTAGCAGCACCTGCTCTCTTTCCCTCCTGACTGGCTGGGGCTTCTCTCCGTCAGCTCGTGACATGGAAGACGCACATTTTATTCAATGAGAATCCGCGCTCGAGCTGGGCCTTCCCAAACTTGCCACGTTCAGGCTCAATACGATGACATTGACAGCAGCGCCTGTTTGCTTCCTTCAAATAAATTGCCTATCTCATTCTCCTGATGGGGTGAAGGGAGGACGGCTGAAACGCAGGGATGTAAGCTTGGAAGGTGAAATGAGAGCAGCTGAATTATCAAATGTATTTGAGTTTACTGAGTAGATTAACTCTTCTGCTGTAACTGAATCAACCAACTAATAGATTAATTTTTTCAGCAATTCAGTCCTCTCCTCAGCAGAAAATGGCCCTTTCCCCCTTCCTCTGCTTCTATCTCCTCAACGCATTGCCCATGATCCCTTTGCTCATCTGTTGAGGTATGTAAAGGTGGAAGAGCCACAATCCTGCATTTTCTACTAGATGTGTGTCTTAGCTTACTGGCTGCTACTGTGAAGCAGACTTCATATGCCATACCTAAAGAGGTTTGTGTGCCTCGGACTCTGCGTACCAAACTGCAGCTTTTACCGGTTAACAATCCTGGTGAGTCTACACATCTAAACCATAAACCTGACCTCCTTTGTCCTCATTCTTCTGAAGAGTAAATAATACGAAGCTAGAATCCCAGAAGGAGAAACCTTTTGTCTCTCAGGGTCCATGCAAAGGATGGCCACAAAGCTGCCCTGACAATGTTTAACCTTCAACGATTCTTAATATAGTTTTGCTTATTCATATAAATCTAGCGAGAGGGAGGCCAGAAGCGCCTTCCTTTCCTTTGTTAATGTCTTTATGAATGCAATTAGCTCTTCATTCACGCTCCTTTGTTTCTTGATCCCATTATGAGGTGGCTTGCTAGTGTGCTGCTCCCAGGAGAGGCAAAAGCATCATGTAGCATTTTGTCTGTCTCTGTGGCTGAGCACTGACAAACTCAATTTGCAAGAGGCACAATGAGCACAATGAGCTGCTGCAGTTGGTCCAGGGCTGTGACACGGACAAATCGCTTTGGGTTCATGTACCTTGGGTTAACACACCTGCTACATGACTGAAAGAAGACTGAGGAGGAAATTAGCCTGATTTTCATGTAATGCCACATGTTCACCCCCCAAAAAAGTGTGAATGAATACAATGAGCAATATGTTGGTTCAAGGGGAAAAAAGAGCATTCCTAGATGCCAAGGTCCAAGTGTGGAGCAAGTACTCTTTGGTGAGAGAACCCCAGTAGAGATTTAAAGTCACAAAATATGCAGCAAAGTATAGCATGGAAAAAGACCTTTGAAATATGCTCTTCCAAGTTCCTTCCAAAGTTTCCCTCTTCCCCTGCATAGAAAATGACCACACATTTAGTAAGCTAAAAATGGTTTACTTACAAACTCTTCAAAGGTCAGATTCATGCACTTTTCCATACAGCATTCACAAAAAGTTGCACAGACAGTAAAACTTTGGTACAGGATGGCTTGCGGTCTGAGCTGGAGCAATCAGCTCAAGCCTCTTCACACCTTGAGCTCAGGTGGTCTGGGAAAGAACAATAGGACAGATTACCTCGTTCCTCCAAAGGTGAGGTAAAGTGGACAAAGCTCAGCCTGGCAGAACATCATACTCTATGGCAGGCATCCCCAAACTCGGGCCTCGAGCTGTTTTGGGACTACAATTCCCATCATCCTTGACCACTGGTCCTGCTAGCTAGGGATGATGGGAGTTGCAGTCCCAAAACAACTGGAGGGCTGAGTTTGGGGGTGCCTGATCTATGGTATTAACCTCTTCATTAATTAATTAGATTTAAGCCTTTTGTTTATATGAGGCTGGTTTCCCCACACAACATATTTCCAAACAGAATATAATTTTAAAAAAGAGAATGTTCTAGTATCTGCTGAACAAAGTGACACTGAAGAAAATTTTCCTCCTCTGATCCCTTTTCTACTCTTTCTGTACAATTCACTGGCTTCAGCAGAATCATTCGTTCATCTCTAGACCTCAGCAAGGAGTAAAATGTCCCTTTTATTGCTTTTATAAATACGGTAGCTCCCAGCTCCTTCACTTTGCCACACTCTTTTATGTCCAAGGAAATAGAACCCAAGGTGAGGCTTTGTAGTTGAAGGGGGGAAAGCTCTGCAGAAAGAGGCAGAGTTTGTTCCGGATGGTTTCCATTGTATTGGAGAAGGTGAATGGGCTGCAACCTGGGACAGAGTCGAGGGGGCAAACCAGCCCTTTGCCCCCAGGCACTGATGCCAGGAGTTTGTGCAAAATACAGGCCCACCCCCATTTTCACTAGTCACAAGTCAGGGAAGAAGGCCTCAGGGAATATTTACATCAGGAATAAGGTGGTGGAGAGAGAAGAAACACTGACATAGGGATCTGCTGCCCTGGGTGGACCCTGCCGCCCGAGGCGGTTGCCTCAACTTACCTCATGTGTGTGCCGGCCCTGCTGACCTGTGTCTCCATTTCCCCAGCGACATAAAAGGCAGTGCATAACATGATATCATTGCATTTGGTGTTTCCTCTGAAACTGCTCCAATTTATTTGGCAACTCCTTTGAGAGAGCAGATAAACAGAGCACGCCATGACTTTGGGTCATGTGTTTCTTTTACCAGGGAGATGGATGGAGGTGCCGTCAGGTAGAACGCAGGCTGGTCGTCATCAGGCATTTTTGATAACACCTTGTACTTAGCTCCCAAGTTAGACAGATGATTTGTTTTTGAACATATTTGTTGTTTAGTCGTTCAGTCGTGTCCGCCTCTTCGTGTCCCCCTGGACCAGAGCATGCCAGGCACTCCTGTCTTCCACTGCCTCCCTCATGCTGGTAGCTTCCAGAACACTGTCCCACCATCTCATCCTCTGTCGCCCCCTTCTCCTTGTGCCCTCCATCTTTCCCAACATCAGGGTCTTTTCCAGGGAGTCTTCTCTTCTCATGAGGTGGCCAAAGTCTTGGAGCCTCAGCTTCAGGATCTGTCCTTCCAGGGAGCACTCAGGGCTGATTTCCTTCAGAATGGAGAGGTTGGATCTTCTTGCAGTCCATGGGACTCTCAAGAGTCTCCTCCAGCACCAGAATTCAAAAGCATCCATTCTTCGGCGATCAGCCTTCTTTATGGTCCAGCTCTCACTTCCATACGTCACTGCTGGGAAAACCATAGCTTTAACTGTACGGACCTTTGTTGGCAAGGTGATGTCTCTGCTTTTGAAGATGCTGTCTAGGTTTGTCATCATTTTTCTCCCAAGAAGCAGGTGTCTTTTAATTTTGTGACTGCTGTCACCATCTACACACCTAGAAAACAGTGGAAGGAAGGTTTAGAGATTGGGAGCTCAGTAAGTGCCTGTTGAAGAAAAGGGCTGCGCTTGGTGTCAGAGAGCAAGGACTCAGCTAGAATAATAAAGAAAAAGTTATTTATATCAGGCCTAGGCAAACTCGCCCCTTCAGGTGTTTTGGGACTACAACTCCCCTCATCCCTGAATACTGGTCCTGTTAGCTAGGGATGATGGGAGTTGTAGTCCCAAAACACCTGGAAGGCCAAGTTTGCCTATGCCTGATATGCATTGCATGTGTTCTATATCATTGTGCCACCAGATCAAAATGGTCAGAGGCCTGGAAACGATGCCTTATGAGGAACGGCTAAGGGAGCTGGGCATGTTTAGCCTGGAGAAGAGGAGGTTAAGGGGTGATATGATAGCCATGTTCAAATATATAAAAGGATGTCACATAGAGGAGGGAGAAAGGTTGTTTTCTGCTGCTCCGGAGAAGCGGACACGGAGCAATGGATCCAAACTACAAGAAAGAAGATTCCACCTAAACATTAGGAAGAACTTCCTGACAGTAAGAGCTGTTTGACAGTGGAATTTGCTGCCAAGGAGTGTGGTGGAGTCTCCTTTTTTGGAGGTCTTTAAGCAGAGGCTTGACAACCATATGTCAGGAGTGCTCTGATGGTGTTTCCTGCTTGGCAGGAGGTTGGACTCGATGGCCCTTGTGGTCTCTTCCAACTCTATGATTCTATGATTCTATGATTCAGATGGCGACAAGGAGTCCCGTTTTCCTCTGTTAAAATTTACAGCGCTTTAAACTGAAACGCTTCTTTGCTGTGTCTAGATCCAGTCCAAATATCTCTTACTCACTTGCATCCAGTGCAAGAACATTGCTCTTTCCCCCTTAACATTCTCAATATATTTTATTCTTTATCGAGGTCTGCTCCTCTTTCCTCCAGCAAAAATATACCTAATGCAATGAGAACTTTTGCTGGGAAAGGTGGGTGATTTTGAGCACTGGCATAAGCAAGAAGGCCGAGAGGAAAACAAGACTGCCCCCGTTGGCTTCTAGCTTCTCATCTTGAGATTTAATTCCTTCTCCTGAAAAGCACAAGGAAGCGAAATCTTTGAAACGTCGGGTCAAGCAGTGAGCTTTCCTAAGAGATGCAATTGCAGTTGCAATCTTGTCAAGCTGCTGTTGTACAGATGTCAGAGCGCACAAATTAGCAGAGGAATCCTTTCATTGTGTGGTCTAGTCATTCTCTTGCCTTCAGGCTCCCACCTGAGAAGCTGGGGTTGGGTGGTGGGGGTGGGGTGGGGACAGTGTTGAAAAATGGCCCCCTTCCTCTGATCTGTCCCATGGACAATTCGCTAGTAGTTAATGAAGGGCAATAGGAAGTGCTAGGTTTTCCCCCTCCCTTCCCAATGTTGATAATTTCCCTCTAATGTCTAATCATTCTAGGATTCTGCTCTCTTAATATGGAGGCATGAAAATGATTACTGCAAAAACCTTCCACCAGGTCAGGAAAATACGGTAGATTATTCTCTTGTCCTGAGGGCTCTGTGTCCCTTGTGTCTCCATTTTCGTACATCTCCTGGAGCCACGACAATGGCAATGGATGTGGAACATCGGTAGAAGCCTGCGTTTCAAACCTTTGGCCATTGTCACAGCTCCACGCCTGTGATTTTGAGGAAGACATTAATGGGTAAAAATGTGATGGCAGAGGTTTGATTTCTCTTCATTCCTCCCAGGAACCGCCTGACAGCCCCAGGCCTGAGCATGTGTCTCTCTTCCCAACTACTCTGTCACCCTGGTAACCATGGAGACCATGACGATCGATTAGATGCCATCTGATCTCGGCCTCGTAAAAAAAACCAAGACAAGCCACATGCACACACAAAACAGGCAGCAGATGGCAGCCAGGCCACTAGGCCCATCTCCAGAGACGGAGGAGGGAGGGGGAGATGGGGAGAAGCAAAGATCGTGAGCCTGTGGCAGGGAGAAGGGGAGAGGAGGAGAAGGAGGAAGGAGCAGAGAACAAACAAAGAGAAGGGTGGAGGGGAGGGAGAAGAAACAAGCACAAAGGAAGATTAGGATAGAAGAGCATCTGGGTCTCAGGCCAGCCTTGGTCTGCCAGGGTGCCCAGTTTGGCCTGCACAGCTGGTTTATCCACACACAACCACGCCCACCTGTCAATCAGCTGGCATCACTGGGTGATGTCAGCTGAAGGGTGGCGGGAAGAGGGCGCAACCACATAACACCGGTCCTGAGAGATCTGAGTTGGCTCCCAGTATGTTTCCGAGCACAATTCAAAGTGTTGGTGCTGACCTTTATAGCCCTAAACGGCCTCGGTCCAGTAGACCTGAAGGAGCATCTCCACACCCATCATTCTTCCCGGACACTGAGGCCCAGCTCCAAGGGCCTTTTGGCGGTTCCCTCCTTGCGAGAAGTGAGGTTACAGGGAACCAGGCAGAGGGCCTTCTCGGTGGTGGCGCCCACCCTGTGGAAGGCCCTCCCATCAGATATTAAGGAAATAAACAACTATCTTACTTTTAGAAGGCATCTGAAGGCAGCCCTCTTTAGGGGAGTTTTTAATATTTAAACTCAGCCAGATGGGCGGGGTATAAATAAATTATTATTATTATTATTATTATTATTATTATTATTATTATTATTACCTCATATCTCCAAATACAACAAACACCCTTTGCTTTTAAAGAAAACCTAGGAATCAGGCGGCTATGGGAATGGCAACTGTCCTCCTCGCTCCCTCCCCATCCCCGTTGCCCGTCCCCTGCCACTCCTGGTCACCACCATCCACATGAGACTGGTATAGGAGGGAGATCTGAAAGTACACCTATCACCCCAAGTCATTTAGAACCCTGCAGCCCACTGTCACAGAGTCATCGGAGCATGTGGTGGAGAGAGAGGAGGGCCTGTGAGCAGCGCCCTATCCATCCCATCATGAGAGGAGCGCTTAAATGTCGTGAAGCGTGGCAGAAGTGCTCTGGAGACACATTCACTGCATTCTGATACATCTGATTTCAGTAGAGAGCACGTGTTTGAACCACTTCCACCACATCTGGAATGTGTGCCTTCACTCTTAGTGAGCTTTCTTTCATTTGGGGGCCAAAGTGGACATCATCTCGAGGCTTTTCTGTTAGGAATTCTAGGTGTGGCTATTCCAAGGGAGCAGAAAATACTTTTGATGTATGTGACGACAGCCTCACGGATGCTATTAGCCCAGAGATGGAAAGAAGACAAAGTCCCTACCAGAGAAGAATGGCAAATTAAACTGTTGGACTATGCTGAAATGGCAAAACTGAACGGAAAGCTCGGGAACCAAGAAGAACAAAACTTTAACAAAGAATGGGAAAGATTTATAACTTATCTTGGAGACCACTGTAAGCAGATGAAAACATTAGCAGGATTGCAGTAACACTTGTAATGTACCAAATATTATGGAGAAAATGGAGTGACATGAAATATGGACTATTGAATAATATGCAGTTGAAAAGGTTAATAATAGGACCCATGGAAAGGAAGGTGGGAAGTCCAGAGATTCGGAGGAATCTTTAAATATGGATGTGTATGGTTGTATTGTTATAATTTTACAAATAAAAATTATTTTTTTAAAAAACACAAAGTAGACATCATCTTTCTTTCCATTGCAGATAACAGATGTGACCCCACCCCCACCCTCCTGCGATCTGAATCAAGATGGCTGTAGATGCCAAATAATTCTCCACTACTCCTCTCCGAGTTTCCATGCCTGCTATGTACTCTAATAATACTTTTTAAAAACACAAATACTAATTGTGTGAGTAGTGTCATGTCCAGCTGTGTCCAGAGGAAGAAAACAACTCGCCACCCCACATCTCAAGATCCTCATGCTTCATGGGGTTACAAGCAAAATGCCTAATGAAACTTGACAGTTTTGCAGAATTCAGGTTAACTCCCCTCCCTTTGAGGCACAAATCATTTCGGAAAAAGAATATTTCTATACAGTTTTTTAAATGCATGCAGGATACTTTTTCTGTTTTATTATTTTCTTTCTAAAACACCTGCTGGGTTCAGTTTAGGTGCATAACAATACTAATGGCAGCAATGTTCCATTAATTTTTGGTTACTTGGTTAAAAACGACAGTATTTAGATTTAACATTTTCAAAGGTACCCCAATTAATCAGACAGCAGACAAATGATTTTCTATTAAACTAATTACAAATCCTGTAGGAAACAGGTGAAATCGTGGAAGAGGCATCGCTCCTTCTCTTGCCCCTAGTGGGGAATGCCTGTTCTAAGGTGGTGCTTGCTATCATATTTACAACAGATGAAATAATGTTTTTTCTCGCTTTAGAACTTTTGTATTCAAAAGAACATGCATGCAGATGCCATCTATTTATTAACGAAAACTGATACAATTAGTAGTAAGATTTCTTTACTCAGTTGGCAGCCATTATTATTATTATTATTATTATTATTATTATTATTATTATTATTATTATACCATAGAGTACTATGTCTTTTATTTTTTACTCATATAGAAGCATAAATGTACATGATGCTAAACCGGATAATGTAAGCATAAGGAGATCTCTGGCTCCATCTCCTTCTCCTCATTCAGCCAACAGCACATTCACAAACACCCTTTCCCTGATCACCTACTTGTTTTCCTGTCTTCCAAGGAACGTTTCGAATAATTGGTTTTAAACCCTTTGCTCTGTTAAACTCCTTTACAGATTCTGTTCAAGATATTTAATACGTAAGCTAGCTCCCTTTTCGATATAATAAATTTTCTGGATCTCTGGGTATGTTGATCCTGGGGGGGGGGGGGGGACTTCTGGAGTGCACCCAGCTCTCGGCATCAAAAGTTCCCCAGAAGAGTGTCTGGGAATTGCATGTGAGAATGCCAGGCTTGCATGCAAGCGACACATGTTGTCGTCATAACACTTCCTGAGTGGACAACTTGCTCAGGGAGGGAAGAGAGAGGCAGCTTCCTGACATCACGTCGATGCTGGAACCAATTTCCCCAGAGCCCAAACCAACCTGAAGAGAATGTTGTGCAACTGGCCAAATGAGGTGTGTGCACTTGCACAGGAGTCCCACTGCTCAGATTATATACATTGGTATTCATCCGCTGATAAACACAGCGAGTATTTCCCACGGGCAAGAGGAAGAGGATGCATGCAGAGCTACAACTGTGCATTGTTTCCCAGCTGGAAAGAAGAGTGGCTGGTGGCTCTCTTGGCTGCCAGTCCCAAGTTTATAAAGCCAAGAGAGGCACCTGGAAAAGTACGGTGGGCAGCAGGCAACAGGAGAATGGTGGCAAGAGCAAGAGAGGAGTGGGCTAAGCAGGGATACGATGGATACTTGCAAACACCGGTGCTTGGGAAGAACATCTGGAATGCAGATGTCATTATGGCATAAAACAGCTGTTCCTTTTCCTTCCAGCACGTTTTTAATTCTTAATGTAATTATTTTACTCCATTTCAAGTGGATTTTCAGTTACAGCAATTCAGAACTTTGTTCAAGAGGGTCCAATCAGTAGCATTTCCAAAACAAGCCGGATTGCTGCCATGAGACTTGTGATCATTTGGGTCATTTTCTTTGGGCAAAAGTAATTCTTCTCATGATTCCTCTCATTTATTATTTGTTTGTTTAACAGGTTCATAGGCTGCCTTTCCTAAGTCAGAATAAACAACAGGACCCAAAATAGAAAGGTAAGACATGTCAGGAGGTATGGATTATCGAGAAGGATCTAGGCTTCCAAGATCTGACATAGCCTTAAGATTTCAATTTAAATAAAAATATATATTGCTCAGAATCCCATATCAAAAGCACAGGGAGAAAAAACATAGTTGGGGAAAAAAGGTGGTCCAGAAGCAGGGCCGGCTCACCCATGAGGCAAGCTGAGGCAAGTGTCTCAGGTGGCAGGATCCGCAGGGGCAGCAGATCTGGCTTCCAAGGGAAGCCTCATCGCCCTGCTGTAGTGGTACCATTGACAGCTGCAGCATTCTCCCTGGAGGCTGCACCCGTCCCCTCCTTGGCAGTCCCCCAATACTGTCTGTGTACAAGGGAGGGTGGAGAAAAGTAAGGAAGCTGGGGGAAAGGAGCGAGATGAAAATGGGGGTGCAAATGAGGCTGCAAAGATGGAGAGAGTAGGAGGCATGGGAATGAGGGTGAAGATGAAAGCAGGGGCCTGAAAGGATCTGAAGAATAGTTGGGCAAAAGGTGAAAAGGGTGCTGACGAGGGCTGGGAAATGCTGGATTTATGTATAAGCTAAACAAGCTCTAGCTTAGGGCCCCAATCTCGTGGGGGCCCCCAAAATTTAAAGGAATAATAATAATAATAATAATAATAATAATAATAATTTTTTATTTATACCCCTCCCTCCCTGGCCAGAGCCGGGCTCAGGGTGGCTAACACCAGTAAAATTACAATTTTTTTAAAAAACCCAATTTAAAATACAGGTTAAAATATAATTTAAAATGCAGCACCATAGATCAAAACCATAAGGGGAGGGAAACATAAGGGTCAGACTGAGTCCAAACCAAAGGCCAGGCGGAACAGCTCTGTCTTGCAGGCCCTGCGGAAAGATGTCAAGTCCCGCAGGGCCCTGGTCTCTTGGGACAGAACATTCCACCAAGTCAGGGCCAGTACTGAAAAGGCCCTGGCCCTAGCTGAGCCCAATCTAACCACCTTGCGATGTACATTTCCTAAATATAAGATAAAAAGCAAATAGAATAAAACCTACATACAGCAACAGTGTTTTGTGTTGTGTTGGTTCCTATGATGTAAGTCATGGGCCAGCCTGCTAGCCTGCTCCCTAAAATATCACTGGTTTGCTAATTTCTATATATAGGGTGCCTACATTCTGCATGGACTGGTTGCAGGGCAACATGGGCAAAGGGCTTTCGATACCTATTAGGTCCATAAATTACCTTCTAGCATATATTCAACACAAAAAACAGTGACAATTTGTTGTTGACAAAGGACAGCTGGACATAAAAAGGGCCCCATTACCTTCAGTAGCTTAAGGCCTCATCCACCCTAAATCTGGCCCTGGGGAGGACTTCCGGGTTGACGCGATCTGGAAATGGCGGATTCCCTCCGAGCTCCGGAGGGAATCGGCTCTACCGAGGATGGGTCTTTGCCGCGCCGGCGACGCGGGGACCCTTAAAAACCGCAGGCGCGGAAGCCTGCGGACTGAAGACTCGGCGGGTGCCTTAAGCGCCCCCCCTGATTCGCAAAGAGCCTTTTTAAAGGCTGCGGAGGGGATACGGGGGTGGCGTGGCACTGAGAGTCGATCGCTACCTTGGTAGAGCGAAGCCGCGAGCCATGACCAGAGAGCGCTGACTTCCTTCCTTGAAAATTTGGACTGAAAGAATCACCCGTGAGTAAGACGGATTGGGACTTTAAAAATTTTACCTTAAATTGGAGACAACCGGGGGGTGTGCTAAAAGGAAGTCCGCACCCCCCCTTGCAGACGATCTAAGCAACGACACAAGAGCTAAGCTGGAGAGCCTACCCTTGGCGGGGTGAGTTAAAAAGGACATTAACTTCCAAGATTTAACTAAAGGAAATTTTGGGCTGGAGAGTGGAGTTTTGGAAATCCTCCTTTTGTTTTAAACAACCCCCCCTCCCGAGCTCGGGAACGTCCTGCCTTTGTGCCTGTGTTAGAGCTGCGGAGTTTGACAGCTGTCAAAGCTGCCAAACGGGTGGTTTAAAGTGAGAAACTGTCATTTAAGATTCCTATGGACTAGGACGAGTTATAATTGAGCTGAAACTGTTGGAAACAAAGTAATAATAATCAGTTAAAGGATTGTTGGTGAAAAGGCAAATAAGTAACCAGATTCCCCCTAGGGGGAATTCTGTGAAACTACAATGGATACAATGGCTGTGGAAGGAAAGTTACTAGTGGAAATCGAAAGGATGTTTCAATTGGTGGGAATCTTACAAGAGCAGAGCTTGGCCATGAATAAACAACTTGAGACTATGACCTTGGGAACAGGCAACTCTGCTCTTTGTATTGAGGACCTCAATGAGAAAGAATCCACAGCTGATTGGGAAACAATACCTACAGAGCTGGAAGAGACTAAACAACAAGTAAAAGAAGAAGTAATCCTGGGAAGCAACAACCAAAAGTTGACATCTGTGGAATACAAGCAAGGAGCCGCTGGGAACATATCCACCACAAGTCTGCGAAAGACACAGAAGAAGAAGGAGGAGGTCCCAAGACAAAATGGAATACAGGAATTTAAAATAAAGAAATATGATTGGGGCCTCCGTTTGGACTTAGACTTTGAAGAGATAGACTTTCTGGAAATTCCTCAGCAGTTACTTTTGAATCTTCTTGTGGGAAGAGGATACACTTTGATGGTGAAAGAACTTTTCCCAGACCCGACGACTGACATGAAGGACTACCAACAGGACAGGCGGAGAGGGACTGAAAGAGATTTGAAAGCCTCGGACGTGAGGAACCCAGGCTGAGAATCTCGAATTTGGACTTTTATTGGGAAGGGACAAAAACCGGGGATGGGAGGGAGGGAAGAAGAGATTCTTAAAAACTCTTAAGACTTCTAGGTTTGGTTAAGATGACTCTTAATTAAGATAAAATGAAAATCGATGGAAGAGAACTTAAGTCCAACTTATGAAAATCAATTTTTATTATAAAACAAGGTAATGAGATGAATAAGGTTGTTAAGAGGAGAAATACCAACTTGCTGATATAATCTTGAAACTGGGATGCACGAGGGGAGGTGGGGGGAAGTCAGGGAACAAGGTTATGAAACGGGGATTTGCTGATTTTATACATGTTTTTGTCTTTTGTCTTTTCTTTGTGTATGTTTTGTCCTTATAAAAGCAGAAAACCAAATAAAAATTTTATAAAAAAAAATAAATAAATCTGGCCCTGGGGCTGGGCAATATATTGATATATTGTCCGAAATCACTTTGAAGTCCATTTTGTGATATAGGTTTCATAATTTGTCACCTGGCAATATATTGCGAATCATGATGTGTGTGTGCTATGCAAAAATCACAATTCAGGAAAAACCATGACGCCACAGAGCTCCAACCTTGTTTCAGACATCGGGAAGTTATTGCGATGTTGAAAACCAGATACTGTCTTGCCCAGCCCTAGCGCTGAGCACTTGCACTGCGTGGGAGCAGGAAGCAAGTTGCCATGGGGGGTGTTTGTGTGCAAGGGGGAATTGCACAAAAGGAGGAGGGGGGCATGAACACAGGGTGGGGGTGAAAACGGGTGCAATGTGGCCTAAGAATAGAAGAGAGGGGGCTTCAGAAATGGGGCTGGTTAGGTGAAAAGCGAGCTCAGTACAGAGGATGCTCGGCTTGTGAACGTGGTCCGTGTGGGATGCACGTTCGCAACCCACAGTGTTTGCAACCTGCAGCGGCGAGTCTGCGCACGCGCGGGTTGCGATTCAGCACTTCTGCACATGTGCGACCACCGAAACCCGGAAGTAACCCGTTCCGGTACTTCTGGGTTTTGGCAGTCCGTAACCCCAAAAAAACGCAACCTGAAGCATCTGTAACCCGAGGTATGACTGTAGTTGCATGGGGTGGGAATGGGAATGGGAAACTATGGGGCAAATGGCTGGGGGCTCGACAGGCAGATGCACCGCCCCTGGTTGTTGTTGTTCTTATATTTCCAGCTCAATTATACTGTCTTTAGGAATTAAACAGATGCCGATGCTTTGCAAAATATCTCATTCCATTTCATAGCTAGACAAACAGATACGTCAACCAAGTTTTCACCAGTCTAATGAAGAGGCAAAGCAAACTAGCACAAAATGAAAATAGAAACCCCGCAGGGACAAAAGGATTAGTTCTGGTAACATTTTATTTTAACAGGGCGCCTCCATTTCACATTAACCATGCGGTAATATATTCAGAGGATACGGGAGAAGTGTCATGAAAGACTGGAAAGCTTTGGTGTCAGAAGCTATTACAATCCTCCCGGAAGCCTGTCTGCAACTGTGTCAAAAATGTCACTAGTGGTAGATGCTGGACTAGGGATGCCGCCCAAACTGGTAGGTGCCTCTAGAGAGGAACAGCTCCTAGCGCTCTCCAGTCATCATTGCCCCAGGGGGGAGCTACATGCATAATTGCTGTTGACTTCCCACACTGTTGGGCAACAATGCCATTTATCTCTATGTACATCTTGCTATGTTCTCTCCATGTCAGGTGCGGCATGAATGGGATGTAAGCCAGGGATGAGCGTGGTTGTCCCTGTTAGCAGTCCTGCTCCATGACTGCAGTCATGGGATTGTTGTCTATCGCATGACGGTGTATGTTTTGACTCCCCAGAGTGGGAAGTGACGGAGACAGGATGTTTGTGCTACTGTGTTCCGTGAAGTGGGACCCTTGTCCTTTGTTCTTTTTCTCTTTGCTGTCTGATGCTAGAGAGAGAGGGAGCCATGTTGCAGTGCTCCGTGTGTGTTTCTATGTAAATAAAGTAGATTAGCCAAAATGCTGAGTTGCTGTTACGCAACTGTGCAAACTCTACTGATCCCTAAGTGTTCCGGTGTCTGTTGGCATCTGTCATTGTGATGTTCAGGCTGAAGAAAGCTTTTGAAGTTTCCAATGAACGACCAGGAGGGAGAGAACATTCCAGTTGGGCATGTGTCTCTGCCAGGGTCCTACTTGAGTGTAGGCTGAACTCCTGACAGTCCCTCCCTCCCTCCTTTGCCTTGCCTGCTGGCTCCTACCACCTTCTTCTCTGCACCCAAGCAATGTGCGCAGGTGCAGAAAGACACCTATTGGCTCCTTTCCTTACATAGCAGCGCACATCCTTCTGGCCACCTCCCCAAGTAGTGCAACCTCCTGGCTTGCAGTCATGCTGCCTTTTTCTCTTTTTTTACCCAGACACCCGAAAATATTTAAGTCACCTGCGTTATTATAGTTGTTGTGGGACTTGACATCTTTCCGCAGGGCCTGCAAGACAGAGCTGTTCCACCAGGCCTTTGGCCAGGGCGCAGGCTGACTCCCTCCCTCGGCAATCTTCGCGGAGCTCTGGCCCAATGGTTGCCAGTGGCTTGAATTAATTAATTTTATAATGAATGATTTTAGAGTGTTGGTTATGCTGTACTTTTGTACTGTTTTATTGTTGTTAGCCGCCCTGAGCCCGGCTTCGGCTGGGGAGGGCGGGATATAAATAAAATTTACGGTATTGTTATTGTTGTTGTTGTTGTTGTTGTTGTTGTTGTTGTTGTGTTACATAATCATAGACACATAGACTAGTAGAGCTGGAAGGGTCATCTCGACCAACCCGCCTGCAGTGCAGGAACCGCCGCTAAACATAAATTGTGCCAATGAACACTAATGAATCTATAATAATAATAATTTATTTCTTGTACTGACAGATTATTAAAAACTACACAATTCATCAGACATTAAAAGCTTCCCAAACCAGGGTTGCCTTCAGATGTCTATGGAAGGTTGTATAATTGGTTATCTCTAATAATAATAATAATAATAATAATAATAATAATAATAATAATATTCTGAGTAGGACTAGCATTGGGTACATTGTTCTTGCAATCACAATTTGGGGGTGGGGAGAGATGAAGATTGCAACCTGCAGCCAGAACCTGTGCATGTTCCAGATGTGGCTCTGCAAAATGGAATCTCTCAACTTTTTTAAAAAAATAAAAGCAATCCAAATGTAAAAACCAATAGAAATGTGTGTGTGTGTGTGTGTGTGTGTTCGTGTGTGTGTGTGTAGAAACAATAACAATTCCATATATGTATAAAAACAATAAAAACTATTGCACACATAAAAACAATTGCATACATAAAAGCCAGACAACTGCATATGTAAAAGCAATTACAGTTCTTACATGATTTTATTAAATCAGAATTGTGGAAAGGGTAGGATGGAGAGAACAAGCAAACTGTACATTGGGCAGTTGCAGTTCTGGGGTTGAGGACATCTCTTCTAGAAATGAAGAGGTTCAGGAAGCAATTAATTAAGTGGCTGATAATAGAGTCAGAAACAGAAGCAGGACAGCGGCTTTTTTAAAAAAGCCAAGGCAAACCCTTGAGGGGAAAGAGTTGAGTTGCAAGCCCAACACAAAATGGCCCTGCAACTGGAAATGGAAGCTTCATAACAGAGAAAGGAAGCATCATCCACTATCTTCAAGGACAGCTCCTCCACTGTGCCTCCGTAGTGCATCTTCCTAGCCTTGCCTGAAAAATGATTGTGCTGCTATTCTGCCCCTTAAATCCTTAGCAGATCTACTGCTGTAAGATAAGAAGATGGAAGAAATAGTTGGAAAATGTCACAAATTGATGCCAATGTATTATGGACCCTTCATACAGATTCACAAAGGAGGTAAAGGGAGATTGCACATTGAAGACTTCATCTGGACATACCTGTGATCTGATTACTCCTTGTCTTTACCGCTGTGTGAAACATGTGGTTGTGTGAACTGAGAGTCCAGTTATGCAAATCAATCTCTGCTACAGTTCGTGATGCCTTGTGGAAGCAGGCAGAGAAAGGGGAAAGTTATCAATCACGGGATGGTCTGGCTGATCCTGGCTGCACACAAGACAACCTGAGAACTTACCGGTATTTGCTTCCATTCAGCCATAGGAGCAAACTCCTAGGGGATGAGGTCCCTTCGGCTCCCCCAACAAAATATTTTGAGGGGGCTGCCCCCCAAGTTGATGGGCATTGCCACTCAAATGGTGTGCGTGCGCCGCATTTTGTGATTGATTATGCAGGGCAGGGCTTACCTGGCACCCCCAATATTTTATTCAATTTGGCATGCCTGCACTCAGCCCTGAAGCTGGAAGGGATCCCACTCAAACAAAACTTATTACACACGAGCAATAGCTGCCCGGCAGAGCCGGCCCAATACATTTTGGCACCTGAGGCGAAATACAAAATTACTTTCAAATGCAGATGTTTCATACTGTTGCACACCACCCCAATCTCTGAGAGGTGTGAGATTCCAGGGACACCAGGAGCTTTACCCAGGGTTCATGTTTCCTTTGGGAAATGAGGCACATTGGAGACCCTGGTGTCTTTATGATATATGGTTCATTTACACATATCTACAACCTAAGCCTTCGATGGAGGGTTTCACTGCATAATCTCCCCCAAGAGAGTCTCCTTTCTCCCATAGCTGTAGGCTTAGCTTCAAACAGAAATCAACCTTTGTGCTCTCTTTCTCCAGCTGGCCACATTTACCAGCCTGCAACCATTTTTTCTCTACATCACATCCCACCCAACTCTCAACTCTACTTCAAATTCTGCCTTTTTCTTCTAACTAACCCTGAATTAAGGGAGGGCCTGTCTGGCACAGAGACCCCTCTTTTTGGCTTTCCTAATGGCTCATCACCCTCCTTTCCTTCTCCCAGTGGCCCATCACCTCAGGCGATTTCCTGAACACAATCAACTGTGTCCAGGGATTAGGACCCAGGCACTAGTTTAACTCTCCAAGCCTTGGTTAAATTCTAACACCTCCTGGACACAGGAATTTTGGGGAGCCTGGCACCCACAAACTCATAACACTACACACCACCCTGCCTTAACTGGAGAGGCTTTCTGCTATTACCTCACTGCTGCTCAGTTGTTCAGTTTTGCTTTCTCCCCCCCCCCTTTTTTTTTTTTTTGCTTCTTGGCATGTACATCATTCTAATTTTATTTCTAACCCTTCCATTAGCAGTTGGTTTTGACCTGCACAAAACTGGCAGTGTCTCAAATATAATGGAGTACATTGTTGTTGTTCCACTGCTGTATGTGGCCCATTGTTATAGCCTCAGAGTTGCGCACGCCGTCCGGTGTGGCTGGCAGAACCTGTCAATGGAGAGGCACCAGAGTTGAGGCCTCTGGGGCATTTCCCCAGTAATGGTGGTGGGGCTGAGATGGGGTTGCCAGATGGCTCAGCAGCAGCTCCTGATGCTCAGCTGTGGGCCTGGCCAGCGAGACCACTTGCCAAGCCAGTTGTCTGGAAGCAGCCCCTGGGGGCTGGCAGCAGGCTAGGTGCCACATGTGAACTTGCCGGGTCTGGCGACTGGAGGAAGGAGGGCACACATGATAATTTGGCCGTTCCTTTCTTTTTAGAGGTGCACGTGATCTGAATCTGTTGGATCTAGACCCAGAGTTGTCCCCTCCTGGAACTAGAAATGTGGACAGTTGGTAGCAGCTGCCCTTTGGGCTAAGATACGAGCACAGAAGAGTTGTGTTTGTGCCCATCTTAAGCCTCAGCCAGCCAATGCCAGAGCAGAAGGAGGGCTGTGGGTTTACTTTGGGTGGCTGGTTTAACGACAAAGGAGAGAAAGGGGGAAGGAAGGAGTCAGAACAAGGCACAAGAAACAAATGCAGCTTTGACAAAGGACCAAGAAATACAGCCATGCAAGGGACCAAGCCCAACCCACAGCCAGCCCAACTGGGTGCATAAGCCCCAGCCATCATGCCCAATGGTCAGAGACGATGAGAGCTGTAGCCAAAACATCCAGAAGGCACCAGTTTGAGGGAGATTGGCCGGCAGTGCTAGGTTTAAACTACGGAGATCATGTCCACATTCCCGCTCAGCTGCAAATCTGCTTAGTAAGCTTGGGCCTGTTGCTATTTATCAACCTGGCCTCCCTCACAAGGTTGTTGTGAGGCTAGCCATTTATTTCAAGGGCTTCCACCTCCCATTTCAGCAGAGGCTTCTAAGTCAGCTGTCCCAAGAGAGGGGGGGTGAGAATGTAATTGGCAATACAGTATTTGAAAAGCTTACCGACTGCCTTGAGTGCCAAGGCAGGCCAGCAATATACATAAACAAAGGACGAAAACAGTCAGTCCTCATGCAGCAATATTTCTAAACTGTTCCTTTTATTTATTTATTTTTTTACTTGGGCAGGACGGGGACAGGAAAAGCAGGACCCTGTGTAGTACAAAGATGCTTCTTTTAGTTAAAGGAACTAAAATAGGGTGCCTGTGATCAGGGCTGGTGCGATCCTTAGGTTAACTAGGCAGCCACCTTGGGCACAAACCTCAAAGGTGTAGCACAGTGGTACATTTGTTCTTGACCTGAAACCGTTCTTAACCTGAAGTACCACTTTAGCTAATGGGGCCTCCCACTGCTGCCACACCGCCATGGCACGATTTCTGTTCTCATCCTGAGGTAAAGTTCTTATCCCGAGGTACTACTTCCGGGTTAGCAGAGTCTGTAACCTGATGTGTTTGTAACCTGAGGTGTTTATAACCCGAGGTACCACTGTACTGACCTTTGAGAGGCGCAGTTTTATACAGATTACTTTGTGTAATATGCAGTCTTCAAAACTCCCCTTGTTCTAGGCACATTTTGCAATGGGGAATTTCATTAGCGCAAGCAGTATCTGAGCTCTGGGTGCAGTACTGCGCCTACAATTTCAGATTAAAACTGCAGAGTGGAAGGAAAGAAGGACCTTTTTCTGCCTCCCCACTTCCAGCTGCTCTCTGAAGAGGAGAAGAGACCCTCTTGAGAATATTAGGGGGGTGGGCAGGGGAAGCACTAGACCATGTGGAAAGTGAACATAATATTTTAGCTGCAGCTCATTCATTTTCAGCTTTGTATTCTTGTTATATATAAAAAAGTGCACCTAGACATTCTGTTGTTGCGCCCATAACCTAGGTTTAAGGTGCCATTTAGCTCCTAGCTTTCATATCTCGGTTTCTAACACTGGTTACAACTTTCTGATAATATTTTACTTTATATTCTGAATAATTTTATCAGTTCTGAAGTACTTTGTGCATTAGAATTGTTTTTTTTATGCATATTTGAAATGGAAAGACCACAGAGTTGATGGGAGGTTATGTAATATATATGCACATGGAAAGTGAAAAGGCACTTAATTTTAAACCTTACAGTCAGATCTTAATCTTATGTAGAAAATGAATTCATTTTTCTAGTGAGCTACAGCTGATTAAAAAAGGACTTTCTGGAGCTGAGTGCAGAAAGGCAGAAAAAGCTAAGGGGCAAGCAAACGGGGGGGGGGGGGCGGTGTTCTTCCTGAATTACCTTTGTACACAGAAAGCACTTGAAAGCACAAGAATATGTGGCTATACTCTTGCTGAAAATAGGGAGCTGGATGTGGTGCTCCTGCTACGAATTATATAAACTCTAAGACATATGTTTGACTCATGGGAGATATTTCTGGAAACCACGCAGAGGAAGAAGAAGATGTCAACAAAAGTGAAAATACTGCAAAGTCTGCAAAAGAAGATGCTATTGTACCAGACTTGAATTGCAGTGATCCTGCTCATTGCCCTAACTATTGCAGTGACAATTTTAAGCATCTTAGAATAAGGACCAGAGCAGATTGTATCACATAATTTTCCCAAAGACTCAAAAAAAAAAAAAAAAAAACAACCAGAAGATTTTTTCCTATACACTACAAGAGAATACTAGCAAATGGTAAAGAAGTGTGCTGCCAATGGTTTGATATATTCAACCTCAAAATATGTGGCTTTTTGTTTTTGCTGTAAGTTGTTTGGCAAAAGAAACAGTGCATCAGCCGTACCAGAAACAGGTTCAAAAGATGCTTTGAAACCACTGAGATGTTACCTTTGTTGCATATATGCTGCTTTAATAGAAATCTTTGACGACACAAACCTAAAGCGTTTATCTGAAAACACTTCCCAAATTGAAGCTAAGGCTCTTGCTGATGCAATTTGGAAATTCAAGTTTGTGGTATCCCTTGTTAGATGCTGCAACACCCTTTTTGAAGACAATCTTACAAGCTAGCTACTACAAAAGAAGGACGCTAATTTAAATTCAGCTACAAGCCAACTGCAGGTGACCAAGAATTACCTTGTGTGGGCTGCAGGTAGGCTGAGGGTTTTCAGCAAGTTTTGATAGATGCCACTGAGATTGCAAAGGAGCTAGAAATACTGCCAGACTTTGAGACAGAGCAAGCTAGAAAAAGAGAGAAAGAAATGGCAGTCTGAGTATGAGAAGAGGCACTGCAAGGAGGTTTCTACTATGCTGTCTTAGACATGGCCTTACAATCTGTTGATGAGATATTCCAACAGCTACAACAATATAATTCCCTGTTAGGCTTCCTGTATGATAGATTAGATAGATAGATGATAGATGATAGATGATAGATAGATAGATAGATAGATAGATAGATAGATAGATAGATGATAGATGATAGATAGACACACAGACAGACAGATCGATCTAGATCTAGATCTGTATGAGACTTACAGGCATAGGGCTGTATATAAATTTTAATAACAACAAAAATCTACTGAAGATGTACTTGAATTTGGAAAAACCTTTGATGCACAATGGAAGCAATGAAACTGATGCTGAAGATCTGTGCTGTGAACTTATAGCAATAGCGTGAAGACTTCCAAAGTCTATGCAACCACAAGGAATACTTCTCTTCATACTGCAACAATAACTCAAGGATAATGTTCCTAATGTTGCTCTAAGGATCCTTTTCACACCTCCAGTGTCAGTGGCAAATGGTGAACTCAGTTTCTCAAAGCTCAAACTTATAAAAAACTTACATATGCTCAACAATGTTGCCAAAGAGACAAGTTGGCTTGACAACTATCTCAGTGGAACATGCCCAAGTATCAGCTCTTGACCCGAAGGAACTGGTGGCAAAATTTGCAAAGGAAGTGAGATGGTGATGTACCTGAAATTAAAACTTTTAATGGACTTAAATTTTAACATCACAATTTACAAAATTATTCAAAATGATTTGTGTGCTAAAATATTTTCTTTTGTATTTGATAACCAAAGATCATCGTATTACTTATTATTGCAATTTTTAATTTTTTAGCAGTTTCAAGTTTTGTGCTTACCATTAAGCTTTTACCCATTTGTAAACCTTTTTTTCTTATCTCCTAAAGCATTACAGCTGGAAACCCCTTAGTTTCTATCCAACATCCTTCTAAC
Source organism: Podarcis liolepis (assembly GCF_965112155.1). NCBI lineage: Eukaryota > Metazoa > Chordata > Lepidosauria > Squamata > Lacertidae > Podarcis > Podarcis liolepis. The sequence continues at coordinate 43,852,784 of NC_139571.1, forward strand.
ATTCATTAATTTTACAATATTTCTGTAAATAGTTTTTAAATTTCTTCCAGTCTTCTTTCACCAACTCTTCTCCCTGGTCTCGGATTCTGCCAGCCATTTCTGCCAATTCCATGTAGTCGATCACTTTCATCTGCCATTCTTCCAGAGTGGGTAAATCTTGTGTCTTCCAATACTTTGCAATGAGTATTCTTGCTGCTGTTGTAGCATATATAAAAAAAAGTTCCGTCCTTCTTTGGCACCAATTGGCCAACAATGCCCAGGAGAAAGGCCTCTGGTTTCTTCAGGAAGGTATATTTAAATACCTTTTTCAGTTCATTATATATCATTTCCCAGAAAACCTTAATCTTTGGGCACGTCCACCAAAGATGAAAGAATGTACCTTCCGTTTCTTTACATTTCCAACATTTGTTATCGGGCAAATGATAGATTTTTGCAAGCTTGACTGGGGTCATGTACCACCTGTATATCATTTTCATAATATTCTCTCTTAAGTCATTACATGCCATAAACTTCATACCTGTGGTCCATAACTGTTCCCAGTCAGCAAACATAATATTATGTCCAACATCTTGTGCCCATTTAATCATAGCAGATTTCACCGTTTCATCCTGAGTATTCCATTTCAACAGCAAGTTATACATTCTTGACAGATTCTTAGTTTTGGGTTCTAACAATTCTGTTTCTAATTTTGACTTTTCCACCTGGAAGCCGATTTTCTTGTCCAAATTATATGCCTCCATTATCTGATAATAATGAAGCCAATCTCTCACTTTGTTTTTTAATTTTTCGAAACTCTGCAATTTCAATTTGTCTCCTTCTTGTTCCCAAAGAAATGTGGAAGGGATTCCTTCCGAAGGTGGTAGGCTCTCCTTCGCTGGAGGTTTTCCAACAGAGCTTGGATGGCCATCTTTCATGGATTATTTAGCAGGGGTTGGACTAGATGACCCTGGGACCCGTTCTGAATCTACATCATCATCAACAACAACCACCTAGTGCTTAAGGTCAGGGGTGGCGAGGGTTCTGCTTCTTCTTGCAGAGGATGCCGGACTGCGGGGTTGGGCAGCTCCAGCAGCAAGGCCGGCGACAGCTCCACACACGCGAGCGCCCAGCGGAAGCCGAAGGTGCACGTGTGAATCCTCCTCGGCTCGCGCATCTCCATCTCTCCTCTCCCGCGGATGCTGCCCTCCGAGCGGCTGGCTGGCTGGCAATCTCGGGGCCCTGAAACTCCCACCCGGTGACAGATGTCAAGTCCAATTAAGCGACGCGCCTCTCGCGGGCAGTCCAATGGGATCGCCCATTGGGTAGCAACTTCGACGCGGCTGGGCTGGGGGGGGGGGACATGCCGGCGCCTCCTCCCTCCTGCGCCTTTATAGCCAGCCGCTTCTCCGGGACACGAATCCGCCGGAACCTGCAGGGGATCCCGACGCATCTCTCCACGCCCAGCTCACCCCCAGCCCCCTTCCCGGGGGGGGCCCCGGCTGCTTGGTGGGCCCCCTCCAGACCTTGATGGGCAGCGCGGAGCCCCGCCGCCGGCCCGGGCTCCCTCCTTCCTCCCGCAGAAGGGCCAAGGCGGCGAGGGGCGACCGAGAAGGGAGGAAGGAGCAGGAAGAGGCGTCGTCGGAACAAAAGCCCCGTCGGGCCCGCCGCCGCCTTGCGCGCCCGCCGAGAGGACCGCGCTCTCCGTCCTCCTTCGCGCACCATCTCTTTTGTTGCGCGCCCCGATCATGGCAGGAGGCGCCGGCTGACCAGCCCCACTGGGAGCCTCGAGCCACAATTCAGCCTCCTCGGGCCTTAGAGAGACCTGCTTAGAGACCTGCCGAGGTGTCCTTCTCTCTCCCCCCCCCCCCGATGTTTTGTTTTTTCCCCCTAGTGCATTTTATTTCTCGTTTGTTGACAGTTGCGCTCTCTTCCTCCATTTCTGCCAGGCGATGAAAACGATTCCGGTCTAGCGATAGGATTTGTTTTTTATTTATTTTCCTATGTGGATCACTCCCCCCCCCGCCCCCCTCCATCTCTCTCCCCGTTTCTCCTTTTGTACTGTTTCATGTCCAAAGACTAAGATGAAGCCCTGCTGGAATTTTATTTGAGGCGCCGAAAAAGGGGGTCGGAGGCGTTGCAAGAAAGGGGGTCGTCAAGGCTCCGGCAAGGTAAAGTCCTTTAAAAAAATGTTCACGCGCACCAGGTGAGGCTGGCTGGGCAGGAAGGGAAAACAGGGCGATGGCTCGGTTAGGCCGTAGGGATTTGCGTAAGAAGATGCCTTAAAAAATAAATTCAAAAATGATGGTGATTATTATTTTTAAAAGGGCTCTGAAGACCCACGTTCCGGGGAGGCACCTTCCCTCGAGTCGCCAGCCTAAGTATATAGATTTACTTGGCAAGCAGAAATAAATGCCTTCGAAATCCGAGGCTCGCTCGGGCAAACCCGGCTTCCAGCGCAGAACTTCGGCTCCGAAGCCCAGCGGAGCCGCCTTCCAAATGCGCAGGAAATCCCATACAGACCCTCGACTTGTTAGGAGCGCTCCAAAAACATTATTTTCCGTTTGCGTTTCTCGTTTGCTTTTCAGCTGGACTATTATTTCCTTGTGAATATTAGTATTATTATTTTTAAATCTTAAACGCATTTCCCCCTGTTTTATATATTTTTTTTAAAAACACCCGATAGCAACTTCGGAGAGAAACGCGTCGCCTCCCCAGTCCCCGAGATCTTCTTCTCCGGGTTCAAGCCCCGGAACCGGGGACAAAAGCAACACTTCCGTAATTGGCTCATTGTTTGCCAAATAACACCGGTGGGCTTCGGAGATCCTGCGCCGCGCCAGGTTTCCAGGGCAGGCTGTTCCCCATCGCTCCCCAATATTTATTTCTACCGCTCTCCTTTAAATCTTTTGTAATAGTAATGATTTCCTCTGGCCTTAAACGGGGGGGGACCTTTTAGATGATGATGATGATGATGATGATGATGATGATGATTTCGATTTATATGCCACCTTTTAACCACAGATCCCAGGGCGGTGTGTCATTTTTGGTAATCAAACGAAAACACTGAGCTTTGCAAAGCCTTGGCAATAATAGTAATATTAGTAATATTAGTAATAATAATACAAACAATTTAATTGATGCTTGTCCTCGTCCTCAGGGACCCTCTCCCCTCCCCATCGCCTTTCCAGCTACTCAGGAACTTCACCCTCCCCTCCCCTCCCCCCCAGTTCCCCCCAGGTCTTCTCTCCTGCTTGGCACTGTATTGTTTTCTGAGATGCCCGCGTGTCCCTGGAAGTTCTCCCTGACAGATGGCAAGGCGCGCTCATTCCCTTGGCGATGGGTGGCGAGGGCCCTTCCGGATCCTCGCCCGGGGGCGCGCTCCGATCCCGAGCCAGGGCGGCTCCGGAAAGGCGCTCGCTCGGGCAACCGAGGTGGCCGGGGAGCCACTTGTGGGTCCGAGGGGCCTTGCTGGGGCCGCTTTCCCTCCTCCTCCGACTCCAGCTTCTCATTAACGGGTCTTGGGATAGAAAGGGGCGCCGAGGGCCATCTACTCCACCCCCCGACGGGGCAGGAAGCTCAGCTTGGGGTCCATTTGAGCGGACCCCGCTTAGCTTCGCACGTGCACCTGATTGCTGCCCCGCACTTCCTTCACCTGCTAAGCAAACTAAATCTACCGGAGCCGAGAGAGTTTAAGTGCCCCTGAATTATAGGTATTTGTATACCGCCTTTCATCTGAAAGTCACAGGGCGGTTCACAACATTGTTCTGGTATATGCATTTGAAAGCGGCGGGGCGGGGGGAGCACAGATTGCAAAACAGGCCCCCTTCTTCGCAACATGTTAACATCCCTTTGAACAGCCCCCCCCCCTCGCCTGCTCCTACGCGCGCAAGGAAAACCACCGGACGCTAAAACAAACAGGATCCTTGAACAAGAACAACACCCGGCGCTTTCTCCCTAAGGTTGCTGCTGTTAATGTACCGGTAGTTGGATCCTCGCATCGTCCACGATTCCCGACGGTCGAAATCTTGATCCCTTGCATTGTCTGGTCCATTGTTAGGTGGTGACTCGAAAAGGGATCGCTTTCGGGAGCTGAGATTCTCACCAGGAGAGGAGGGCACTCTCTCCTTCCGATGCCCAACTAAGAGTGCCCCACGTTGGCATTTTAACACCCCCATGTCCAGCAGGGGGGCCTTCGCCGACTTAAAAACCACATTCCTCGACGTTCACCGCGTTGGCATCCGCTAGCGAGGCGCAACAAACCCCAAATAGCTCCCCAAATAGTCTGACTTTCTGTATTTCACACCGAGGTCGGATTCGAGGCTCAGCCTGGGAGCGGGCCGGCCTTTTGAGTTCAGAACTGGTCTCTCCTTAGCAATGGCAACGTAACTTTTGGATTTGGATTTAGAAAGCGGGAACACAAAACCAGTCTTATTTGCGTCACTCCCACACACCCTTTACGTGGGAGCGAGTCCCTCTTTAAGGCAGCTTCGATCACTTCCGAATAAACCTTTGTAGGATAGCGCACCTCGAAACATTTAATGTCGATTCCGTGGTTTGGGAGCAGCCAGGGAGCTATGGCTTGGATTGCTAAGGCTCTTGCTATTTTTCTTTTGCAAACGAAACATAAACGGAGCAGCGGGCTTTTTTGAGTGTGCCCGCGCAGCTATAAATTAAGACAAAGTGTATAAATCAGAATAGATAAGAACGATTAACGGCCCGGTTACATAGTAGGTCCAACAAAGCGGCTACAGAGCCCTTCGTTTCAGCTTTCTCTCCTTTCCTCCGCCCTCCCGTCTATGAAATGTTCGGGCCCGTTGAGATTTCTGCCTTGCAGGGGGCTGGACTGGATGACCCTCGGGGTCCCTCCCAGCTCTGTGGAATTCTATGATTCTATGATAATGTTAATAAGCCCCGTTGATTAAGAAGCTGGATAAGATTCCATCCTGCCCGCCCTCAATGTGTTGCCTGAATTGCTGAAAATGTTGTGCTGGCAGATTGGTATCGATAGCATAGTGATGTAAACGCAATTGTAAAAAAACAGCAACGTAAAAACGGCAATAATATTGCTTGTGTGTGGAAGAGAGAGAGGGGGGGGGCGTGCGTTATGGACAGTTGTTTGGGAGTTTGGGCAGCGCGGCCTTGGTGGCTAAAGAGACACAGCTCTGACTCTGGCTCTATGCAGGTCCCTGCTTTGAATCTCGCTTCTCCTTTGGACTTAGACAGGGGGCCTAGACAAGGCACACCCCCACCCACGCCGCCCGCCCCGTTTGCAACTGCCTATGGACCAGTCGGGGGTCCTGGCAGCCCCCTGGAAGGAGAATGGCTCAAGGGTCGTTCCGCAGCCCTCTGCACGCCCCAAACGCTGCCCATGTCTACCTGCTGCTCTCTCGGTTGGCACCGTCTGTCTCAGGAGACAATGGAAGAGTAGCGATAACAATGCCGGTCTCCCCATCGGAGGCCCTTCTTCGTGTGAGAGGTCCAGAGGGGGGGGGGCAAGAGAGGCAGATTTAGGGGAGCGCGACCAGTGCGGGTCCTCAGGGGCGCCGCAACGAGGAGGTAGAATGGAAGGCGATAGGCGGGCGAGGGGCGCTGAATTTTGGCACCCCACAGGGTACCGCTGAAATTTGAGACCCCCGGTAGCAGCACCAGAAGGGGCCTTTTCTGAGGTGGGTCCTCGTTTGTGCAACGCTCACCCCCAAGAAGGCTCGCCTGGCGCCCTCCTTGCTCAGCGCCAGATTTATGGTGGCGCAGGTGGTTCTCCCGCAGAGGGTGCCGAGCCAAGAGGGCACAAGATTGAGAAGATCCAGAGTTGCGAAGACCCATTTGGGGGCACCAAATGTCGGCTGCACACCTGGCGCCATATTACGAAAAATTACCGAAGTCCGCCCCTCTTCACCTTTAGGCACCAGGCAAAAACGTTCCTCTTCAACCAAACCTTGGGCTGATTTACAACCTATATGCTTTTTAATGCGCTTGTGCGCGGGGGAGGGGGAGAATTCTTGGCAAGTTTTTTCACGCTTTGTAATTTGATCTTGTATTTCTCTATTGTGAGCCACCCTGAGATCTTCGGATGAAGGGCGCTCTACAAATTTAACAAACAAATACGGCAAGGGCTGTGCATGGCGAAGCGCTTTGCCCGCTTGGAAGTCCTTCTATGCCCGTCTTCTGCCTCCCAGCTGCCCTCGCCCAGAGCTTCCTGGCTCTCTTTGCCTGGTCCCTCTCCAGCCCCTTCGGAGCCACAGTTGATGGAAACGGGATTCCTCCAATGCAAAGCTTGCCCTGCAAAGCTTGCGCCAGTCGCAGTGAGGGGAGAGCCCAACCCCGTGGTTTTCAAGGCGTGTTGGCGCGCCACACTGGTTTGGCCGGGAGATTCAAGGGCAATCAAATAAACATTCAAACATTTCAGTGTAGCATGGTATGGTATCAAAAGAAATTTTATTTGCAGAATATGGATAGATCTGTTCTCAAAACGAGCAAAAGCATCAAGAGATCCCGAAGACCATCCCATAGTATAAATGAGATTGTCCAGCAAAAGGAAGCTCACACCTCTCATTGAGTTTGTGTACCTACTTTAGGTGCACATGTAAGAGGCTCGTTTCGAATTATACTTTGGGAAGCTGCGCCGCTTTCCACTTTCTGGACGCCCCACAATTATATTATAAAGCAGTTGTGTTCTATGTTATAAATCAAGCACTGCTGGAAGTTATTTCCTTTTGCTTGCCAAGGTATTTCTTCTCCGTAAGAAAAAAACAAAACACCTCTGCTTGACGCTTGGGCTCCCAGGCTGCCGTCGAGGGTGAGGGTCTGGCGCTCCACTTCTTTCTGGGCGTCGCTGCTGACGGTGCCTTCTCTCTTTGCCAGATGATGCTGAGCCCGGACCAGGCGCTGGACTCGGACCACCCGTCGTCGGCGCCGTCGGACCCGGAGTCCCTGGAGGCCAAAGGGCTTCGCAGCTGCTGCGCCTCGGACCTGGAGGCGCCCGACGGCGACGGGGCGGGAGGCGGCGAGGGTCGCCCGGGGCCGCACCCCCAGCAGCCGCTGAGCCGCGAGGAGAAGCGCCGCCGGCGCCGCGCCACCGCCAAGTACCGCTCGGCGCACGCCACCCGGGAGCGCATCCGCGTCGAGGCCTTCAACCTGGCCTTCGCCGAGCTGCGCAAGCTGCTGCCCACGCTGCCGCCCGACAAGAAGCTCTCCAAGATCGAGATCCTGCGCCTGGCCATCTGCTACATCTCCTATCTCAACCACGTCCTCGACGTGTAGGACAGGCGCGCGCCTCCCTCCAGGGGCGGCGCCCGGCGGGGCGGAGAGGGCAAGACACCCAGGGCCCGGGGCGGGGTTGACGGCAGTGGCAAGCCGGCAGGGGTCCCCCGAAGGCTCGAGGGCCCGTCCCAGGCTCCCCGGCGCTTTGCAGAGGCGCTGTCCGCACTGGAAGCCAAGCGCACCGGGCGCTCCACGCGGCTTCCTGCGCCCCAAGGGCGCGCTCTCCTCCTCCTGGCGCGCCGCTTCCTTCTGATCCCCGCCCTGACGCAACTCCCCCGCTCCGCGGTAGGGTCCCAATTCAGCAAAGTGTTTAAGATCCCGACGGCAGCTTGGCGGGAGATCCCTTGGCTTTAAGCTCGTGCCTTAAAGGGCTTTCCTGAATCGGGCCCTAACAGAAACTTGAAATGGACCGGGTCCCTTCCCCCCAGGGGTTCCCATGGGTGGGTTGCCGCGTGCCAGTTTCCCCCTACCCACCGGGCAGCTCCCACTGCAGAAAGTGGAGATCTTCTTTTTGGGGGGGCGGGAGGAAACAAAACCCACAAAAGACCCTGAACTGTCAAAGTGCCCCTTTCTCTAGATCCAAAAAGTCTCGACTGCTTGCGACCTTAAAACATGTGATCCAGGAGTGCAGTTCAAAAGTTACTATTTATTTTTTATTTTGGGTTAGCAGAAGTAGAGTATTTTCCCCCGAGATTATTTTTTAAAATTTTGGGAATGGTCAAGGTTTTGCGTTGAAGACTTTTGTGCCAACTGGTTTTCTATAGTCAAGTGTTTACATTTTCTTCTTCTGTGAAATAATTGTCTGACTTTGGAAGTGTTTGTTGGGAAGCAGATTGTGGGTTTCGTTTTGCTCTGGGTTTATTGCACCACTTCCCCTGTTTCTAAGCGTATTTTATATATTCAGACTTTGTCCTTGAGAATTTATTTTGTGTGTGGAATCAAAACTAGCACTTCACTTGAAGTTTTTTGGTTTTTTAATGTGTATGGTTATTCTGACTTGTAATTCTGTCTAAAAGGTATTTTGCAAACCATTTATAAGGGAAGTAGTTTTTGTTTGTTTGTCCGTATGTCTGTCCTTTTGTGAGCGTGTGTATATGTATGTGTGTTTTTACAGACTTTTTTGTTTTGTTCTTTTTAAGGGAAGAAACAGGACTACTTTCCTTTATGACAACCAAAAAAGTTGACAACCAGAAAATGTTTCATGCTCTTTTGCTGTGAATCTCTTAAAACAAAAGTACGTTTTAGAGAAAGAAAGAAAGAAAGAAAACCATCTGTTATCCAAAGATTTTAGTCTTTTTCAGGGTTTTTGGGTGTGTGTGTGTTGCTTTGTATAAGGCAATATTTTGTAGTGAAAATAGAAAATCTGGTTTCTATTGGAAGCGTTTTTCATATCTCTCATGAATGGTGCACTGTTTTGCATATAAATAAAATTATAAAGCAAAACTGGTTTCCCCCCAATGTTTTTAATTTTGGTTTGTCCCCCCCCTTAAGGTGAAAAAAAAACAAGACACCAGCTATTCCAAGCGTACAATCCATGAAGAGTCCCTCCCTTCTAAGCCACCTGAAATGTGTGGAACTTTTGCAGTAACCTCGGTCATAGATTGTCCCACTGGACTCTGCCCAGAGAAACAGGAAATCACTCTTGTTTGTCTGTGTTTAGATGGCTAGCCCTATAGTACTGCATAAGTATGATGCATATAAAATAGTTTATTCCTTCCCACTGTATATATATATATATATATATGTATGATCCTTTGGGAATTAGATTGTCCTCTTATTTGCTGATTATTATTAATACCCTTTTGCAGTGCAGTAGTGTGCGCATCTACTGAGAAGTAAGTCCAATGGAGTTCTATGGGACTTACTCCCAGGTAAGTCAGATTGCAACTTTGATCTGTAGAGAAAAACGCAAAAGAGTGAAAACTAGATAGAATAAAATGGGACACTTGGCTGCTGCTGCTGCTGCTGCTGCTGCTGCTGCTCTAAAGAACTGAGGTCTGAATCTGGTGTCCCTTTGCCTATTCTGGGAGCAAAAGGGACGAAAGTGAGAAGAGTAGGAAGAGAAATGCCTGGTAGGGCGCTTGTCATCTCTTTGGGTCAGCAAGATTTTTCTCTTATCTTTTGATTCTGTAAGGACATCTTTCAAAGCCACTTCTCCAAAAAGCTGACTGCCTGAAAAAGGTTCAGTGGAAAGGTTTACTTTAGAGGCAGCATCAGCGTTCCAGGACTTTGGCCACAGTCTAGCAGCTACCTGGGATGCTATTGCTCTAGCTTCAAATTGCATGGAGTCCATGGAAGCACCTGCCATAAAAGCCTGAGCTTTAAAGGGTTTGGTAAGAATCCGGTACTGTTGAGCTGGATCTTGGGGAGCAGATTGCAATAAATGCTCAAGCCAAACCATACATGCCTGAGCACATGGGGATGGTACGCAGGCAGCTGAACAATAAGAATTTGGAGATATTTGGCATTGTGTGTGACCCGCAGAGCCCTAGTTTTAGTCGGGTCTTGTTGGCTAAGAGAGGGATGGGATGTCCTTGGTTCAGCTCAGCCCCAGGAGGCAGCAGCCTGTCCTATGAGAACCCTTTGGGGATAATAGGTTTAACAAGCGCTTGTAAAGATTACTGGGTTAATGTATGTAAAGTCCATTATAGAAATGTTGAGTGTTATAATTCAGGAACAGTAGAGGCTTGAAGGGTGGCACACACTGGGAAGAGACTGGTGGATCTGACAGACTTTTTTATTTTTATCTTTGGCTGCTGTCTATCTGCTGGAAACCTTATAAATAAACAGACTAGAGCTGGGGTGGTACAAAGCCATGGGCCAGGGCAGTGCTTTCCCCAAAAACATGCTTAGGGGCACTCTCATTTTCCTACTCTTATTGAAATACTGCCCCTCAATGAGGCCAAACTTAGATTCACAAAATGTTTAGGGGTCTGCGTCCCCCTGCATCCCCCCCCAGAAAAAAGCACTGGGCTAGGGGATTGCAGTACTCAGCAAAGCCCCCCCATTTTTACCTGCTAGGCATTAGAAGGCTAGTGAGAAGGCAACTAAAGAGAAAGTAAGAAAGTCCCAAGTCCATGGTTACCTTTAAAGGTAAGAAGAAGCATATAAGAACTTTGAAACAGAAGGAGGAAGCAAAGAGAAGAGGCAAAATTAGATCCACGTGCAAGCTCTGAGATGAGCTCAAGAAGTGAAATGGGAAAACAAAAGCAGTTTACATATGAAATGGTTAAATACCATAAATTACAGTTTTTGGTAGGGCAAGGCGCTAGGGGGAGAGGAAGGGATTTCAATAAGTTTAAAACAAATGAAAAATTTAGCTTGAAAACAAGTGCAGGAACAGAAAAGATAGAAATCAAAGATCAGCCTGTTGAGAAGAGTGAGGATTGAGAATATCGATGGAGAGAGAAATAAAATAGCATAGGGAATACTTAAATTGGAAGACATGGATTTGTTTGTTTGTTTCCCACTATATCAAGGTGGTGATCAGGTATATAGGAAAAAAGTAGCATAGGGAAGACATCTGGAGTTGTTAGAAGACCCAGAAGGGCAGAAAGTACTAGCTGCAGAAAGTATTAACTGACTAAATGACTATGAGGAAGAGTGCAAAGTGAAGGACTAAGAACAAAGGCTGGGGAGCAACTGAAGTAGAGAGATCAGCCATATCAAAGGTTGCAAGGGAGCCAAGAGGAGTGAGAGAAGAAAGCAATTTACAAAGTGTAATTTTAGATGTGCAGAGAGGATGGAAAGCTAGAGTGGGTTGTGAGAGAACAACTCAAGAAGCGGGGCAGTAACTTGAGGTGTGTTAGTTGTGTAGCTTAAAAAGGATGTCTGAAGACCAATAGGCTGGTAGAAAGGAAGATGGGGGACGTCACAGGAAATTTCAAGAGTGTGCTGCTAGGAGAAAGAGTTTATTGAAGACCAAATACAGGAGTAGAAGATCAATTGGCAGGGATTTTGCATGTCAGGGAAATGAGGTGAGGTGATCCAAGCGTGGAAATAGATGAAGATAACTGGAAGCAGAAAAGAAGGGAGAAGACCAGGAGGTGATAAAGAAAGAGAAAGCTTATTAAAAGAGCAACTAGATGATTCAGGGTCAGGAAGAGAGTTTGAACCAGTTGGCTAGCAGAAACTCAAGGGATGGTTTCCTTCCAGGATGGACTTTGGTCTTTCAAATTTTGGCGGTGGCCTGAGCAGGGCCCAAATTTTGCAGCCCCCGCCTCTTGCCTTCTGTTCCGCCATAGTTGTGGTACCCTGGGATGCCCCCCTTGGCTCAGCGCCTAGTGCCGAGGAACTAGTCACACTGCTGTAAATACACCTCTGTTCCTTCGAAGAAAAAAGAAAACCAAATTACATCTCATTCGTCTCAGTATGTGTGTATGCCTTAGTTTGTTTTTGTATGTCATCGTTTTTCGTGGATGCCTTTATTATATCTGGGGGTCAGAAGCTGGCCTGTCAGGAAGAGGGTCTGAAGGCCACAGCCCGACCCCACTATTTCCAGCCACTGATGCCGAGAGGTTTGCTGCTTGTGAAGGTTTCCTTTAGTGCTCCTGGCTAACCTGATAGCCTCTCCTCTGCGAATTTGTCACATTTCCCTTTAAAGGTGTCTAAGCTAATGACCACCACTCCATCTTGCATTGTGCAAATCTTTTGTCTGCCATGAATCTACTGCACTGGGGAAAACTCCTCAAGGTCATTTCATGTGTTAGATTTTCCCTACATTAAAAAAAACCCACACCTTCAGATGGGGATATGATTGCACAAAACAGAATGGTAATGTATATAGTAGCCTAAATAGAACTAAACCAAACTCCTATCTACTATAGTGGTCTGTCATAGACATAATGTATACAGACATATAACAAGTACAAAGACAGCACCAATTCAAAATACTCCACATTATTAGAACAAAAGGAAAAAATAAAGTTAAATCTGTTTAACAACACCAGCAAGCATTAAAGATCTTGTGATTATAGTGTTATTAAATAGCAAAAAATATTAAGCCAATGTACGCATGCGCCCACACATGTGAATGTGTTTTCATTTTTAAATATAGGGCAGGGCAGGGAGTTGGACTAATGACCTTTGGGGTCTCTTACAAATCCACCGTTCTGTGAGGAATACACCCAGTGACTCAGTTCTTTGGGATAAATAGCAACATTTATGAACAACATGAAATTAGAAACTCAGGGAAAGCATTGAGAGATGATTGCGAAAACAATCGTATCCCCGGGGGCTTGCAAATTCTTAAAGAAACAGGGATGTTTTCATCGAATGAAGAATTTAAAAACAAATGGATTTCAATTTTGAGTAAATGTTCCATGGATCTCATGGTGTTATTGACTTGAAACCTCCAAACAATGAACTGAGCAGATCAAGGCAGAAATAAAAGGGATTAAGGGTGGATAATATAGCAGAAAGCCAGGAAGAAAAAAAAACCATGTAGATTGTCATGTATGCTATGCTCTGTTTTTCTTTTGCTCCATCTGTTTGAACCGGGCTACTGCGAATTGTGTTCCCATCCCATGCAGTGCTTCAAAGACACTTTCCTCCTCTCTCTTTGCTCTAGAGACTATCTCCACATAGGGAACATATTACTTATGAAGTGCCTGTGAAATGTAATGAACTCAGTCCACTTTGCTATGTGAGACCAGGGTCTTCCTGGAGCCTCTCACAGGCAGGCCAGAGCTCCGTCAGCGAGACAGAACAGTATCTGGAAAATGGCCCACTAATGCAATGCATACAGCTCCCAAGTTAAAACAGTACAACGCATCATCAGAGATCTACAACCTCTCCTGGACAATGACAGTTCTCTTTCTCAAGCTCTGGGAGGAAGACCTTTCATTGCCTACAGACAGCCACCCAATCTTAAACAACTCCTAACCCACAATAATACTACAACCAGACTTAACACGGACACTGGCACCAGAGCCTGCAATAAACCCAGATGCCAACTTTGCTGCCACATACACCCGGACAACACCATTACTGGCCCCAACAACATCACACATACCATCTCGGGACTATTTAATTGCTCATCGTCTAACATTGTGTATGCCATCAAATGCCAACAGTGTCCTTCAGCTCTCTATATTGGACAAACAGGCCAAACCTTACTCCAAAGAATAAACGGACATAAATCTGACATCAAGAATCACAAAACAGAGAAACCAGTAGGAGAACACTTCAATCTCCCAGGACATTCTATACAAGATCTCAAAGTAGCTGTTTTACTACAAAGGAATTTCAGAAACAGACTGGAAAGAGAAGCTGCTGAATTACAACTCATTACCAAACTTAAAACAATGGAAAAACCTGGGCTGAACAAAGACATTGGATTCTTATCTCACTATACATGACTAAACCATTTCTCACCTCCTCACCCCTTGCCTTCTCCTGTAAGACCTATTACAGTCGTTAAGAGTCGTCAAGAGGCTCTCCCAGCTATCTGCCTATCTCCCATTCCCACCACCCTTCTGAGTAACACCCCTCCCCACCTTCTCACTATATAGAAGGATCTGGCAACTTCTGTTTCAGTGTATCTGAAGAAGTGTGCATGCACACGAAAGCTCATACCAAGAACTAACTTAGTTGGTCTTTAAGGTGCTACTGGAAGGAATTTTTTTATAATGCAATGCTGTGAGTGATTATTAGTGTTGTGCCTCAATAATGCCTCTTGGATACAGTGGTGGTTGGGGGTCGTAGAGTTGGGACCACCAGTGTCACCTGGTCCAACGCTCTGTGATGCAGGAACCTTTTGCCCAGCATGGGCTCAAACCCACGACCCTGAGATTAAGGGTCTCATGCTCCAGCAGTTGAGCTATGTGGATGTAAACAGGACCCCAGGAGGAAATGCAAGAGATATGTCAGAGAGTTTATATTGGGCAGCTGAAGACGACACTTCTTGCATCTGTTGAAAGAGGCTCCAGTCCACAAAAGCAATGCCACAATAAAATCAATTAAGCCTTTAAGGGGCAAAGTATGGCGCCACTCTCGTTCTCTCCCAGTCATGCAATTTTTTCCCTTTTTTTAAAGGAGAGTTTGCTCACTCTTTTGTGTGATTCTGGTTGGTTGCACTAAAGGTTTTTGCCCCCCTCCTGCAGAGCTTGCATCTCCCTGCTAGACCAACACTACGGATTATTATTATGATTACTGTATTATTTTGAGTACATACAGATTGTGATTTGGAAAAGGGATGTGTACTTAATCCACTTCTTGGTTTCTGAGTGCATGTGTGAATGGTACTGAATTGCATGGTCTCCTTGCTAGCGGGAGCACAACGGTGGCCTCTCAAGACCTGAGGAGTAATCTTGAGTATTTGATTCCCCACCCCCATCTCTCTGGATGCTTTTATCTCTTGGTTGTTTGTTCTCTGCATACACACATTTATTTTCCATGTTTTAGTGTCCTTGACTCTTTGTTCGTTTAGAGTCTTTGTCTCCTGATTCTAAACGGCTCTGAGATACTTTCATACATGCCGAGCAGCCTATATAAGTTGGCGAAATAATAAATAAAGAAACATCTGGCAGGACCAAGTTAGTGGTTTCATGCATAACTGCAGTGACACAGTCGAAGGGCTCAGGCAATGGCAGCCGAATGCAGGTTTGCTGCCGCCAAATTCTTGTTCTGTAAATTGCTGCAAAGCCACCAAAGACTAGGATGAAAAGTCAAAAATTAAAATAGCAGTATGCTATAGTGATATAGACCCAGTTGTGAAAATATAGAGTTGCGACTAGGTTAGGTTTGGGGCTTATTGCATATGAAATCTTTGGGGACCTTCCATTGATTTATCGTGCTTTCAACCCTGTGCATACATTTGTGCCAGCATGGCATAGGGTACCATGGGGCAACGGATGGGCAGTTCAAAACCATGCCTATCGGGACAGAAGCACACGAGAGCTGCATTATCCTAAATGGCATTGTGGATGTCACAAAGCCAGATGTATCAGTACCACTCTTTTTGCTTGCCAATCTTTTTGCTTGGAGTGCCGGTGGCAAAATGGCTGCCATGGGGGCATGAAATAACAGGAAATCACAGAAAGCGGAAGGGAAAACAGCACCTCTTTTGGACCCTAAGGATTCCTATTGCCTCGGGTCTGGACAACACACTTAACATTTGCAGTTCTGACTTCACTCATTGGTTAAAAACAGTGATGGGCAGCAGTGACCAAGCTTGCTTATTTCACAGAAGTTGCTTGGAAGGGTAGCTGCACATTTTGCTTTATACCTTTCTTTCTTGGGGGGCTAGAGACTTTTAAAAAAACAACAACAGGAAAACATGGAAGTTTGCAGCCTGGGACTCCAGAGGCACCAGTGAAGGCCATCGTGGTTGGCATGGTGCCCCTGGGCACTGGGTTGATGACTTATCCCAAGAGACTGGCAGCTTATAGGAGGACAAATTTCTCTTTGTGTCACTCACTAGGAGTGTGACCATTGCATTATATACCTGAAGGAGTGTCTCCACCCCCATCGTTCAGCCCAGACACTGAGGTCCAGCTCCAAGGGCCTTCTGACGATTCCCTCTGTGCGAGAAGTGAGGTTACAGGGAACCAGGCAGAGGGCCTTCTTGGTAGTGGCGCCTGCTCTGTGGAAAGCCCTCCCATCAGATGTCAAGGAAATAAGCAACTATCTGTCTTTTAGAAGACATCTGAAGGCAGCCCTGTTTAGGGAAGTTTTTGATGTTTGACGTTTTATTGTGTTTTTAATATTCTGTTGGCAGCTGCCCAGAGTGGCTGGGGAAACCCAGCCAGGTGGGCGGGGTATAAATTGTTGTTGTTGTTGTTGTTAATAATAATAATAATAATAATAATAATAATAATTGTTATTATTATTATTATTTCCAAATCAAATGTAAAATTGCACTGAATGGTGTCCACTTGGTCAGTTATCAACTGTTCCAAAACAAATGTAAAGCATGAATTATATGAATGGGAATCCCATTCAGGACTTCCATTGATACCCATTTGTGCCATCAGGGGTGAATAGCCTTGCCTGCCTCAGGTGCCTGCTTGGCAGCTTTCTCCTGGCAACTACCATTTTGTGTGCCCACAATATGCTAGATGCTACATCATTCCAAGGCACAGCAAATAGATAAAATGAAAAATGCCACCAAAAATGGTTGCTGCCAAGTACAGGCTGCCATTTTGTATGTGGAGGTTATCATTTCTCCCCTCCTATTTTATTCACATAAAATGGCAGCCACTGGGCAGGAGGAGAGACCCTGTGGCCACTAACACCACAGCCAGTGGCAAAAAAATTAACTTGGGAAGGAAAGAATACTAATGCAAGTAACAAACTGAACACATTTTTGATGAATGAGTACAAAAACAGAGAGGATGTACACACAGGAGCACCAAAGCGAATCCTGAAGGATGAAAAGGAACAGGGCAATTGCCGAGGAGAAATCATATATCTGTACAACCTGTACTTGAAGCATCAAGGCAGTTTGAAAAGTCAAGAGTATAATACTTTCAGGGGAAGAATCCCTAATCAATAAAGCAACTCTTCATTTTGCTTCCAACGGCAAATTGCACAAAAAGGAGCTGAAGCAAGACTTACAGTGGTACCTCGGGTTAAGTAATTACAGTAATTTGTTCCAGAGGTCCGTTCTTAACCTGAAACTGTTCTTAACCTGAAGCACCACTTTAGCTAATGGGGCCTCCTGCTGCTGCCGCACGATTTCTGTTCTCATCCTGAAGCAAAGTTCTTAACCCAAGGTACTATTTCTGGGTTAGCAGAGTCTGTAACCTGAAGCATTTGTATCCGAGGTACCACTGTACTCCGGTTCGCAGTTGGCTCAGCCTTTCAGCGAGAGGTTTCACTTTCAAGCGCAGTGGCCATTCCTGCTCCCCGAATCTCACAGCTATGAAAATACGGAATGTAGTGAGAAAGAAGCCAGAGATCAGCTTTTGGGGAGCAATTACTATTCACTGGAATCCAAATACTTAATTGCATTAACTGAGATGAACAGAGCACTAAAATCCTCAGGACTGCAGATGCTCCTCAAGCCATGACTAAACGGCGCATCTGTAAAATAGATCCTTCTTGTGCCACCTTCAATGGGAGCAGCATCAAAATGGCCGAAGGCGACGTTGGCAGCTGGTCCTTGGCACGAGACAGTCCATCTGCTGACACATCTTGCGCTTTTACAAGTTTTCATTTTTGTCACTTTCAGGTTACAGTGCAGGTGAACACGCAATACTTCCCCCACACAACCCAGCAGGACATCTTCTGCAAATCCTATTGAAAGGAATGGGAGATGTACAGAAATACCGACGGTGCCCTTTTAAATAGACATTTGCAGATTTGGGGAGTTTTAAGAATCTGACTAATTGTTCTTAGCATTACCCTTTAGTCTGATAAGGAAACATCTGCTGTGGACATTTCTTTTTAAAAAGGCCTCAGTAAGGAGCACTGTCAGAGCTGCTTGAAGATCCTAGCTCACAGAGGATCACGCTAGCCAGCGATCATTAAGTAAAAGTCTTTATTGAATTACAGTTTCCATTCTCACGCTGCTGCGCGCAACTCTACGTCTAGTAGCTAGATCGGCGAAGCTCCGTCTGAGTCTCCGCCCCGTGTGCACCAACTTAATATCCTAGCCTTGCTCCACCTTTTCCGCCTGACTGTCCTCCTCTGGGTCCCTCTACCCCCCGGGGCTTCTTCCTTCCGGGATTCTTCTGATGCTGACCCGGACCCTCCTGCCTCCTTGCGCCGGGCTTTAGGACCTGGCTCCCTTTCGGGGCTGCTTACTGCGCCGCCTTCCTCTGCATTTGAACTTGGCGCGCGCGCCCAACCTTCCACTTTCCTCTTAACCGTTTCTTCGCTCCCCGATGGAGGTGTGGCCACTCCTGACTCATGTCCTCCCTCCTGTGGTGAGCTGCCAGCGCTTCCCCCCTGGCTCCCTTCCTCTTCCCTGCTTCCTGGCGGTGACGCTGGTCCCGATTTCCAGCTGCTCCCCCCTGAGTCCCCTCTGGCTCTATCTTCCTGGGGTGCCCCCCTAGACTCCCCCCTTGCCCTGGTCACTGGTGCTCCTTTCTGTGAATCCTCTGATTCACTGGAAAGACTAGGAGATCTCGGGTCGTCGTCGTCACTCATCTTTTCTTCTGCCTCCTCCCCTTCGCTCTCTGTTTCCTCCCTTGCCCGTGCCTCTGCTCCTAAACCCCTGACAAGCACGTTCTAGCACAATTCTGATGCCCTTAACAGCACCTAGAAAGACAGAAATTCAACAACAGTTTGGCATGGGGATACAGTGTTGGGAAATGTTTTACCTGAATGTTTGACTGTCATGTTCTCCAACAGGAAATAAATGTGATACCTGTTGGGCTGAGCTGAGCCCAAAGGCCACCACGGAAGTTTCCAGGCCATTCCTACATTTGGTTGCACCTTCTAATCCAGATTTTTATTAGTCTACTGCAGGGGTCACCAACATGGCATAACTGAGGGCAGAACTGAACCCACCAGAACGTTATACGCTGGTGTGCAAGGTCTAAAATTCTAAAATTCACAATGCATGGAATACAGTTTGATCAATGTTTCCACAGCGAGGGAATACAGTTCCGGTTTGCACAGGCTTGACCTCTCCTATGGCAGCCATTTTGCATTATGCCACACATACACACACACACACAGACAGACACAGACACACAATGGCAGCCATGGCAGTTTCTCAAAATTCCAAATGTGCCCACTAGCCAAAAGGATAAAGAAACATTGGTGTTTGTATGATAGTATGGGCTATGCTATGAGGAAACAAAGAAGTTAAGCCTAGCTTTTTATTCTCATAGGCACCCAGCATTCCTGTCTTTAATTGTACTGGTTTTAGTATGCTTATTTGCAAAACTCTGGACTTGGAATGTGAGCACAAAATAGAAGAATAAAGCATGTAGGGAAAGCATGCAGTCTGCAAATATGCAGGCGTAGTAAGGGTGTAGTAAACCAGTACTAATGCATGGGTGAGTGGAATTAATGGATTTATTTGTCACATTTTAAAATTGCCATTTTGGATTTCTATTGGCACTGTGTCTCAGAAAAGGTGTGTTCAAAGCAGAGGCATTGTTGTAAATAATGCAAATATATCTCCATGTGCTTTGTAGGTACACAACATTTTAGAATGTTCAATATGCTTCAGGTATATTCTCTCAGAATCCATACAATGGAACGGTCAGTTCAGTTCAGCATTATTATCCCCATGCTGTACATGAGGGATGAAGAGGAGAGAGCTTATTATTTCATTTCTACATAAAATGTATTCAAAGTAGCAGTTATATAAAACCAACAGAAGCAAGAACTTCCAAAGCAACGTCAAAGCAAACATAGGAAGAGAGGGAGCCTGTCAGATGGTACCACCACCCATCTTGCCTTATGTAAGGTGGCACTATGGTCTAAACCACTGAGCCTCTTGGGCTTGCTGATCAGAAGGTCGGCGGTTCAAATCCCCGTGACAGGATGAGCTCCCGTTGCTCGGTCCCAGCTCCTGCCAACCTAGCAGTTCAAAAGCACGTCAAAGTGCAAGTAGATAAATAGGTACTACTCCGGCGGGAAGGTAAACGGCGTTTCCATGTGCTGCTCTGGGTTCAGTGTTCCATTGCGCCAGAAGCGGCTTAGTCATGCTGGCCACATGACCAGGAAAAGCTCTGCAGACAAACGCCAGCTCCCTTGGCCTGTAAAGCAAGATGAGCACCACAACCCCAGACTCTGTGACTGGACTTAACCGTCAGGGGTCCTTTACCTTTTTTAGTGACTGAAGCAGGATTTGAACAGGCGACTTCCTGGCTCCCAGCTCAGGCTGGATACAGACAATCATTCTGGAAGATGCACCCATTCAAATGATACAATACACATTTCATCTGCTATGCTATCTCTGGTCAAACAGGTTATACAAGTATAAAAATTTGCTAAACTTGTTTGCTAGAGACAAAAGTAGGTTGAGGACACACAATATGAGACATAATATATCTGGTCCCTGTTCAGCTTTTGCTCCTATCCCAAACTACTCATTTATCAAAGGTCATCTAATTCCTCCAGTGTTTCATAGCTATCAAGATACTGTACGGTCAGTTTTAATTAATCACACATGTAATATAATTTTTACAACTTTCTATTTTTTATCAGGTTTTCAAATATGTAAGAACAAAAAACAATAACATATACAACCTCTCTTCCCTGCCAAACTCAAACCGTAAACATTCAGTACTATATGACAGAACTTTATTTCCTATGCCAGTGCATCAGATGTGTCAAAATACAAGTCAGCCACAGACAGCAGCATTTGGGGTTACATAAATGGACTTTGTCCTTTCATTTCTTTTTTTTTTGGCAAAGTGTCTATCATGATTTGTCTGTGACAACTTGC
This sequence comes from Podarcis liolepis, assembly GCF_965112155.1. NCBI lineage: Eukaryota > Metazoa > Chordata > Lepidosauria > Squamata > Lacertidae > Podarcis > Podarcis liolepis. Next base: position 43,873,371 of record NC_139571.1, read on the forward strand.
CATTTTTATTGACTAGAGAGCCCTGGGTGTCAAGCAGCGTCTCTCCTGCAGTGGGATGGGACCCCCATGAACAGGACATGCCTCCAGTCTTCCCCCTCTTAAGTATGGCTTTGTTGGGATGAAGGGATGAATAATTCAACAAAGTTCTCAGGATAGTTTGGTAAAATACTGAAAAGGATTTCCATGGGCTTTGGTGGCTTTTTCTTATTTCTGCTCATGTGGAGGAGAAATGGGCCAGTTAGTTTCATCTGGGAGCCACCGTGACGAGGGGTTTCCCCAGCGCATTTCTATGAATAGATATTTGAGATTATCTCCTCTATTACAGTCTAGGTTTCTTACTGTCCCTTCAATAGGTTTTGCATCTTCCTATCCCTTCCTTCCTTCCTTCCTTCCTTCCTTCCTTCCTTCCTTCCTTCCTTCCTTCCTTCCTTCCCCAAACTGTATAACCCTGTACCCAATTAATAGAACCCTTCTGTGTCGATGGATGTGTCGTTTAAATACCAGGCGCATTTCCCTTTGCTCTTTTATTCTCTGTCAACTGGAAGCCCCTTCTGCATTTCCTTCCATTAAGAAGAGGATAAATCTCTCTCCTTCTCCTCTCTCCCCCTCCCCAGGATGTGGGCTTCGGATTTGTCTTTGGCTCTTCGCTGGTTTGGGATGAGCCCCTCTGAGCCCCCTTGGGATGGAGGCAGGTGTTGCTTCAGTCGAGCGCAGGCAACCAAATTACAGGACCGTCTGTCACCTCCTTTGGGAGATGGAGGGGGGAGGGGGAGGCCACATGACAGAGAAGAAAAGCTTCCTATCGGTGCGGATGGGAGAATGGAAACATGAGTCACTCCAGTCCCTGGCCAGCTTTCCACCCTAAAACAGGGATCGTCCTCGGAAATAGAAACATCATTAATATATAGACAGAAGAAAATTCAGAAGCTGCGCTCAATGGTATCTATTAGGTTAGCTCCGCATCTTCCTTTCCTTCACCTCTGAATATCTCTATATGTTGTCCATGAACGCTTATGCTGTAATAAATCCGTTAAGGTGCTAGAAGACTCATGACATCTATGCTGGATGGCTAAATAACAGTGCTATTTTTTCTAGAAAAAGGGGTGCCAGACCTCTCCATGAAGACCTCCCTTGCTCTCTCGTAATGGCAATGGCGCCCACCTGAGAGGTGTCAGAACTAAGTTCTGGCGAGTTCCGACTGAGAAAAAAGCCCCGTTAAATAATAAATCTGACCTAGGCAAGAATTCATTTCTGACTGACCCTGATAAATGGCAAAAGAAAACAGTTTTTAGCGGCACCTTTTTGTGCGATCAGCTTGTGGGTTCATCAGCATAAATTCAGGCAAGTCTTGTATGCACAGCCTAATGGTGACTTTCTGTGATACTTTGGCGTTTGGGGGTGTTTTTTTAAGCCCTTAAAGTGTGGGTGGTGGTGGTGGTGTTTCTAAGAAACTTAACATTAAAACGCATCGGACTATTGCCTTTATAAAATGATATTTCACCCTTTTATCTGAGATTCAATTTTTGACCTGGCAATATATTGCGAATCATGGTGTGTGTGCTATGCAAAAATCACTAGGAAAAACCACGAGGCCAGCAAATGCATCTGCATAGCTCCATCCTTATTTCAGACATTGTGATATATCAGTATATCACAATGTTTAGCTGGTGATATATCATAATGTTGAAAACCGGATATCGCCCAGTCCTGGACAGTTAAGTCCAGTCAAAGGCGATGTGGGGTTGCGGCCCTCATCTTGCTTTCAGGCCGAAGGAGTTGGCGTTTGTCCACAGACAGCTTTCCGGATCGTGTGGCCAGCATGACTAACCCGCTTCTGGCACAACGGGACACTGTGACGGAAGCCAGAGCACACGGAAACGCCGTTTACCTTCCCGCCACAGCAGCTCCTATTTATCTACTTGCACTGCCATGCTTTCGAACCGCTAGGATGGCAGGAGCTGGGACTGAACGACGGGAGCTCACTTCATCATGGGGTTTCGAATCGCCAACCTTCCAATCGGCAAGCCCACGAGGTTCAGTGGTTTAGACGACAGTGCCACCTGCATCCCATATTGTACTGGGCACATACAGACTTGGATATTGCCAACATAACATCTAGGGATGAATGCAGTCCTGTGTTTTAGTTATATATATCCATGAAGATGTCTACGGGGTTAGTGACAAACCTTGATTTCTAAATTTACTGAATATTTTAAATGATTAGAGAACTCTAGAGCACTCACTTTCCCACACAAGCAAACCTCAATCAGCATCTCTGAGACTATTCTTTGTGAGCAGGCCTTGCTCCTGTGACGGGGGTGCCCGGGGTGTGCCGACACTGAGGCCACCTGAGCCTCAAGTGACAGCAAAGGATCCAGGAGTATCCTCAAGTTTCACACCTGCTCCTTGTGAGGAGTGTAACCCCACCAAGAGCAGGTACCGTCCCATCCATCCACTGTGAAGATAAATTGTAGCCGAGGAGAATCATGAATGCCACCATAGGTTCCTGTTAAGACAGAAATGAAATGTTTTAATGGGGGGAGATTTAAATCATTTATTTTTTTTACAGTATCTTGAACTAAGTGGGGTGGGGGAACTTTTCAGTGCAATGGGTCAGATGCTTAGCTCTGCCCCCACCCTCCACAGGCCTGTTTGACAGGTGGACGGCTCTATCAATCAACTTGCATCACCATGACACCAGGCAACCTATTTTTCCTGTGCAGCTTGACTTGATCCAAGTTGAAGACGCTGCTGATCAGCTGATCAGCGCTATCATCAAACCCCACTTGAAAACTTTAGAGTGCAACCAATCCCAGCAGGGCTTTGATCAGGGCTCAGCTATGCTTGGGAGCTGCAGTCAGGAGCTGCCAATCCATTTGGGACAAATTTAATGCAAGCACCATTTCCCAAGGAACAGCCAGGAACACACTTTAAGGCTCCTGGTTGCTCCGTTGCAGCTGTGTCTGTCCCACATCTGATTTATATACTATGTCAGGAGGAGGAGGGGAGGAGGGAGCCTTGAGGAAAATTGCCTGCAGGGTCCCTGCCCACTTAGATGTACAACCATTCAAATTCCAGTTCCCTAGTTTGCAAATGTGCTTATGAATTGAAGAAGAAATTAGGATCTACACTAGGAATCCTACAACCTGGTTTTTCTCGATGGTATTTATGGGGATACCTTTTCTTATTTTAATTGTGGCATCCCCAGAGTTCTGCAAGCACACTTAAAACCAATACAATAACTTTAGGAGGCATTCAACTAATGACACAGGGGCCATGCCCTCCCAGAAGCCATTAATGCCTTCGCTAAGAGGCCTTGCCTCAGCAGCAGAGCTGCAGTATCTTGGCGTCCCTTCTCCCTTCATCTTCCTACTAAGAGTCCCTGTGTAAAGCAGGTTTGATGTTCAAGTAAGCGTTTGGCGTGATGACAAAAGTAAGCTATTTAAAAGCGGTCAGTTCGGAGGGGGTGGTGATGAGTAAGAGAATGTTCTGGATCCCAAAGGGACAAGACTATATCTTTCTTCACACCCTTTTGTTGTGCTGTTAATTATATTAATCTGGAACTTTGACCATGTACCAATTTACTGCACAATTTAAACCCCAGATCTGCCACAATGGGAAGTTTGGATCCCGTGGGCTGTTGTGGCTGAGCCAGGTTGCGCCAGCAGAAATTAAGTTGGCAGAACTGAAGCCTGCACAAACCTCAAAAAGGGATGTGGCAGGGAGAGGATGGGAGAGGCAAGAGAAAAGAATATGAGGAACACATTGCTAAAAACATCAAGACAAAAGCGACAAATTATTTAAACGCATTAGTTGTAGAGCAGTTACGGACACCATCGGTGCACCTGCTATCTTGTGTGACAAGGAAGTCAATGACGTTCTAAAGGAGGAAAAGGAGATTGCAGAGAAGCTGGATAAATTCATTCCATCTCTCTTTGCAGTGGAAAATACAGGGCAGATCCATGTGCCTGAACTAACTTTCACCTCCAAGTCAGAATATTTTGGGATCAATATTTCTGCTAGGCTATGTGGAGACTTATTAGGGCAGACAGATGTAAGACTCCCATCAAGTTTCTGGCAATATGGTTACATCCAGAAATAAAACTAATATAAGAACCTAATTGTAAAGAAATGGCAACAGAAATGGAGAAATATCTGGAAAAATGAAGACGTTATCCATTATCTTGGCTGGGCAGAATAGAAGTGATATCGAGATCACCTTACCTAAAATATTATTTTTATTAAGCACGCTTCCATTGGGAATAGAAAATTGCAAGTTAGCAGAATGGCATTATGAAATACATCTGTATGGACAAACTGCATAGAACGGAAAACAAAAATCTATATCGAAAAACAGACAAGGGAGGTTTGGGAGTTTCTAATATTATTAGATATTATCAAGCCACAGAATTAGCCGCTGCTACTAAATGGTTTGAAATAGATAGTTTGACAACAGCAGAGAAAAATCTATATGGTTGACAGCTGTGGGAAATATTGTGGCACAGACCAGCAATGTTTATCTCTGATCTCAAATGCCTTCCCCCTACTAAATTTATTTTGAAAGTATGAAATAATCTCTCACCAAAAGTGGCCCTGGGTCTCCCATTCTTGACATCCATAGGAACAAATGCATTTACAGTTAAGCAATTCTGCCGGGCTATAAACTCATCTATTTGGTCCCAACTAAAGATTATGCATTTCAGCTAAAAGATGGTTATATCGTTTCATATACCCAAGTAACTATATTAATGAATCAAAATAAAACCTGAATTATTTCAATATATTCAATTTAGTCATGTTATAGAGTGAATAATAGCTAAATACCCCATCAGAACACTACATTTTAAAATATACTGGTTAGTGCTAATCCAGTGAGGATATTCAGTAGTATATACTGATTTCTTTTGCTTTTAACTTGGATGTCAGGGGTTTAGGAGCAGAGGCAAGGGCGAGGGAGGAAACAGAGAGCGAAGGGGAGGAGGCAGAAGAAAAGATGAGTGATGACGACGACCCGAGATCTCCGAGTCTTTCCAGTGAATCAGAGGATTCACAGAAAGGAGCACCAGTGGCCAGGGCAAGGGGGGAGTCTAGGGGGGCACCCCAGGAAGATAGAGCCAGAGGGGACTCAGAGGAGAGCAGTTGGAAATCGGGACCAGCGTCACCGCCAGAGAGCAGGGAAGAGGAAAGGAGCCAGGGGGCAAGCGCTGGCAGCTCACCACAGGAGGGAGGGCACGAGTCAGGAGTGGCCACACCTCCATCGGGGAGCAAAGAAACGGTTAAGCGGAAAGTGGAAGGTTGGGCGCGCGCGCCAAGTTCAAATGCAGAGGAAGGTGGCGCAGTAAGCAGCCCGGAAAGGGAGCCAGGTCCTAAAGCCCGGCGCAAGGAGACAGGAGGGTCCGGGGGGTCAGCGTCAGAAGAATCCCGGAAGGAAGAGACCCCGGGGGGTAGAGGGACCCAGAGGAGGACAGTCAGGCGGAAAAGGTGGAGCCGGGCTAGGATATTAAGTTGGTGCACACGGGGCGGAGACTCAGACGGAGCTTCGCCGATCTAGCTACTAGACGTAGAGTTGCGCGCAGCAGCGTGAGAATGGAAACTGTAACTCAATAAAGACTTTTACTTAATGATCGCTGGCTAGCGTGATCCTCTGTGAGCTAGGATCTTCAAGCAGCTCTGACATTATATTTTAAATTAAGATTTGATATTAACAAAAAGACTACAGCCGCTGAGACAGTGCTTGCTATCACCAATACAGAGGTGTAAGGTTATCAAACATCAGAAAGTGAAACTGAAATCAACAAATGAACAAATCAAACAGTAACAACTGCAGCGTTACAGTATGACAGACATGGCTTTCACAAGTGTAATGTTAAGCCCTTATCTAAGAAACAGATTAATTTCTGATATCGTCCATTCTGTTGAAATTCACATATACCATATTGGCCCGAATATAAGCCACACCCGAATATAAGCCACACCTTAAAAATTCAGGGGGATGGAAGAGAAAAAAAGACAATACCCGGAAATAATCCACTCCCTCAAAATTCCGCAGGCACTCACACCTGTTCCGGTTTACTCTGTGCCTGTTTCAGCAGTGATGTCGTAGAAGCCCATTTTCGTAAGGTCGTGAATTTAAGCTACACTTTAACTTTTCACGGCCAGAATTTTTTTTGGGGGGGGAGTGAGGCTTATATTCAGGCCAATATGGTAAAAGAAAATGGGAGAAAGATCTGAAATATGATAACCTGGATAGTGTGGACTTGGATTTTTAAGGTAATACCAAAAATGTTAATAAGTGCACCTCTGAAAGGTAACTTTTTGAAATCTGTTTATCTTACACAGTGTAGAATATCCCACCGCTCAGAGATTGGGGCGGCGTGTAACAGTGTGATTATCTGCAAAGTTTCACTACCGATTGCCTTGACACATCTTGTCTATGGAGCAATCCACGGGTTATGATGCCACAATGCAAATAATCCTATGCTAGCACATGTTCATTGGCTTATTCCACAGTGCTGAGTGACAAACGTCACGATACGCTTTGCCTGCTAGCCAAATCAGAAGTGAGCGACTCAGGTTTTTCTCCAAGTTTTTGATACTGTTGTCCTGGCTTAGGACCTCTCATCTTGGAAGTCTCTCTCCCTTTCCCTTAGCTAAGTTTCCTGCCAAGGAAGAAGTCGTGCAGATTTCTCCTGACCAGGCGTCAGCAAACTTTTTCAGTAGGGGGCCGGTCCACTGTCCCTCAGACCTTGTGGGGGGCCAGGCTATATTTTGAAAAATAAATAAATGATGCCAGAGCCCCACGAGCCCCCGTGGCTGCTGACCTGTGTCTTGCGAGTGGTAGGGACTGGCAGTGGCGGCAGGACAATGAGCAGCGCGCAAAAGGGCTCCAGAGAGGGGCTGCTTAAAATGGCGGCCACTCAAGCGCTGCTGCTGCTGCTGGCACCAACAAAGCCCAGCCCCCTTCCTCCTCTAGGCAGGGCAGGGAGAAGCCAGGAGGAGGGAGGGAGGAGGCGCCACCACCGCCATGTGAGGGAGAGGGAAAGAAGGGACGCGCTGGCGATCCATGCGGCAATTCCCGGACCGTCATCAGGCTGGATCTAGAAGGCAACTGGGCCTGATCTGGCCCACGGACTTTACTTTGCCGACCCCTGCTCCTGACTCTGCATTCAGGTCTCCACTGCAGGATGCTGCAGTTGTACTTTCACCAGTGGAAAAATCAACCTCAGAATGGGCGTTCTGCTTTATAAGGACAAATCTATCCATGGTGAATTGGTGAGAATGGTGGGCACAAATTAAGGGGAAATATCAGGTTTCTGAAACTTTAAACTTAGCTCAGCTGCAGCTCCTTCAACTTGGCCAGGGGTCAGCAACCTAAGGCCCATGGGCTGGAAGTGGCCCACGGAGGCTGTTTGACCGGCCCCCGAGTCGCCCCCAAACTGAGCCGCCCACTCAGCAAATCCCCGCGCACTGCACTAAACCGGCGCAGCACGGCATGGGGACTCTTTTCCGCAGCTCTGGAAATCACTTCTGCGCAGGCGCGGTTTCTGGCATCTGGGCATGCACAGAAGCGATTTTGGGCACCGCGGCCATGCACAGACACGATTCCCGGCGTTGTGCTGTGCTGGTCTGGCCCACGGAGGATCTCCGCAGGAGTAATCTGGCCCAGTAAACCTTGCAGACCCCTGAACTTGGGTATTATATGGGGCAACCCAGCCAAATGGGAGGGGTATAAGTAATAAAATTATTTTTATTACAGTATTGTGTCATGTGGCAGGAAACCGCACCAACTGTCCTATTCTATACTAGCTACAACTTCTGAACCAAGGCTGCCCCAAAGAAAGTGGAGTACAATAATCTACTCTTACTATTCTTATTCTTATGATTAATCTCAATTCTACGTTGGTTTATATTTTAAATGAAAAAATGGCAAAGTGGTTTACAATGCACATTAAAATATCAAATAAAATAATCCAGAATAAGACATTGCAGAAGAAAGTCCAATTTAAAGTATACGTTCAAAGCAACATAATTAATAGGAAACTAAAATATTATCTTAGAAGATTTGAAAACAAAACATTACAAAGGAGGCCAAGCACAGAATGTACATTTAACGCGGCAAAGTTAACCAAAACAATTATCTTTACATTTCAAAAGAAAACATTGCTAATGGAAGGCAAATATATGATGCACATTTAAAACAGCACAATTAGCAAGGTAGAGGTGCTGTGGGTTAAACCACAGAGCCTAGGGCTTCCCGATCAGAAGGTTGGTGGTTCGAATCACCGCGACGGGGTGAGCTCCCGTTGCTCGGTCCCTCCTCCTGCCAACCTAGCAGTTTGAAAGCACGTCAAAGTGCAAGTAGATAAATAGGTACCGCTCTGGCAGGAAGGTAAACGGCGTTTCCGTGCGCTGCTCTGGTTCGCCAGAAGCGGCTTAGTCATGCTGGCCACATGACCCGGAAGCTGTACGTCGGCTCCCCCTGCCAGTAAAGTGAGATGAGCGCTGCACCCCCAGAGTCGGCCACGACTGGACCTAATGGTCAGGGGTCCCTTTACCTTTTAACATTCTACAGTAAACATTGAAGCTGGTGGTGCCAATGGTGGTTCATGGCAGGTTGACGGATGTGGAAGCTCAGGCTCAGTGGCCTGGGTCTGCCAAGTTGGTCTCTGGTCTTCTCAGCAGCCTCAGCTTCTATAGCTGGAGTCAATCCGGATCCTGCCCTCCCAGGACTGGTAGGGAAAAGCGTGCAAGGCAGGGAGCAGGTCTTCCAGAACTTGCAGCCATACTAGTGTATGGACCACATCAGCTAAACCAGTGTTTCCCAACCTTTTTTGGGCAAAGGCACACTTGTTTCATGAAAAAAATCTCGAGGCACACCACCATTACAGCCCCGTGACGTCAGCGCGCAGCGTCACGCCGGGAGGGACATGAATTGCTAGCAAATTACATAATCACCTCCTTGAGGGCTGGCTCATCTTCTCCGAAGGCAGAACCCCATTAATTAACAGCACAGACTCACACCATAGCCAAGACGAGGGGGGAAAACCTCAGTCATGCACAGTCATGCACATGTGGGGGCTAAATGAGGACGAAGACCGGGCAGAGAGCAGGGTTCAAATCACCCCACCTGGCCAGGACAATCCCTGGGTGCTCCCTTGGGCCACTCGCCTGACCCACCACGCAGGGCTGTTGTCGCGAGGATAACACGGGGAGAACCACGCGCGCCCCCGGGAGCTCCTTGGAGGAGAAAGCGGGCGATGAATGCAATGCACAAAATATATGAGAGGCGACCAGGTTTTGCAGGTGAGGGGCCCCCGCCAGCCTCCGCTTCCAACACCCGGCACAACGATGCCGAAGTTTCCCCCCGGGCTCGGCTCGGGGAGCAGCGCTGCTCCCCCCCGGCTCCCCTTCACCCTCCCGGCTCTCTCTGCCGCCCACTGGGGACCCCCCTCACCTGCCAAGTCCGGAGCGCCGGTGGAAGTTGCATGCATGCATGCAGGGCGCCGCGTTGCCATTGCATTGCACTGCACTCCATACAACGCCTGCACGCATGCATTGCCTTGCACGCCCGCCAAGGGGTCTCCCCGCGGTTCGATGCGTCCCCTCCGGCGCGGATGCAGCATTGCAAAAATAACACACACACCCCAACGCAGCCCTACCTGGGGGGCAGCCTCCGCCTCCGCCACTCCGCCTCCGCGGGGATCCCTGGGCTCCATCCTGCCACCCGATCTCCGCGGGGGCGCAGGCAGGCTGCGCGGGGTCTGCGCGGAAGAGCCCCTGCCCGCCCGGCCGCCGCCGCTGCACTCATTCCATGGCCGGGAGAAGAGCACTTCAAACAAAACGCCTGGCCCGCCAGGCCACGCTGGGAAACATAGTTCGTGCACCCCGCGCGGGCGCGGAGCCCAAGGGCGAGGGGACTACGGATCCCGGCAGCCCCCGCACTGGGGACGGAGGGGGAGAGGCCGGGTGCAGGGATGGAGGGACGGGTGGGCGAGCGAGTGAGTGAGTGGCAGCCGCCAAGCCTTGGCCGAGAGCCAGGAAGGGCCTCCCCGGAGGAGGAGGAGGGAGGCGCAGAGCGGGAGGGAGGGAGGGAACCCCTAGTGACGGCGCCCCAATCGAAAATTTGACTTAAAAAAAAAATCTTTCAAATTTTTTAATTTTTCCCGCGGCACACCAGGCAACATCTCGCGGCACACTAGTGTGCCGCGGAACAGTGGTTGGGAAACACTGAGCTAAACTATATTTATTCAGGAATGGTGTAGTAGGATCTGAAACGGGGGAAAGATGCTCCTTGCTGCCGAGGTCCATTGTGCCTCCAGCAACAATGACAGATCTGGGAGCAGCCCAGATTGAGAGATTTCCTTGTCCTCAAACTCAGTGCAGGTATGCATGCTCACAAGAGAACTAGTCATTTTTTCAGGTGCCTCCAGCCTTGTTCTTTGCTGCCGATACACCTGAAAGGTGTGTTATGTGTGTAAGGGCGCTTGGTCACATGCCTCTGTCTCCTCCCTTTGCTGTCTCTCCCTCTCTTGACATTTGGATTGTCAACTCCTGGGACAGCGATCTGCTGTGCATCCTGACAGTATCACCACAACAACAATTCAACAAGCCGCAAATCGGCTGGCGGTAGAACACAAGATTTTAGTTGCTTCCAGTGTACTGACCTCGCCACGGTTTAGGCATACCCTGTTTGAAGGTCAGATTTTCCATGTGCAATATTTCTGCGTGGTATGACACAAACAACCCATCTCTTTTCCTCTCCCAGCTGCTTGCCCAAGCTTTCTGCGAGGAAGGAGAGGAATGATGCTTTGTCCCAGGTCTGGTGCATATTTTTTTATTATTTGTGTTTTTAATATGCTCTGTATACAAGTTGTTCTTTCTCTTGCCTGGATAAAAGCGGCAGCACAGCTTGAAAGGGTTGCATGTGCTGAAATGTAGCCCAAGGATATGTGTTATTATGCCTCCCCTCTTGACCAGCAGGGTCTCAGCGCTGTCTCCCTTTCAGCCTTTTGTTTGAACAGATGGGATTGGGGAACAGAGGGAAAGAATAGCAGTCTCTTCTCATTAACTCTCCCAGTACACAAACAGAGACCTGAGCACTGGGGACCCAGGAAACAGGCCTGCTTTCACTCCACACACAAATTGTGGCCATATGTACCCGTGTACAAAAGGAAGGCACAAGATGCACACAAAAATAGACATTTACCTAAGGGGCCCTCTCTATTTTGATATCAAATCATAACCATTAATTTCATTCATGTTATTCAGCCCTATAACTCAAAAAACAACAAGACCATCTTGTTTTATCAAACCTTAGCTGGAGAAAGTCCAAAACTACGGACTCACATGATTTCTTGACGGGTGTGTTAAATATTCCGAGCTGTATCAGGAGGACTTGCCCAACCAAAAGAATAATATCAGAAATGATGGGCAGACTATTCACCCAGGTTACCTTCCTTCTCTCCAAATGTGATCAGTTCCAGCTTCTTCCCAGATGAACACTAGTACCCATGACATTGAGGACAATAGCCTGTCCTGAAGCATATTTCAGACCCTCCAAGTGTCCTGGATTTACAGAAGCTGTCCTGGTTTCTGATTTGATCCTGGAATGTCCCGCTTTTTCTTAGAAGGTCCTTGTTTTCAGCAGAGAAGTGTTGGAGGGTATGGAGTTATGTGACCCCTGAGCCAAGGAGATAAGTACAACCTTTAGAAGACACCTGAAGGCCGCCCTGCTTAGGGAAGTTTTTTAATGTTTAATGTTTTATTATGTTGGAAGTCACCCAGAGTGACTGGAGCACTAATAATAATAATAAAGTCATACCTTGCTTCTCAGATTTAATTTGTTCCAGGAGTCCATTCGATTGGCTGCAGGAGCTTCCATGGAAGCCGCGCTAGATGTTCCACTTCTGAAAAAGCAATCACTTCCAGTTTTCAATCGTTTGGGACCCAAAATGTTTGAGTTCAAAGGCGTTCAGCTTCTGAAGTACGGCTGTAATAATAATGGAGGAATAGCACTATTCCCTATTTTCACTGGAGAAATATTGGAGGGCATGATATTTTTCTCCTAGACCACACCCCTGTCAGAGTTCCAGAGGACCAGACAGTAAAATGTTGGCTCACATTGTTGGCTCTCCCAGAATTTGTCTTCAATACACGACTTGCGTTTAGAGGGGGGAGACCCTGCCTGTGGTTCTGCAAAAAAAAAAAAAAAAAAAGTAATGGTCTGGTCCAGGGAGTGGTTACCTAAAACAGGGCAGGTTTGGGGAATTTCCTCTCAGGAGAAGTGCCTCATTGCTAGTTCCATATTGCCTGTTTTCAGATGTCAGCCAAAGATGTATTTGTTCACCAAGGCTTTTGAGAGATGAAAACCCAGAGAGCAAGTACCGTATTTTTCGTTCTATAACACGCACCCGACCATAACACGCACGTAGTTTTTAGAGGAGGACAATCCGTAGGCATGCCACCCATAGGTATTCCCTCCATAACATGCACAGACATTTCCCCTTACTTTTTAGGAGGAAAAAAGTGAGTGTTGTGGTGCAAAAAATACGGTAACGTTACTATGGTCTGTTTGCGTTAAGTTCAGTTGCTTTGAGATTTTTTTGTTTTAAGTAACACTATGAGATGATTGTATTTTGTATAGTAAAGCACCCTGGGCTTCGATAGGAGGAGGGGTGGTATAGAATGAACAATAAATAGTAAGAATTTTACTTGCCCCAACCCCCTTGGCTATGCCCATGGCAAGGTCACACGGAGAAGAGCCTCCAACAAAGACCGCAGCCAATGGGAAGTTTCCCAATGAAACTGGGTCACATATTCTCACCTCTGAAGAGGACAAAATAAGCAGTACCCAGTGGGGGAGAAATAGCTCCCATCTCTTAGTATACGGTAGAGGACCAGTGGCAGCCATATAAGAGTGGCACTGAATTCAGGCAGGCATGTTACAAAAGGTGTCCCCTGCCTTCAGCTAATTAGGACGAACCCTTTAATTGCAGAAATACTATTTTAGGTAGGAACACATTCTCAGAAGACTTATAATTAAGAAGGAGCATTGGCAGTTCTACGTAGCTTGACAAAGGACTCAGCTACATTAGGAAAGAAAAAGTGTTTTATATGCGTTGTAACACTGTGACACCAGAGGGCGCTGTGGAGCCCCGTCTTTCACCAATGTGATTTTTGATTATGAAGTTTATGTGTTTTCCTGAAACGCTTTTTTGATGTGTCTAGAGATCCAGCCCCTGTTTACATTTATAATTAGCAGTAAGATGCAGATCACCTCCACCCTGTGCAACAGATAGACTAGTGGAGCTTCATTAACTAAAAATCCCGAAATTTGGGAACTCCTCTGAAGAATACTCAGCATGGGTGACACTGCAAAACACGGGGCTTTTTTGCTGCAAAATGACTTCAAAACTTTGGCACAGGTTTGAAGGGGATTCCAAAATTTCAGGGTTCATAGTTAATGAAGCCAGCAGATTTGTACACAGCAGAGAAAGGAAAGGTAGGCAAGAGACAGGTCATATGTAAGTTAGTCCTCAGTGACAATGTGAATTTTTCATTACACTTTGATTATTATTAGCAGTAGCAGTTTATGAATCATCCATTACATGTGTGTCAAGGTTATTTGCAAACGTAATGCAAACAGCTAGAAACAGTTTTTAAAAAGTAAATAAAAAAGTAACCCAACAGGTTCAAAAACATTGCAAAATGAACATCTAAGGCAATGACCTTTCCATCCATCTGTTAAGTTAAAGCTGGTCAAAAGAAAAATGCCTTTAATTGTTTCTGTTAAGATGAGATAGCAAAGCGGCTGTTGTATTGCAACAGGAATGCTGAAATCCTCTTCTGAGTTCCTGCGGAGCAGATTCTGATGAATCTGGGACTTGAAGGAAAACCTCTCCTGCAGAATGCAGTGACCTGCTGGGTATATAAGGGATCGGTTGATCTCTTGGGTAACCGAGTCCTGAGTTACACAGGGCCTTTTAGCCTCGTACTAAAATCTTGAACTTGGCCGGCAGCAGATTGGCAGCAAATGCAAATCCCACAAACAATGGCAGTTTGCCCCCCAAGCTGCTGTGCTCTGTACCAGCTGCAGCCTCCGTATCAACCTCAAGAGTAGCCCCACAGAAAGCAGTAATCCAGCTCTGAGGTTACCAATGCAAGGAAAACTGTGGTCCAGCTATACAAATCCAGGAATGGCTGTAGCTGCCTTGCCAGCCAAAGCTGGTAAAAGGCACACCCACTAATGGAAAACATTGGGGCCTCCAGGAACAGGGCTGGTTTAGGGGCACCCCCAGATCATGAACCTGCTCCTTCAGGGAGAAGGTGACATCACCCAGGGCAGGCAACTGATCAGCTTCCTGAAGTCCTCACCCACAGCGTCTGTGTCTTGCAAGGATTCAGAAAGTAGTATGTTGTGCATAGCTCACTTATGGAATTCACTGCCAGGTTTGGTGACCGCCACTAGTTTAGACGGCTTTTCAGATAATTCAGAAGGTCTATCCATCAGCCCTGAGTGCTCCCTGGAAGGACAGATCCTGAAGCTGAGGCTCCAAGACTTTGGCCACCTCATGAGAAGAGAAGACTCCCTGGAAGAGACCCTGATGTTGGGAAAGATGGAGGGCCCAAGGAGAAGGGGACGACAGAGGACAAGATGGTGGGACAGTGTTCTCGAAGTGACCAATATGAGTTTGACCAAACTGCGGGATGCAGTGGAAGACAGGAGGGCCTGGCGTGCTCTGGTCCAGGGGGTCACGAAGAGGCGGACACGACTAAACGACTAAACAACAACATCCATTGCTCTTAGCTGCATGGCTGCTAAATTGTATATCCATGATGGCACTACAGGTTGCTCAGCAGCAAGACCACAGAAGGGTTATTGCCCTTATGTGGGGCTTTCTGGAGGCATTTGGTTGGATGCTAAGCTAGCTAGGCCTTCAATCTGATCCAGAAAGGCACTCCTGAGGTTCCTAGCTACCATATTTTCCTGTGTATAAGATGCCCCCATGTATAAGACGACCCCTATATTTTTTAGCCCAAAATGAAGAAATAATTAATTGCAACATTCCGTGTATAAGACGACCCCCAATTTTAACCTTAAAATCTGGGGGAAATATAATATTATACACGGGAAAATACAGCATTTCCTTCTGCTAGTTCTCTGCCCAGCCACCCCAATGAAACTGAACAGAGGGACATTATGGCCTTTTAGTCTTCAAAGGATCCATCTTATATCATTGATTGTGATGTGTTAATGGCCCAGCTGGAATCAGTTAGCTGAACTGCTCTCCGATAGTTCATGTTCTTCGAAGGGCTTCTTGATGCCAATGACAATGCTTGAATAATAATAATAATAATAATAATAATAATAATAATAATAATAATAATAATTTATTATTTATACCCCGCCCATCTGGCTGGGCTTCCCCAGCCACTCTGGGCGGCTTCCAAAAGAATATTAAAATACTGTGATACATCAAACATTAAAAACTTCCCTAAACAGGGCTGCCTTCAGATGTCTTCTAAAAGTCTGGTACTTGTTGTTCTCTTTGACATCTGGTGGGAGGGCGTTCCACAGGGAGGGCGCCACTACCAAGAAGGCCCTCTGCCTGGTTCCCTGTAGCTTTGCTTCTGGCAGTGAGGGAACCGCCAGAAGGCCCTCGGAGCTGGATCTCAGCGCCCGGGCAGAAGGATGGGGGTGGAGACGCTCCTTCAGGTCTACTGGGCCTTTGAGGCCGTTTAGGGCTTTCAAGGTCAGCACCAACACTTTGAATTGTGCTCGGAAATGTACTGGGAGTCAATGTAGGTCTTTCAAGACCGGTGTTATGTGGTCTCGGCGGCCGCTCCCAGTCACCAGTCTGGCTGCTGCATTCTGGATTAGTTGTAGTTTCCGGGTCACCTTCAAAGGTAGCCCCACGTAGAGCGCATTGCAGTAGTCCAAGCGGGAGATAACCAGAGCATGCACCACTCTGGCAAGGCAGTCCGCGGGCAGGTAGGGTCTCAGCCTACGTACCAGATGGAGCTGGTAAACAGCTGCCCTGGATACAGATTTAACCTGCGCCTCCATGGACAGCTGTGAGTCCAAAATGACTCCCAGGCTGCGCACCTGGTCCTTCAGGGGCACAGTTACCCCATTCAGGACCAGGGAGTCCTCCACACCTGCCCGCCTCCTGTCCCCCAGAAACAGTACTTCTGTCTTGTCAGGATTCAACCTCAATCTGTTAGCCGCCATCCATCCTCCAACCGCTTCCAGACACTCACACAGGACCTTCACCGCCTTCACTGGTTCTGATTTAAAAGAGAGGTAGAGCTGGGTATCATCCGCATACTGATGAAACCCAGCACAAACCCCCTGATGATCTCTCCCAGCGGCTGCATGTAAATGTTGAAAAGCATGGGGTAGAGGACAGAACCCTGAGGCACCCCACAAGTGAGAGCCCAGGGGTCTGAACACTCATCCCCCCAACACCACTTTCTGGACACGGCCCAGGAGGAAGGAGCGGAACCACTGTATGACAGTGCCCCCAGCTCCCAGCCCCTCAAGACGGTCCAGAAGGATGCTATGGTCGATGGTATCAAACGCCGCTGAGAGATCCAGCAGAACTAGGAAACAGCTCTCACCTTTGTCCCTAGCCCGCCGGAGATCATCAACCAGTGCGACCAAGGCAGTTTCAGTCCCGTGATGAGGCCTGAATCCTGACTGGAAGGGATCCAAATGGTCCGCTTCTTCCAGGCGTGCCTGGAGTTGTTCAGCAACCACTTGCTCAATCACCTTGCCCAAGAATGGAAGATTTGAGACTGGGCGATAATTGGCCATCGTGGCCGCATCTAAAGATGGTTTTTTAAGAAGCAGTTTAATAACCGCCTCTTTCAGCGGGTCTGGGAAGGCTCCCTCACAGAGGGAAGCATTCACCACCCCACGAAGCCCATCGCCCAGTCCTTCCCGGCTAGCTTTTATAAGCCAGGATGGGCAAGGATCAAGGAGACAGGTGGTTGGTTGAATCTTGTCTTCTCAGGACTTGTGGCCAATGCAACTGCAAATTTGATTTATATAGGGATCCCTTTCAAAAATATTTTCAGCGGCAGGAAAATGTCAAAATAGGAATACATCAGGCCGACCTGAGCAATTATGTTCCTGATCTGTTGTTTAGCCTCATGGTTGAATTTGCATGCTGAAGAGCAGCAAAATGGATTCCTTGTAAAACCCTTTAGCATTTGGACAAACGCTGTCTGTGTAAGCAAGGATGTCAAAGTATACGATTTTAGAGCAATAGGTGTTTGGTACGGTCCAGGCCCTGAGATATTTCTCAGTACTGTAATGCTCCAGGGATACTAGTTGGGAATCCAGTAAATTATTTCTAAAAGAATTATCAGATCAGTAATAAGCATTTCCATAGTGCTTTGGAATGTTCAAAGCACTTCTGACACATTAGCATAGTGATCCTTACCAGCAAGCAGGATAGGGCAATGTTGTTGTTGTTGTTGCTGCTGCTGTTGCCGCCCCATATAGGGGCAATAATATGAGGAGGGGGCTGAGTCTGAGAGAATGACTTTCCAAAGGCCACCTACTCTGTTCATAGCAGTTTATAGATTTGAATCAGGAGCTCCAAGATCTTCACTCAAACTCATAACATTAGTTTTCAATATCCTTTTACATTGCTTGACCCATACATTTGCCTTTGATTAGATAAATGACTTTGGCACTCTAATTATTGGTGATCTTGTTAATTTCCACAGCTGTCTTTTAAAATTGCTTTAGGGACATGAGCTGATCGACTCAGACCACTTGCCAGAAGCAGTAAAAAAAAATTTTTTTCCTGAAAAGGAAAAAAAATATATATGGTGGGGATTCACCTGGGGAGTCCAACAGCAGAAGCCATACACAAGGATTTTGTCTTGCATAGTGGGGCTTTGCCCTTTCCCCCCACATGCTCCCATAATTGGCTCGGGGGGGGGGCAACCCCCCCAGAACAGTGTGCAGGGGAAGAAGAGGCAAATAGTTGCATCTAAGAAGCTCAAATGCTGGTGCTGACGAAATGATCAGGAGAGAGTGATGTTGAATTCATCCCAGAGATACCTACTATAACAAATTTTCTGTAGGAGTCTACAAATTTCAGGACAATTGAATCAAGAAGGGCCCATTCAGTTCATTTTCCATTCATACAGAAGCTGACACAGAGGGAAATTAATGGGTTCCCACTTGTGAATAGGCAAGGCCTACCTTCTAGGGCAGCACTGGATGCTCTGGGGGGGGGGGCTACCATTTTGTTTCCCCACTGGCTGTGGCTGCATCTGCCTTCGATGGATGCTCTGGGGGGCTACCATTTTGTTTCCCCCCAAATGCCCCTTGGTCAAATAAAATGCCTGTTCCCACTGCAGGCAGCAGGAAAAACACAAGTGGGGCGGGGGGGGGGGTAAATGGAAAGAGTGATAAATGATTATAGTAAATCTATGATGTTTTAAACGGGGGGTGTTGTTTTTGTTATTATGGTATGTATTTTTGTGTTTTTATGCTGTAAACCGCCCTGTGATTTTCACAGAAAGGAGGTATAGACATTAAATAAATAAACATACAAACAAACAAATAATTTTGTGAAACGAGATTCTAACATATAAACATGAAACAAATTGGGTTTTCAGTAATGAATGTAATCCCAAATTGAAAAAATAATAATCTTGCACACCCTTAACTTTCTGTGTTTATATGTTATTGTAGTAGTAATATGAGATTTCAATGTGAATTGCGTTTATTCATATAGCAGAGTTGAACAGCAACTGGATTACCTACCTGACAGAAGAACCCGGAGGCTAAGTCACCACCAGGTAGCTGAAAAATGCCATGGATTTTCTCAAGCTGGGTATTTGGTTTTTGCAAAACTCCTCCTTAGCTGAATAAACTTTCCCTGTGACAAACTTTGTGGTCCCTTCAGCTTGAGCAGTTAACTCTAAATGTTTTGTGCAACATCTCTATCTAGTGACAGACAGAAGCAATTGCATCTTCTTTACATCCTCCCCCCCCCCCCCCGATTTACCACCTGGTGACTGGAATCATCTTGAACCAGGGGGTGAAGTGAGAAAGTGTGTGTCAATAAAACTGCACATAGCTTTTCTCCTGGAAATGCTTTGTTCAGATCAAATGAAAAGCAGCAGTTTTTCAGCAAGCCCATCTGGCGGGGGCATAATTTCTAGATGCAAGAAATGGAGATTTGTTTCAACAAAACCTTTTAAAGTCTTGTGGAGATCTGTGTGCCTTGAAAAATACCAAAATCGAGCTGTTTGGGGCAGAATCTACAACCAGAGAAAGGTTAGCATGTTTTTCTGTACTCCTGTGCTCTGGTAGCCAGGGGTCCGCACGTTTCATTTCAGGTATGGGATAAATCTGAGTTGCAGCCTGAAACCTGATTGTCCCACCACCCTGGGCAGCTTCCAACATATATAATAACATAATTAAACATTTAAAAACTCCCCTATACAGGGCTGCCTTCAGGTTTCTTATCTTCTTGGCTGTGTGTCTATGTGTGTCACATAACTCCATAACCGCCAACATTTCTCTGATGAAAATAGGAAAGTCCTAAGGAAAGGCGGGACATTCTGGGATCAAATCAGAAAGCGGGATGGCTTCTGTAAATGCAGGACTGCTCCTGGAAAATAGGGACCTTGGAGGGTCTGTATAACATTGTTATTTTAATCAGTGAACCATTTCAAAAGCTGGTAGGGCTACTAGCAGTGTAGCTTAGAAATAAATAGATCTGTTTATGGACAAGCACCCACCCTAAGCTCCGTTGTGTGGAAAGGCAGGCTAGAAATGTAATAAACAAATGTGGCCCATGTGCCTTAAAATGTGTCTCTTTGGTTCAGTCCCACAAAAAGCGGGGGTGGGGAGTGCGACAAATCCTCTTGGTTGCATCACTTTGGGGGTTGGGTTCTTCTTCATAAGAACATAGGGAGAGGGAGAGTCCAAGTTTGTATTTAGTTCAGCACCTAACAGCAGCCAAACATGTCTAGGGGAATTCTCCTTCATCGAGGCAAATTAGAATGCAGAAAATAAAACATCTCTTTGGAAAACCCCTAATCGCCTCCCGATAAATAATGGAGGTATTTTAAGGCCAGTTACCCACAAAGTCCATGTAGTTGCTTGTCCCCTTCTGAAACTCAAAGGGAAATGTGTGCATTTTCTGTACAGCAGAGGCATCTCTGCACATTCCTGCCCCTCCTCCCCTCTCCGCTATTCCCTTTCTCTCTCTGAGGCAAAGCAGAGTGCCAGCGAAGTCCCTCAATCGTGTCATATCTGTCCTTTTTATTCATTGCAGGGTCTATTTATAGCCCGAAACAACTGCTTCCTAAAAATGGAGTTCTTAATGACCCAGAAGCCGGGCCAAGCTATGTAAGGTATCCAGGGTTTGGTCTCCCAGCTTCTCCTGTCTGTCTTTTTGCCTTTGTCTTCCAACCAGGGTTGCTTGTTTGCTTCTCAGTGACCTCAATCTATCTAGACAGATTCATAGGGGAAGCTGAGGTGGCAGGAGGGGAGCAGATCAAGCTGGCACCCCGAGAGCTGGACCTCCGCAGGCTCTGGAATTCCTCTTCCTTCCCCCAAGATAAACAAGAAACCCCCCGAGATGAAAACAGCTTGCTGGCTCCTGGCAGTTTTTTACGTGCTCACTGGCTGCAGGGCAGAAGAAGGACTGGAATTCCCTACCTACGATGGGAAAGATCGGGTGATTGACCTGAGCGAGAAAAACTACAAGCAGGCCTTCAAGAAGTATGACATGGTCGGCGTGCTACTTCATGAGCCTGTGGCATCCGACAAAATTTCGCAGAGGCGTTTTCAAATGACGGAGATGGTGCTGGAGGTAAGTGTGGGTTGCATGTCACGGTCACACTCAGCACCTGGCGGGGGGGGGGGCACACACCAAATTGGGGACCTCCAAAGAGGCCTTTGAAATATGCTTGAGTGCAGACTTGCACCTAAATCTTAACTTTTCCGGTCTGGAAGGTTTGTGCCAATGAACCTCCTCAAAGCTGTCCATGTTTCTGTGGGACAAGGTCGCTGCCTCTGAGTTGCAGTAAGTGGGGAACATCAGAGCAATTCAGCAAGATCACAAATGCAAGCTTGATAGGCTTTCATCCACTAGCCAAACTCTCGGAACGAATTTCCCAGTCACTTATGTTTAATCCAAGTCTTTCTTCCATCTGCATTCCGGTATCAAAGCCATTGTTCTGCCCCTGTCAGGAATCCGACCCAAGCAAGCCTCTGCTAAATCAAGCTGAAAAAAATATTCCATTACTTAGAAAGCCTCAGTCTGTGCTAGACGCCGGTTTGTTCTCTGCTGCCTGCTTTCAGATCTCTTCACCGTTTGCTGTTCATGTTTATTTATTGTCAAAACCTATTTCTGAGCCAAGAATGTGTTTAATGCTCTGGTGGTGAGAAGGTTCCACTACCAGGGAGCAAAACGAAATGGTATACTGGTTGCCAGAGGAATCCTATAAGTAAGTACAGTCATACCTCGGGTTACAGATGCTTCAGGTTGTGTGTTTTCGGGTTGCGCACCGCGCAAAAACAGGAGTACCGGAACGGGTTACTTCCAGGTTTTGGCACTCACGCATGTGCAGAAGTGATAAATCGCAAACCTCGTGTGTGCAGACGCGGCGCTGTGGGTTGCAGACGCTGCTGGTTGTGATTGTGCCTCCTGCACGGATCACGTTCACAACCTGAGCGTCCACTGTAAAACATGTAAAGGACTGCAAGGCATAGTGGAGGGATACCTTTTGGCAATCTGATTCTCCTGAAATGGCCAAGCTCAGAATTGGGAGAAAGAGATGCAGCAGCTCCTTCTTACAGAGAAGCCGTCCTACACTGCCCTGTTCCCAGCTAAAATGCCCACTGTGGCCTCCTCCTAGTGCTGCGTCTTGTGAACTTCTGTGGGTGTCTCAAAGCAAGGCAACGGTATGATATGAGAAGGAAGGAAGTCGTCTCCTAGCCTGTTCCCCTACTAATCCCAGGTAGAGCAAATGCATGTTGACCGTGGCAACTTTTAGCATCTCCCACCTGCTGCAACCAGGTCATCTTCCTGCCAGGGCTGCAGGTTGCCTTCATGTCCATGCAGATGCCTTTGCAGGAACGAGCTGCATCCTCTCCCCTCGGAGATTTAATAGCAGGGGAACGAGAGCTCTGGCACATCCCCAAAGCAATCCCATTGCCAAACCTTTTAATACGGCAGCCCAATAGGCAAAAATAGGGAGCCAAGAAGCATGGCAGAGACAGGGGACGAAACACAGAGAGAGGTGGGAAATTTGATCACGGAAATAGTTATGGCGAAGGGACTAAAGTGTGCCAAAGTGTTGCTAGCAGTGGCAAGACTTGCTTGACGAATTGTAGCAAATTGTTTCCGTAAAGAGGAGTGAGGAATCAGCCCATGGTGCATTCTCAGCCAGCGAAAGGCAGACTGTGGGCTTATCCGCATTTACCTTCCCCCTGCTGTTTCCGGACATAGTCTGAGCGCCTTGTTTTTGCTCTGGAGCTTTCTGAACGAAAACCTGCCCTTTAAAGCTCTGTCCCATTCTAAGGGATGTTCCATTCTTGGCTCACAAGGCTACTTTTCGACATTGTGTTGTTCTTTTTTTGAAGCCGGTTCTTGGGTGGCCTTTGTGCAATTACAGGTCTTTCTAGGCCTGGCAATCAGTCTGTGGCATAATAATAATAATAATAATAATAATAATAATAATAATAATAATATCCCGCCCATCTGGCTGGGTTACTCCAGCCACTCTGGGTGGCTCCCAATTAAAAATACAATAAAACATTAAACATTAAAAACTTCCCTAAACAGGGCTGCCTTCAGATGTCTTCTAAAAGTCAGATAGTTCTTCATTTCCTTGACATCTGATGGGAGGGTGTTCCGCATGGTGGGTGCCACTACCGAGAAGGCCCTCTGTCTGGTTCCACTTCTCACAGGGAGGGAACAGCCAGAAGGCCCTCGGCGCTGGACCTCAGTGTCCGGGCTGAATGATGGGGGGTGGAGACGCTCCTTCAGGTATCCTTCAGGTATAATGAGAACAACTGAGGAGAGTGGAAGACCAGCATCTGTTGGATGAGGGTGTGCTAAGGCAGAGGGAACAGATTTCCTTGGGCTCACTAGCAAGCTTGACCCAGATGCCAGCAGTGCCAGATTTAGGACGGTGCGTGTGGTTCACCTGCGCAAGGCACCGAGCCAAAGGGGCACAAAATTGAGACGATTGATAATTGAGAAGATCCATTAGGGGGTGCCAAATGTTGACCTAGCACCGGGCGCCATATTATGAAAGATTACCAACGTCCGCCCCTGATGCCAGCGTAGATCACTCTGATTTGACCCGCTCTAGGCAAATGGTGTGAAGAGCAGAGCAAAGCTTTCCTCAATTCATTCCTTTGGCCAAATCTGGGTACAGACTACAAACTGACTCTGCCCTGACATCCTTCTTGTCAGGGCTCCTCCACGCTTGCCTTTCCTCTGCAAATTCCAAGCACAATCCGCACTTCAAAGCTCAGCGTCCAAGCACCCTTTTATTTTGCTCCAGAGCTTTCCCTATGAAAACTTGCTCTTTAGCGCTCATTCGGAGCAAACATCAATCCATAGAAAACTCAAATGGATGTTTGCTCCGATTGAGTGCTAAAGAGTGTTTTGGTTTTGGTTTTTGGCAGGGAAAGCTCTGGGGCATCTCCACCCCACCCACCCCACCCAAAAAAACCCCCACACTTGGACGTGGCTCTTTTAAGTGCATATCTGCACCTGGAAAGAGCAAGGCAAAAAGTAAGTAAGGGTGGATAAGTCCTGGGTTCCTGTACTGGGTGGAGAGGAAAAGAAGTCCCTTTCTTCCTACCCAGCGCACAATATGCAAGCAGAGAAAAACAGGAAATGAGTGGCTTCACCCATTTGTGATCTGACCCACAGCTGGCTTCTGCCCCATCCACCCACAGTATGTGGCCCCCACCAGATTACCCACCAAGGCCTTCAACATAGAATAAGTTTCCCATCTCAGTTTTGAGATGATAGGTTATGGGGTGGGGGTGGGGAGAGAGAGAGAGAGAGAGAGAGAGAGAGAGAGAGAGAGAGAGATGCACATCTTTGACTTTCGCCCCATTACCAGGGAGGCAGACATGTCTGTTAAATCTCCCTTGGAGAGTATCTTCTCCAGTTACCTCACCCACAGGAGAGAGGTTTCTCTGCTCACGCTCCAGGAATTCAGTTTACAGGCATCTGGGACACACAATGGTGGGCTGATCTGCACACTGCCTCACAAAAGGTTTCATATAGTCTTACTAGGTCATATTTTTAGCTGGGCTGGGTGTTCCTAATTTTAGTGACCTTAAGCGAAAGGCATCCTGCAGCCCTGTGAACCTAGGGTGAGGCCATGTTGAACTCCAGAACTTATTCCTACGCCCTGTTACAAGTCTGGTAAAAGAAACAAATTGGATGGATTGCAGCAATTGCAGTCTTACTGATTTCGGTTTCCTCGCTGGCATATACAACTGGTACAGGGTTTTTGGCTAGGGCTCCAATCTTTTGCACATGGTTGCGGGACGCAGTTCCATTAAACTCAGCAGGGCTTTGTTATTTAGTCGTTCAGTCATGTCCGCCTCTTCATGTCCCCCTGGACCAGAGCACGCCAGGCACTCCTGTCTTCCACTGCCTCCCGCAGTTTGGTCAAACTCATGTTAGGAACTTCAAGAACACTGTCCAGCCATCTCATCCTCTGTCGTCCCCTTCTCCTTGTGCCCTCCATCTTTCCCACCATCAGGGTCTTTTCCAAGGAGTCTTCTCTTCTCATGAGGTGGCCAAAGTATTGGCACCTCAGCTTCAGGATCTGTCCTTCCAGGGAGCACAGCAGGGCATACTTTTGAGTAAACATGAATAGGATCATGCTACCAATATGACGCAGGCAGAGTGGTGCATCAGATACGTAGAGTTTAATATAAACTATCTTCCACTGACCTCCTAATCTCATTGGACATCCCATTGCTCTCAGGAGACAATGGAGGAGTGGGTCTTTGGGAATGAAGTCCAACTCTTGGAAGGTCGCATTGCCTGCTGTGTCTGTAGAGACCAATGCAGGAGAGGAATGTTTTGCTGGACTTAGGCTATCATCATTTCAACGGACACTGCGTTAGGCACAACCAACCACACATTCTGTTTTATATCCTTTCCTCACACAATTCCTAATTTTCATGTCAGAACGCATGAGGAGAGGTTCCGCTGCAAGCGACGTGCACGTAACTTTCCAAGCTACCCAATCGCCACCTTCCCCAGTTGCTGGGACTTCAAAGCACACCAACGGACTGCTGCATTTTGCAAATATCTCACACCGCTGTTCCAAGTTGTGCCTGCAAATTAATAGCCTAATTCTCCTCGGAAAGAGCTCTCAGATTAAACCTGGCTGTGCTGCCCTTGCTTCTAACATTACAACAAAAGCCTGAACTGCTGTCAGTGAGTGCCATGAGCAGATTTTGTGGTAGACCCCCCCCCCCAGAGGCTTCCAGCTGGCATTTGTTATCTTCTTCAGCCTCCTGGTGCTTTCAGAGCACACTTGGGCTCGGGCTATTTATAACAAAGATGTAGGGCATGCTGCACTTCCCAAGAGCCATGCTATTGTATGACATTGAAGGAATCCCAAAGAGAAGGATCTGATAGAGGGAGGGGCACAGTGGAAGGTGGACGTGGGCAGGGCTGTCTTTAGCATAGCAAAGATCCACCCAGAGCCCCCCAAATTAACTTTTATTGAGCTTTTTTTTTTTTTTGGTGGGGGAGCCAACAATTTTGAATATTTGATGCTACGGAGTAACACAGCGACAGGGGAGGGGGGTGGCTAACAACAGAGCGGCTCAGAGCGGCTAACAACAACAAAAATAACACAGTTTACATAAAATCACAATCAATTAATTGAAATACATTCTAAAATCAATTCAGAGTCAAATTAATGGCAACCACTGGGCTAGAGTTCTGTGAGGATTGCCAAAGGAGGGGGTCAGACTGTGCCTTGGCCAAAGGCCTGGTGGAACAGCTCTGTCTTGCAGGCTCTGTGGAAAGATGTCAAGTCCCGCAGGGCCCTAGTCTCTTGTGATAGAGCGTTCCAACAGATCGGGGCCACGGCAGGAAAAGCAAAGCCCTGGCTCTGGTTGACAAAATGTCTTTTTTTCCTTTAATCGATTGCAAGGAAAACACTTGAAACCAAGTGTTGCCAAACAAGGGAGCAGGTGGACAGCAGAGGAGCGAGAAAGAGACAGGCCTTTCTGGTGAAATTCAGCAGGGCTTGACTTTTGTTTTTCTCTTCTGCCTCATTGCCTGACCTGAATGCTTCCATTCCAGGCATAGGTGTGTCACTTGAACACAATGGGAAGGTGAAAGCAAGCTGTCAGGCAAACCCCTTTCCGGGAGCTGCCACTTTGGGAATGTGTCTTGGCATGTGCTAAGACAGCAACCTGCCCCAAGTCCTGAGTTGATGCTCAGACTTCCCGGGTGTTATGCTTATTGTGGGTGGAATTTTAAAAATTGGCCTATCTGCTTGCAAGTGTGGCCCTTTGCCAATTTTGCAAGGCCGGTTGCCATGTTCAAATGCTGATGCATTGAAGGGGGGATATGTTGTACATGTGTCACCAAAAGAAGAAGCCTTTCCCGGCTCTTGGGCCTGGAGTTGCAGGCTGCTGAGTCGCCTTGCATGCCAGTAACAGGGGAGCAATAGCAAGAGAACAGAGTCCAATTGCAGAAGGAAAAGAGAGGTTTGACTTTACAACAAAACAAGGAAATCATTGCCCTGTACTTAGAACTTCTACATACCCTCCAACACTTCTCCAATGAAAATAGGTATGTCCTATTCAATTTTATTATTATTATTATTATTATTATTATTATTATTATTATTATTATACCCCGCCCATCTGACTGGGTTGCCCCAGCCACTCTGGGTGGCTTCCAACATATATAAAAACATAATATATAATATATAAAAACATAATAAAACATTAAAGACATTTTCTATATAGGGCTGCCTTCAGATGTCTTCTAAAGGTGGTATAGTTCCTTATCTCCTTGGCTCGGGGGTCACGTAACATACCCTCAAACCTTTCTCCGATGGAAATAGGGACGTCCTAAGGAAAAGTGGAACATTCCGGAGCCAAATCAGAAACCAGGATGGTTTCCGTAACTCTGGGACTGTCCCTGGAAAATTGGGACACTTGGAGAGTCTTCTACTGTAGCACCCTGCTTGTGGTTAACGCTTAGCTGGAATGAAATATTCAACGCAGCAATAGAGAAATTAAAATAATAATTTATTTGTCAGACAAATAAATGAGAGACACAGTGGTATATGGATACCAAAGCTCTGCCCCTCCAGCCCTGATGGCCAGCACTTATATTTCCTCAGCCCAGCCCCCTTGCTCCTCCTTTGGCTGCCTCTGTCCAATCAGCCTGGTTGAAATTCCTATTGGCTGTTTGCTAGAACCAATCATAAAAGATACACCCATTTCCTATTACCTTTTATGGGAGACAAAGAGCTATATTTCCTTCTATCCATAAATGGCAGACAAGTAGCCATATATCTTACATTTGCCTCGACCAGGCACCTTAATTATCAGCTCATCTTTGCCCTATTGCCCTATTGCCCTATTCACTCCAAAACAGATGGCTAATGGTTTTAATTTTTATCTTAAACAGAGATCTTGGGTTCACCTTCTCACACACCATCAATGAAATAAAAATCTAACATAAGAATCTAACATTTCTTACTTTCGAAATCCTTTGCATAATTACATTTAAGCCAATATATTTCATACATAACATAGATAGATTTTTAGAAGGAAAGGCCTTTTCAAAGTAAAAAGGAAACAGCTTCCAAAAGCAACCCCTTTCAAGCCAGCTGCTGTTCCCATTAGCTCTTGCCCTTTAACCTTAGGAAAATATGACTCGAGTCTTCTGTTAAACAATAAAACTTACTATTTACCAACTCTTAATTAGTGTTTTTTGCAGCTTGATTGTATTCTGTAATTTGTATGGTCAGTGTGACCTTTTGCTCCCAGCCTGTAATTTCCTTTTACAACCCTGAGGCACTGCTATAGATCAGAGGGGCCCTGTTTAGGAAGATAAACATCTGCCAAAGCACCCAGCCAGCTGCTTTATGCCTGGCATAAAACATACAAACATTTGCAAATATATTTTTAAGCTCATTTTAAAATGCAGGCCTTGATCTGATGCCTCACTACCAGGGGCAGCCCATCCTGTTTCACCACCTGATGTGAAACAGGGCTGGCCCCTGTTCCCCCAAGGGGTAGGGAGGACGAGTGGCAGTGCAGTGGGGCGGAAGCAGTGGGGCGGCTGGAACGCCTCCTCTTGCATATCTGTGTCCTGAGGCAACTGCTGCACTTCGCTTAATGGGAAGAAGAAGAGTTTGGATTTGATATTCCGCTTTATCACTACCCGAAGGAGTCTCAAAGCGGCTCACAATCTCCTTTCCCTTCCTCCCCCACAACAAACACTCTGTGAGGTGAGTGGGGCTGAGAGACTTCAGAGAAGGGTGACTGGCCCAAGGTCACCCAGCAGCTGCAGGTGGAGGAGCGGGGAAGCAAACCCGGTTCACCAGATTACAAGTCCATCGCTCTTAACCACTACACCACACTGGCTCTCAAAATGGCCGGCTTTGTCTTCTGCTCCATCAAATGTTATCTGTGGGATACTTGCCTGAGGAAGTTTGGACTGACAGCCTTGGTCTGTGTTTTCCTTCAGCTCGCTGCACAGGTCCTAGAAGAGAAAGGCATTGGTTTTGGATTAGTGGATTCCAAGAAAGATGCCAAACTTGCCAAAAAGCTGGGTAAGTGTGATCTGTTTATAATGCTGAAGATAATCATGAGTGAATGTTGAGGGGATTCCACTGTCACATATCCAGTGACCAAAGTCAAATTACGATTCGCAGAGCAGCCAATGTCCTGCTGGGTGTTTACACATTACCACCAGCGCCTAGGCTTCCCTTGCCAGGGCCCTGATCCAACAAGATGCACTGCAGCGGCCATCTGGCCTCAGGCTGGCTGCAATGAGGCCCTTGCCCAAATTTCACTTTAGAGCAGTTGATGAATTCAGTCTTTCATATGCAATTGTTCCAATGATACCAGCGTGAACGAAACAGCCCTTGACAACAATGACATGGCTACGCTGGAGCAAAGTTAAAGCTGCTGTACTTCTGTGGTAGTTTAAAAGGACTGTGCGGGTACTTAAAAATAAGTATGGCACTCAAAGTGAGAGCCGCCAATAGCAGGGGACAAAGCCTCAAGGAGGAACAGAAAGTGATGGAGAGGAGGCAGAAGACGGAGATTGTTGGAAAGGCTTGGAGTAGGACCTGTAAGAAACTACGGTACATTGGTGAAGGACACAGTTTATATTACTTGGGAAGTTACCTCTTTGGTTACACAAACATAGACTCATAGAATTATATTAATGGAATACGCACAGCTTGCAGATTTAACATATAGAATAAGAGAACAAGAAGAATGTACGTTTATGGGTGAAAATTGTTTGTATGGGTGAAAAATGCTTATATGGTTGAAAATTGTGTTTATTTAAGAACGCTGGTAGCATTAAGATAAATTCAACAGTGTAAGTAAGTTTTGATGGATGTAACAATGGATTACTGAATGGTTTACTTCATGTAAAATGTGCAGGGATGGATGGTATGCAAAATGAACCACAGAAAGAGAAGAATGGAAGCCATTAATTAAAGTTTGTTTAAATGAATATTTTAAAATGTAAATGAGATGATGATGATAATAATAATAATAATAATAATAATAATAATAATAATAATAATAATAGAATTATAGAGTTGGAAGGGAGCCCAAGGGTCTTCTGGTCTGACCCCCTGCAGTGCAGGAATTGCAACTAGATCATCCTTAACAGATTGCTTAAAAACCTGCAAGGAAGGAGAGCCCACCACCTTCCGAAGGAGCCCAAAGAAGGGAGAGATCAAGCCCCCAGCAGGAGTAAAGCAGACTGAGAGAGACATGGAGGCACTGACATCTCCAGGGGAAGTGGATTGCCACACAATGATCTTGGCACAGCAATGGAAGCAGAGGAAGAATTCAGTCTGTAGCTAGCGGAGCTAACAGTGGCTGATTAAAAGGAGAAGATGGAGACAAAGGCCAGTCTCCAAATAACTTGTTTCATCAGTGCAAGGATTTACATGTGCGCAATGGAACACTCCACCATACACCCTCAAATCTTTTCTGCGTCCCCCCCTGAACCCTCCAGAGAAGATTTGAGGAGGGCATGGGGAGAGAAGAGGGGGGAGGTTTCTGTTAGAATTCCTGCTCCATGATTGCAGTCATGGGATTGTTGTCTATCACATGACGGTGTATGTTTTGACTCCACAAAGTGGGAAGTGACAGAGACAGGATGTTTGTGTTACTGTGTTCCGTGAAGTGGGACTATTGTCCTTTGTTTTTTCTCTTTGCTGTCTGATGCTAGAGAGAGAGGGAGCCATGTTGCAGTGCTCCGTGTATGTTTCTATGTAAATAAAGTAGATTAGCCAAAATGCTGAGTTGCTGTTATGCAACTGTGCAAACTCTGCGGATCCCTAAGTGTTCCAGTGTCTGTTGGCATCGGTCATTGTGATGTTCAGGCTGAAGAAAGCTTTTGAAGCTCCTGAACGAACAACCAGGAGGGAGAGAACATGCCAGTCGAGCATGTGTCTCTCTTCCAGGGTCCTACTCATGTGTAGGACAAGCTCCTGACAGTTTCATTGCACAAGTGGAAATCCTTGTGCTGATAGAATGAGATAGCTTCATACTGCCCAGAGATGTTTTATTGTCTAGCAAGAGGGAAAGGACCAGGAGGAACTGAGTGCAACACTCTGAAATATTTAAACAGTTAAAAGGAATATTTGCTGTATACTGTGACCCTGGAGAAAATGGAACTGTTGGAGGGTATGCTATCTGAATCTTTTCAACTCCAGTCCCAGGACTGAGGGCTCATCCATCCACACCTTTGTTTGTCCTATGATTAATTTGCCAGGCAGAGCAGCAGGACAAGAAAAGAACTTTGAAGACACAGGACAAATAGGAGAAATTGTGAGACAAATGGCAGTGTGGATGAGCCCCGACTGTCCTTTGTTCTGTTTCAGATGCAGATATTGCTGGCACCACTTCCAGCCAAGGAAGGCTGTTCACCTTCCAGAAGGGTCTCCAGCTAACATCACACAGCAGATTCTTAATAGACCCAGTGTGACCATTTTAGCAGGCTCTTTTTCAACATCATCCAGTTTTACAGCTATAAAATCACAGGGCTGGAAGGAACCTCACCAGCCCATTTAGTCTAACTGCAAAGTCGTTGCTCTCTCTGTATGCCCTTTCTTCAGGTCTGGATGAAGAAGGGAGCCTGTACATCTTTAAGGAGGATCACATCATCGAGTTTGATGGGCAAATGGCTGCAGACGTCTTGGTTGAATTCCTCCTAGATGTAAGTACAAACAAAACCAGAACTGGCCCAATAAATTCTCCCACATTTATAGTTGAAATAATGTATTGGTGTTAATGCTCTTTGCAACTTATGTGATACCTTATTCTTGGTCTCTGGGCAAATGTAATATATAAGCCATAAATTGTGAACGGAAACGTGCTTTTGTCTAAAAAGGACTGTTCTCGACGCTGTCTCCTTTTTTCTCCAATACTGTTCAAGTGGAAATTTTGAACTCTTGTTTTGTTCCAAGCATGGCCACTACCCAAGACTGCAATCCTATGCACATTTAATTGGGAGTAAACTTCACTATATATCATGGGACCTTTTTTTGAATAGTTGTGCATTAGATTGGACTGCATGGCCACAAATCATAACGCTAGAAGGTTAGCCCACACAGGGTTACTCCTGAGTGAACTTGTTTAGGATTATGATGCAATAATACCTGTTATTTCTGACATATTCCCTAAATGCTGATTCTGAAGATTTTAATATGCAGACAATGCCATTGAATCAGCCCTTGCAGAGCCGCGTCCTCAGCACCTAGTTTGTATACAGCAATCTTCCCTGATCTGTTTTGGACTATAACGCCCATCACTCCAAGCCAGCGTAACTGGCCAGACAGATGGGCATTATAGTCAAAAATATCTGGCCAGTGCTCAATACTGTGGAGCCGAGTGAAGAATCCCAGGTGGCATATAGAGAAATAGTCCCACTTGATGAGACACTTCGGACTACAAAAGTTACATTAGTAAAAGAAGTAGATAGGTAGCCGTGTTGGTCTGCCATAGTCAAAATAAAAAAATTCCTTCCAGTAGCACCTTAAAGACCAACTAAGTTAGTTCTTGGTATGAGCTTTCGTGTGCATGCACACTTCTTCAGATACACATCTGAAGAAGTGTGCATGCACACGAAAGCTCATACCAAGAACTAACTTAGTTGGTCTTTAAGGTGCTACTGGAAGGAATTTTTTTATTAGTAAAAGAAAACAGCATTTTGAATGCATTACAAACATGCGACACCAGATGGTGCTGGAGAGCAAAAAAACCCCACCTATGTTATTTTCCATAGTGTTTTTCCGCTTTTGTTATAATGATTTAATTTCTGACTTATTTATAGCGTGTTTTCCCCCCTGTTTGTAGGTCCACCCTTTGTTTCATATCAGGCAGTAAGCACCCCATTTACATTGCTAATAAGTTGTTCTTGACCAAATTCTTTCTTCATGGCAGCTGATGGAAGACCCAGTGGAGATCATCAACAGCAAATTGGAGCTGCAGGCCTTTGACCACATGGAAGAAGAGACCAAACTCATTGGCTACTTCAAAGGAGAAGACTCAGAACGTAGGTTTGGTCGGGGGATTCGTAGGTCTTGGCGGATTCTGAAGGGGTCTAAGAAGCTCAGCGTTTCTCATCCAAATTCTGCAGCAAGACAGACAGACTTGCTTAAGGGAGCTCTGTCCGCCTTGCTACTGAATTGGTCTTGTGATGCAATTCCCGTGTTCTGTTCAGCATGTCAATGGAAACCGAAAGAGGTCACGAAATGTGTGCAGTGGAGGTGGAATGCAAGGGGGTGGGTGGTGCCCTTGCTCCCATCCTCAGCACATCCAAAAGTCTGAGCAGATCCTAAGCGTGCAGGCGTACACACAGAAGGAAAGTTTCTCATCCCCTCCTGCCTCCGCAGACTCCTGCATCCCTCAAGAAGACATCCCAGAAGGATGGGGTCCTCCTGAAGAATGGGATGGAGCGCAGGGCAGGGGCTGTCCTTACATGAACTTCCTTAACCATTCTTAGGCTCCAAGCTTAATTTGGGGTGATGAGAGCCACCCCCGCTGTATAAGTAGCCCCTTGCGCCCCTTTATACGTTTTTCGGGAGAGCGTCTCTCACCCTCTTGAGGCATTTAACTTTTCAGTTCAAGCCACAGCTGGGCAGCCCTGTTTAAGGAAGTTTTTAATATTATGCTGGGAGCTGCCCAGATGGGCAGGCTATAAATAGTAAATTATTATTATTATTATTATTATTATTATTATTATTATTATACTTTTCAGTTCAAGCTGCAGCTAGGTTGCCACCTCCATGAACCTCTCCTAACTACATAATATTTTCACTTTCCCATTCACTGCAAAAGCTAGAGAGAGAAGACGCATGTGAGCTCTCGCAAATCCACAACATGGATTCCTTAAACTTTGGAGCTGGATGCATGTGGTTTTCAAACGAGGATAGTATAGACAAATAAATCTCATTTTAAAGGGTTCTCTGTGCTTTTGAAAAGTGATATTTTAACTCATGTCCCGTTTCATATTATGAGAATAGCTTGATTTTGTGTTTTCCGCTCTTTGCCACTTATTCTGTGAGGAAAGAGGGGCTCCGTAATGGCAGAATCAGGCCAGGCTGCAAAGCACAGCAGCAGCAGCAAGGGTGGAAATGCAGGGTTGGTTTCTAGACTGACTACCGTGGGAGTTATTTTTGATCCAGCTTTCAGAAGCTGATGCCAGTGCATGTGTTAATTTTCATTTAAGATGACCAAACGGGAAATAATCTTCTCCTTCCTTTCTGCTTCTCAGATTACAAAGCATTTGAGGAGGCAGCAGAACACTTCCAGCCCTACGTCAAGTTCTTTGCCACCTTTGACAAAGGGGTAAGCAGCTGGAACCCCGCAAATTTCACATAAGAGCTGTTAGGAAGGATTGCAGCAATAGAGTTTGGATTTGATATCCCGCCTTTCACTCCCCTTCAGGAGTCTCAAAGCAGCTCACATTCTCCTTTCCCTTCCTCCCCCACAACAAACCCTCTGTGAGGTGAGTGGGGCTGAGAGACTTCAGAGAAGTGTGACTGGCCCAAGGTCACCCAGCAGCTGCAGGTGGAGGAGCGGGGAAGCGAACCCGGTTTCCCAGATTATGAGACGACCGCTCTTAACCACTACACCACACTGGCCTGCATTGGCTTTTAGCAATGCTTTTTTAAGCATTGCTTTTAGCAATGGCTAAATCTGGTGGTGGTTAAATATGAGTCATGCCAAGGGTAGGCAACCTAAGGCCTGGAGGCTGGATGCGGCCCAACCACCTTCTCAATCCGGCCAGAGGACGGTCCGGGAATCAGCATGTTTTTACATGAGTAGAATGTGTGTTTTTATTTAAAATGCATCTGTGGGTTATTTGTGGGGCACAGGAATTCGTTCAATCCCCCCCCCCAAAAAAAATATAGTTCGGCCCACCACATGGTCTGAGGGACGGTGGACCGCCCCATGGCTGAAAAAGGTTGCTGACCCCTAAATCATGCCATACTCCCATGGCAAGCAAGTTTGCCAGTTGTTCACTGCGTCGCTTGCAAGAACTACTGTACAGGTTCCTAGGTGTTGGTGCAAGTGTGTATGTGTGTGTGTGTAAAGGAGAATTCTTGAATGCCAAGATTCAATTTTGGGGCAAGTACTCTTTGGAGAGACAACCTTAGCAGAGGTTTAAAGTCACAAAATATGCAGCAAAACAATGTGTGGAAACATAGGCTCTTAGACATTTTAAATATCCCCTACCAAGTAAATTCCAGAATGTCCCCTTCAAAAGTTTCTTTCCAAACTTTCCCGTTCCCCCCAGCACAGGAAAAAGACCACGTTTAGTAAACACGTTTAGAGTTTACTTACAAACTCTCCAAAGGTCAGAGTCATGTGCTTTTCCATACATCAGTCAGAAAAGTTACAGAGGCAGTAGCACTTAGCTTAGTTACAAAGTGATGCTAGTTCCTAAATTATTGGTATAGTAACTCAAGAATGCCTGCCAACCTTTGAAAGCACCCCCGGGTGCAAGTAGATAAATAGGGACCGCTTACTAGCGGGAAGGTAAACGGTGTTTCCGTGTGCTGCGCTGGCTCGCCAGATGCAGCTTGTCACGCTGGCCACGTGACCCGGAAGTGTCTGCG
Organism: Podarcis liolepis; assembly: GCF_965112155.1. Taxonomy (NCBI): domain Eukaryota; kingdom Metazoa; phylum Chordata; class Lepidosauria; order Squamata; family Lacertidae; genus Podarcis; species Podarcis liolepis. The sequence goes on from NC_139571.1 coordinate 43,908,747, forward strand.
GACAGCGCTGGCCCCCGGCCTAAGTGAGATGGGCGCACAACCCTAGAGTCGGACACGACTGGCCCGTACGGGCAGGGGTACCTTTACCTTTTAACTCAAGAATGGCTTATGAGAGCCGGGTGGTTGAGCTGATGTCTGTGTTATCAAAATTGTTTTGTGAATTACTGCTGCTGAGAATGTAATTATCATTATCTGTAGTTTTCCAAAATTAATCTCCCTCTGACCTTCTTTTTACAATCTCGCACCCTATCGTATATCTGTGTACCTGCAACTCAGGATAACACTTCATTCATCTGATGAAGTGGGGTGTGGGCCACAGTTTTTCTTGCCATTTATATTGGGACTTGATACTCAAACCTTGATGACTTGGAATGAAATTCAAAAGAAGATGAGGAGTGTATTTGATTTCTTTTTTATGTACAGTGTTTCATAGTTGTTAAGAGGCATATAAAGGTCTTGTGTATTTCTTTATTCGTGTGAAATAACCATTCACTCCTATAATCTGCCCACATGTAACAGTATCCTTGCCATCCGAGTTTCCACTTTTCTCAGTTCCCACATTTTTTGAAGTCAGGTGGATGGTGACCAGTGAAATTGTATTTTTGTTCTGGCATCCTGGCTGTGGGATACCGTCCCTAAGGAGACTCACTCAGGGCTGCCCATCCTGATGTCTGTTCCGCACCAGATAAACATTTTTTATTGCCTGATGCTTTTAATGCTAACTTGTTTTAGATCTTTTCCTAGCAACTGTGAATGTCCTTGCTTTAACTTATTAATGTTGTTATTTATGTTGTTAGCTGCAAGCCGCTTAAAATATTTGGACTAGATGTAAATTATCATAATAAATTATTGTATATGCATATAGAAAGGGGATTTTTAAACTGTGCATGTGGGATTAAAGAACAAACAAACGAAAACTGCCATTCAACCTTGCTAGATTCAATTTTGCTTTGTTAGTTTTCAGAAGAGCATTGCTGATTCTGATGATAGCAGTGTTTCTGTTGTTATGAAAGTATGTAGTGCTATATTTCTTTGTTGCAGTATTTTAACTTTCCACATACTTACATGTTGAATAATTCTATCATTCAGAAAGTGTTCAGTGTGAGCTGACAATATATTAGAGAGAAATGTTTTTCAGCAAAAGAAATGCCCATAATTTACCAGTTTCTTTGCTTGTTTATAGGTTGCAAAGAAACTGGGCCTGAAGCTAAATGAGGTGGATTTCTATGAGCCTTTTATGGATGAACCGGTCCATGTCCCTGACAAGCCATATACAGAAGAAGAACTGGTTGATTTTGTGAATGAGCACAGAAGGTATCAATCATGGAACTCAGAATGGTACCCCTTGTCCTATAGGGTCAGGGCATCCCAGTTGCAGTGCAGACCCTCCAAATGTCCCTATTTTCCAGGGACCGTCCCAGATTTACAGAAGCCGTCCTGGTTTCTGATTTGATCCTGGAACATCTCACTTTTCCTAAGGCCATCCCAATTTAAACGGAGAAATGTTGACGGATATGGAGTTGTACGACTCCCAAGCCAAGGAGATTAGTAACACTATAAACTTTAGAAAACATTTGAAAGCAGCCCTGTAATAGTTTTACTGTTTTTATAGATGTTGGAAGCTGCCCAGAGTGGCTGGAGCAACCCAGTCAGATGGGTGGGGTAATAATAATAATAATAATAATAATAATAATAATAATAATAATTGTCAGGGCTCTGACAATAATAATAATGGAATAGGACGTCCCTTTTTTCATCAGAGAAATGTTGGAGGGTATGAGTTCAGGTGTCTGTCTTCCCAATCTGTCTCTCATCTGAGAGTGGCAAACGTCCTATTGAAGGCTTGTGTTTTACAGGCCCTGCTTTTGCAGGTCTCTTGATTATTGTGGTGTAGTGATTAAGAGCAGTAGACTCGTAATCTGGGGAACCGGGTTCGCGTCTCCGCTCCTCCACATGCAGCTGCTGGGTGACCTTGGGCCAGTCGCACTTCTCTGAAGTTTCTCAGCCCCCCTCACCTCACAGAGTGTTTGTTGTGGAGGAGGAAGGGAAAGGAGATTGTTGGCCGCTTTGAGACTTCTTTGTTGTTGTTTAGTCGTTTAGTCGTGTCCGACTCTTCGTAACCCCATGGACCAGAGCACGCCAGGGTAGTGATAAAGTGGGATATCAAATCCAAACTCTTCCTCCCCCTCCTCCTCCTCCTCCTCCTCCTCTTCTTCTTCTTCTCCTTCTCCTTCTCCTTCTCACAGCCTGCACAAAAACCTCTTCATGAGTGATTTGCAGATATTTGGTAACTCAAAATGGGGGTGTATCAATAGACCAATAATTTGGAAATCCTGCAGGGTTTATTTATTTGTGAAAAGAACAATAGAATGGAGGGTTACTGAGTGGCACACAACATTATAATCTGCATGGCCATGTTTGCATCCACACACATACTGTACATGGATTGCAATGAAGAATTATTTGCAGCTTGTGTTGCCCAGGGATGTAGCTAGGATTTGTGGAGATATGGGCCCACCACCTGTGCTTTAGATCCTTGCCCATCCTGGCTAATAAAAGCTGCCAGAGAAGGTCTGGCCACATAGGTTTGTGTTGTGCCCAATTTCTCTTTTTAGCAAGGTATAATGCCATCTGGCTTCAAGTAAGAGGAGGTAAGGCCACTTTTTGAAAAGTTGTCACTGGACTTGACAGCATTACACAACTATTGGTCAGTCTGAAATAGTTCCTTAGGGGGCAAAGTGTTGCCCAAACAGAAACAGGTGGTGGCGTCTTGGTTCCAGGTTTCCCTAGATGAAACTGATTTCCTAGGCCCATTTCAATCTGGCTTCAAGTCTGGTCATGGAACAGACATGAACTTTGCTGCCTTAGTAGATGACTTTCACCGGGAAAGGGAGCACATTCCTGTTGATTCTGCCAAATTCTTTGGTGGCATAAAATACCATAAATCCTTCTGGATGTGGGTGGTCACCATTGATGCTAACCCTTTAAACGTATGCAAATAGTAGGTGGATAGAAAAAGACACATTTTACTTGCCCAAAAATGGAAATCAGAAGAAGTCCTGACGGAAGAAGAATGGATACAATAATTTGTGGAATATGCAGGAATGGCGAAACTTACCAGAAAAAATAAGAAATCAAGATAACAAACTTTTGATAAAAGAATGGAAATGGTCTATTGAATATTTACAAACAAACTGTAAACAGATAAGAACATTGGCAGGATTATTGTAATAACCTGCAGTTTTATAAGAGTTTGCATTTAAAGTAGATGAATAAATGATTAAGCTAATTTGGAATATGCAGAAAATATAAAAAAATTAATTGAAGGAACCGCAGAAAGAGGGGGAAGGAAGTTGAGTTTCAAAACATTAAAATGATTGTAAAATTATTGAAATGCATAAAATTGAAAATCATAAATAAACATTATCAGAAAAGACCTCTCCTCTTCACGGAGGGGAGGTGTTGTGTGCGGGAACCACTTCCTGCGCTGGCAGGGGGCGCAACTCAGCCCCCTGCGTCTCTGAGTCTTGTGCCCGCGTCACGCTCACCAGCCAGCCTACAAGGCTGGGTGGGTGCGTGGCTTAGCTGTATGTGAATGACCGCGGGCAGACGGACTCTCCCTTCTTGTTCCTGGCTTCCTCGGACCACCCGCCCACCCTCCTTTAGGTTTCTTCCTTCTTTTCTTGACCTTGCTATGGACTTCGGTTGGTCACCTTGGTTGTCCAGGGGGCCTGGTAGGAATTTTTTTCCACTTGGCAGATTGGCACCAGCCACTTGGTTTTTTCGCCTACCTCATAGCAAATCATCACAACTTTGTCAGGTTTGGCGGTTAGGCAAACGCGTTGTGTGTCAGAGGGGAGGTTGTGGCCATCACCTACCACTCCCCTTGAAGGGTATTCTGTTAAAGGAAGCCTGGGGTTGTGGTTCCTGTCCTATGCCCTGGGGGTGGCTAGGGCCATGGCTTGACCCCCCTGAGTCTAGGGGAAAGCTTCCAGCTGATTTGCATCAACAAGTTCCCCCTACTGGTTGTTAACCCTTGTGTGACTCCTGGCAGAGCAGGCAGGAGTCAAGCATAGTCTGTCCGATCCAATGCCTAAGCCAATGCCACTCACATTCTGTAACCAATAAATTTGTGGCCTTCTTAGCCCACTAACCTAAATACTTGTGTCCATGTGTATTATTTTCTCTCCAAGCGGGGGTGGGGCCTCGACTCACAACAGAAAAAAATTCAGTGGTACCTCAGGTTACATACGCTTCAGGTTACAGACTCCACTAACCCAGAAATAGTACCTCAGGTTAAGAACTTTGAGAACCGAAATCACGTACCAGTGACACGGTGGCAGTGGGAGGCCCCATTAGTTAAAGTGGTACCTCAGGTTAAGAACAGTTTCAGGTTAAGAACGGGCCTCCAGGACGAATTAAGTTCTTAACCCAAGGTACCACTGTACATGATATGTTGTGCCTGGATAGAGTCTATTCCTCCTTGCTCCCACGTTGTTGCTGTTTGTGTTAATGGAAATTGCTGATGCTCCCGTATGGTTTGGAATCAGACTTACTGCAGTTGTAAAAAAAGATGGACCACTGTGTCAATCTGGTTTAGGCCTGCCAGTGGAAGTTCCTGTCTTCTGAGTCTACTTTTGTTACACAGAATCCTACAATCATAATCACCATACAGATTCACCCATAAAACTGAGGCCTCTATTCTTTCTTTTCAGAGCCACACTGCGCAAGCTGCGCCCAGAAGATATGTTTGAGACCTGGGTAAGTGAAACACATTGGGAGCACTGGGAGCTGTAGGGATGGGGATATTTTCGTGAGAAAGTATCTAGTCTAGCTGCATTGTCAAGTAAAGAAGACTCAGAATGCAAAGTATATGGTAAAACTGTTATGCTTGCTACAACCAAATCCAAGGCATCTGGGAAGGTGACTTATGTCATAAGGAAGAATCACAGCCCTCGGATCTCCTGGGCATGTTAACAGCTGCAAACCGCAGCCATGCAGCAAAGAACTGGGAAGAAATTACCACCACCACCCCCCACACACTTGCTACTTGAAGCTTGGGTATGTGAACCTGGGACTCGTGTAGCTCTGCTATCCAGCATTCACCAGGGGGGGGGCACCCTTAAGGACCAACCCCCCCAGTCAAAGGCAGTATTCATGAAAATAGTGTACACAAATCTAAGAGAAATTGTCATATGTATATATGGCAAAATCATGAGCAAAATGCATGCATTATAGAGGTGCCCAAACGTTTTTCAAAGAGGGCCGGCCAAAGTTGAAAGTTGTTGAGCTTTTTGGAATAAACTGCCCCCAGAACGGACTTTGGACATGCCTGCATTAGGAGAAAGGCACATGAAGATGAATACAGATGACTTCAAAAAATAATACTGATTCTAAACTGATGTGCAGAGATAGGGTGAACCGAAATCAAGGGGGGGGGATTTTGAAGCACAGATAAACCAAAATGGACAGATCCATCCATTGGTAGTTGAATGGCAGTCTCTGTTCTCTAACACACTGGGAGATGCTAGGAAAATGAAGCCCGGGTTTCTTCACTGCATCAGAGATGAGTCTTTGCCACTTGTTTAATGAGTTATCGACTTTGGAATTGTGTTTGTGCTAAGACAGTTTGAATTGTCTTGTGGGGCGAGGGGGGGGGGTTGGAAGAAAAGAAACACACAAACCACACATTACAGTGGACTATTTTTGCTCTCATTTCAGTAGTAAATCTGCTCCAAACATCTCTAAAGCCTCGTTCTTACAATTCCCCCACCTTCCCCCAGAGATGTTTTCCACTTATTCTTTTAGCTCTTCATTTTATGGGGGTTCTGTAACTGGTGGGCTCAGAGGGGAAAGAAATTAGCATTTAGATGGATTTTTTTCCTCTTGCATTAATACCAATTGAAATTGAAAGCTGGGATTGGTGGAAGACAAGGAACATGAGGGTTTTCCATGGTATAATTCCAAGATGACATTCATAGCAGGTGCACAATAAACAACCTGACTGCCAACTCAGATGGCCTTTGCCAATATAATTTTCATTGTGCCCAGATACCCAAGGCCTTGCTGCCAACCTTGTGGCTTTTAGGAAGAAAACCATCCCAGATTTTTTTTTTTTAAATGCTAACCTTTCTCAATTCTCTTTTCCTCGTATTAGATTTTACACACACCCCTGCCAGAATCTTTTTGTTCCTTTCTCCCATTCCTATGCCCCAACTGTCCCCTTCAAGTCTCACTTTTGGGCAGCACCAGAAAGAACCTTCTGTGATTGTTTGGTTGCCTTACAAACTTTATGGGTGATCACGACCTGTACGAAGCCACTTTAATGGTCCTTAATGACTTGGAGTCTCTCTACAGTCTTTGAAATGTTATACCCATCAGAATTTTGTAGAAAGGTGGGAGCCCTCATACTAAGTTACAGGAGAACCATGCAATCATGCCTCCTATGTTGGCCTTTCCATCTTGCCATATAAAGTTGAATGCATAAAAGGAGTCCTTACATGCATGCAACTGCATATACAGAAGGCTTCTTTTGTTCTTCAAATAATTGAAAACCCTGATGGTGCAGATCCCTGATGGGGTGGAAGCCCAACATTTGTGTTCAGCCATACATATTTAGCTCCGAAAAGCGATGACAAACCTAGACAGCATCTTAAAAAGCAGAGACATCACCTTGCCGACAAAGGTCCGTATAGTTAAAGCTATGGTTTAAGTACAGTAGTGATGTACGGAAGTGAGAGCTGGACCATAAAGAAGGCTGATCGCCAAAGAATTGATGCTTTTGAATTCTGGTGCTGGAGGAGACTCTTGAGAGTCCCATGGACTGCAAGAAGATCAAACCTATCCGTTCTGAAGGAAATCAGCCCTGAGTGCTCACTGGAAGGACAGATCATGAAGCTAAGGCTCCAAGACTTTGGCCACCTCATGAGAAGAGAAGACTACCTGGAAAAGACCCTGATGTTGGGAAAGATGGAGGGCACAAGAAGAAGGGAACACAGAGGATGAGATGGTTGGACAGTGTTCTTGAAGCGACCAGCATGAGTTTGACCAAACTGCGGGAGGCAGTGGAAGACAGGAGGGCCTGGCGTGCTCTGGTCCAGGGGGTCACGAAGAGTCGGACACGACTAAACGACAACAATGTGGAGCAATCAGGGTTGGGCAGAGTGATTTGCTGATATTCACTATCTGATGTGTTCTTGATTGCCATTCATACATTCACTGACCACATGATGGAGTTCATAGAATCATAGAATCATAGAATAGAATCATAGAGTTGGAAGAGACCACAAGGGCCATCGAGTCCAACCCCCTGCCAAGCAGGAAACACCATCAGAGCACTCCTGACATATGGTTGTCAAGCCTCTGCTTAAAGACCTCCAAAGAAGGAGACTCCACCACACTCCTTGGCAGCAAATTCCACTGTCGAACAGCTCTTACTGTCAGGAAGTTCTTCCTAATGTTTAGGTGGAATCTTCTTTCTTGTAGTTTGGATCCATTGCTCCGTGTACGCTTGTCTGGAGCAGCAGAAAACAACCTTTCTCCCTCCTCTATGTGACATCCTTTTATATATTTGAACATGGCTATCATATCACCCCTTAACCTCCTCTTCTCCAGGCTAAACATGCCTGGAGTTGTGTGAAAAAGGCTGGAGTTTTCAGTTGGGAGTTTTCGATTGCTGGGGTTTGGGCCACAGGAGAGAGTTGGTGAATTGACTAAATACAATGTTTAGTCAACGGTTGTTCAGGTGCAGTTCAGATTAGTAACTGTGCTACATGTCTTAGACAGAATCTATGTACTCCCAAGTCTGCTTGAGTCATTATAAATAAGTGGCTTGCCATATGTGTTCTGGGACACTTTATCCCTATGCAAGAAAAATAACTTGTGGGGGAAGAGCCTTATGGACCATGGAACCTGCCGATCAATCACAGGAATAATAATAATAATTTATTACTTATACCCTGCCCATCTGGCTGTGCCTCCCCAGCCACTCTGGACAGCTTCCAACAGAATATTAAAAACACAATCAAACATCAAAAACTTCCCTAAACAGGGCTGCCTTCAGATGTCTTCTAAAAGTCAGATAGTTGTTTATTTCCTTGACATCTGGTGGGAGGGTGTTCCACAGGGAGGGTGCTACTGCCGAGAAGGCCCTCTGCCTGGTTCCCTGTAACTTGGCTTCTCGCAGGGAGGGAACCGCCAGAAGGCCCTCGGAGCTGGACCTCAATGTCCGGGCAGAACAATGGGAGTGGAGACACTCCTTCAGGTATACTGGACTGAGGCTGTTTAGGGCTTTAAAGGTCAGCATCAACACTTTGAATTGCGCTCGGAAACGTACTGGGAGCCAGTGTAGGTCTTTCAAGACCGGTGTTATGTGGTCTTGGCAGATGCTGCCAGTCACCAGTCTAGCTGCTGCATTCTGGATTAGTTGTAGTTTCTGGGTCACCTTCAAAGGTAGCCCCACGTAGAGTGCATTGCAGTAGTCCAAGCAGGAGATGACCAGAGCATGCACCACTCTGGAGAGACAGTCTACAATGAAGACTGGAATTCATTGTAAGGTTGTCATTATTGACTGCTGTTGGACCCAAACAAGGATGACATTCTATTGGTAGGAGCCATGAGTATAAAATGCGGAATTAGCACATTGAGGCAAGTCATTTAGAACCCTTTCCAGTGTATCTCCACCTTGTGTCTGCTCATTTATTTTCAGATCCCCACTGAACTTTGCCTATTTTTTTTTTGTTGATTCTGTTCATATTTGTCAGAGCTGCTTGAAGATCCTAGCTCACAGAGGATCACGCTAGCCAGCGATCATTAAGTAAAAGTCTTTATTGAGTTACTGTTTCCATTCTCACGCTGCTGCGCGCAACTCTACGTCTAGTAGCTAGATCGGCGAAGCTCCGTCTGAGTCTCCGCCCCGTGTGCACCAACTTAATATCCTAGCCCGGCTCCACCTTTTCCGCCTGACTGTCCTCCTCTGGGTCCCTCTACCCCCCGGGGTCTCTTCCTTCCGGGATTCTTCTGACGCTGACCCCCCGGACCCTCCTGTCTCCTTGCGCCGGGCTTTAGGACCTGGCTCCCTTTCCGGGCTGCTTACTGCGCCACCTTCCTCTGCATTTGAACTTGGCGCGCGCGCCCAACCTTCCACTTTCCGCTTAACCGTTTCTTCGCTCCCCGATGGAGGTGTGGCCACTCCTGACTCGTGCCCTCCCTCCTGTGGTGAGCTGCCAGCGCTTGCCCCCTGGCTCCCTTCCTCTTCCCTGCTTCCTGGCGGTGACGCTGGTCCCGATTTCCAACTGCTCCCCCCTGAGTCCCCTCTGGCTCTATCTTCCTGGGGTGCCCCCCTAGACTCCCCCCTTGCCCTGGCCACTGGTGCTCCTTTCTGTGAATCCTCTGATTCACTGGAAAGACTCGGAGATCTCGGGTCGTCGTCATCACTCATCTTTTCTTCTGCCTCCTCCCCTTCGCTCTCTGTTTCCTCCCTTGCCCGTGCCTCTGCTCCTGAACCCCTGACAATATTTATCTTTCTGTTAATTTCTAGAAACACTTCTAATCATAGATTTTTCTTGACATTCTCTGGTTGACCGATCTTCAGGTCCATCTCCCCATGCCTAGCGCACTGTCGTCCCTAACTTTCCGCTCACCAATCCCATGTTTCTTGTCCACAGGAGGATGACCTCGATGGCATTCACATTGTGGCATTTGCTGAAGAAGATGACCCAGGTAAGGGATCTTTCTTTGTCCACCTTTCTGGAGCTCAGAGATCAATGGAAATTACAACATATCCCTTCCTACATGCAGGAACACAAGAGAGTTGGAATAAAACCATTTGCTTGGATATCTCTAACCCTCCTAGGTCTGTAGGATTCATACTTGGTCAGTGATACTTTTCTACTCACCCTGGGGACAAAGTAAAGGCAGCAATAATTTGCTCCCTCGTGCTTTGGCTCTGTTTGAACTGCACAAATGTGAAGTAATTTACTGCTGACGTAAATGCAAGAACAAGCTACTACTGTTTGAAAGAATTGTTGTGAACACACCTTTCCTTTATGTGAGAGTGTGTAAATCTATCGGAGACTACAGTTCTTGCATTTCATGGCTACGAACAGTGCAAATATGTTGCTTGATTTCAATATTATTATTATTATTATTATTATTATTATTATTATTATTATTATTATTAGTGTACAGCTTTTCCTGAGTTGCAAAACTACCTCAGGGATTTGGAGGAAGGGGGCCAGTGATATCAGAGGCACCAGCTAATCTGCACTTTGTACAGCCAGCTACTGCTGCTCACAGGAGCCCTTTCCCCGCAGCTCAGCTCCTTTGTTTGCAGGGGCTTCCAACATGGCTTGGTTGCTCCAGTAATGTTTTGTTTACATGCCATCTAAGTCATGAGGCGGGTTCTTCATGCAGAGGAGAAGATGGGCAAAGAAATGAAGAGATTACCGGGCTACTCCCCATGTCCAGAACAGAAAGGACAGTTGAATGGCAATGAGAAAATGCAGAGGGCCAATATTTTTTATTTATTCTCTTCTGCCCCTGGCAGGGTTGCTTGGGACATCCTGTTCTCACCCTGATCTGACACCTATGCATGAGAGGAACTTAGACCGTATTTCTTTTCAGATGGCTTTGAATTCCTGGAAATTGTCAAGCAGGTTGCTAAAGACAATACCGACAACCCTGAATTGAGCATTGTGTGGATTGACCCAGACGACTTTCCTCTGGTGAGTACGATGGCCTGGCGTTATTGTCATTTTGTTGTAATCTTCCCAGTGCTCCAGATAGGTTCATAGGCACCCTCCTATCTACTTCTACAACGGCAAATCTCCTAGAGATGAACTCTGGCACGGAAAGTACCATTCTGCCAGCTGTACTTGGCTCAAATTAACCCTTACTTTCTGGAATGTGTTGGTGGAGACAAAGGAGGAAAGGGGAAGAAAATATTGAACGAGAAATGGAGAACAACAGCCCAAGTCTTACAAAAATAACACACACATTTGGATGGTGTCAGGGGTTTAGGAGCAGAGGCACGGGCAAGGGAGGAAACAGAGAGCGAAGGGGAGGAGGCAGAAGAAAAGATGAGTGATGACGACGACCCGAGATCTCCCAGTCTTTCCAGTGAATCAGAGGATTCACAGAAAGGAGCACCAGTAGCCAGGGCAAGGGGGGAGTCCAGGGGGGCACCCCAGGAAGATAGAGCCAGAGGGGACTCAGAGGAGAGCAGCTGGAAATCGGGACCAGCGTCACCGCCAGGAAACAGGGAAGAGGAAGGGAGCCAGGGGGGAAGCGCTGGCAGCTCACCACAGGAGGGAGGACATGAGTCAGGAGTGGCCACACCTCCATCGGGGAGCGAAGAAACGGTTAAGAGGAAAGTGGGAGGTTGGGCGCGCGCGCCAAGTTCAAATGCAGAGGAAGGCGGCGCAGTAAGCAGCCCCGAAAGGGAGCCAGGTCCTAAAGCCCGGCGCAAGGAGGCAGAAGGGTCCGGGTCAGCGTCAGAAGAATCCCGGAAGAAAGAAGCCCCGGGGGGTAGAGGGACCCAGAGGAGGACAGTCAGGCGGAAAAGGTGGAGCAAGGCTAGGATATTAAGTTGGTGCACACGGGGCGGGAACTCAGACGGAGCTTCGCCGATCTAGCTACTAGACGTAGAGTTGCCCGCAGCAGCGTGAGAATGGAAACTGTAATTCAATAAAGACTTTTACTTAATGATCGCTGGCTAGCGTGATCCTCTGTGAGCTAGGATCTTCAAGCAGCTCTGACAGATGGCAAACTTTCTTTCCCTCTAGTCTCCCACTTGTCAGGCCCCATTATTTATTTGGGTGAACTTGGATTTGTGCACCACTTAATAAATCACCATATTTATACAAAATGCTTCCCTTTTCTTTTGCTCCTACAGCTCATTGTGTACTGGGAAAAGACCTTCAAGATCGACCTATTCAAGCCACAGATTGGTGTGGTCAATGTCACAGATGTGAGTATCAGCAAGTTCACGTACCTGGTAGCTTTAGGTTCAAGGAAGAGACAAACTGACATGGGGCCTATCCAAAGTCCAAAAACTGGATTTCTTCGTTTGGCGCACCCATACTCTTCTCTTCTTCCAGGTATCCCACTGCAGTATACTTCTAGGAAGTCCTCTGCCAACTTAAGTCTTGCTTATTTCAGAGACAGAACTATAGTTGCGTGCTGAGGATGGTCCTATACATATTCAGACTCAGGAGTGCTGTCCTACTTATGGTTGTGGTGGCACCAACCCTGATCCATCGTAGATAGCTTGGAAGTCAGTTCAGTAGCAAGTGGGGGGAGGAGGAAAGCCTGCTAATTCCCAGTTATGGCATCTTTCCTTTGATTCACGAAGTCAATAAAGTGGTACAAAAATTCAGATACAGTTGTCCCTCAGCTCCGGTACGCCTTGGGAGTTGAACGTTTCGGCTCCCGAACCATCAAAAACGTGGAGTGTTTCGATTTTCAAACGTTCTTTCGGAAGCCGAATGTCCGATGGGGCTTCTGCGGCTTCTGATTGGCTGCATGAAGCTCCTGCAGCCAATCAGAAGCCGTGCTTTGGAAGTCGAACGTTTCACAAGTCGAACTTCAGAATAAGTTAGACAATATTCCTGCCTTGCGTAATTGATTCTAAGAGCTAAATTTGAGCTTTGAAATCTCTTAAGGACAGAAATAAAACTGGCTGAATATTGTAAAATATTCTGTATTGCAGTCAGCCTCTGCCCCTTAGAGAAGCACTAGCAGTGAGATTAGCAAACTGCCCATAGGTGGTTCCCCGGTTCAAGTGGAAGACATGAGGGAGACACAGAAAACTCAGTGCTGTCATGAGTATGCCGGCAGTCTGAAGAGGAGCAGCCCAGAAAAAGCGTTATCTGCTCGATTCTGTCAATTGCTCTTAATTTGAAAAGCAAACATTTATTTCAGCAATTTGGCAGAGCACTGTTCTGTCAGAAGTGAGATATCTTGTTCAAACTATTATAACTGACTATAGGAACCACCAAACTAAAGAGGGCAGTCTTGTATTTCTGTTTGCAAATCGTGTTCTTACATCTGATAAATTTTTAAAGGTAAAGGTACCCCTGCCCATACGGGCCAGTCGTGTCCAACTCTAGGGTTGCGTGCTCATCTCGCTCTAGAGGCCGTGAGCTGGCGCCATCTGGAGACACTTCAGGGTCACGTGGCCAGCGTGACGAAGCTGCAGCTGGCGAGCCAGCACCAGCGCAGCACACGGAAATGCCATTTACCTTCCCGCTATAAAGCGGTACCTCTTTATCTACTTGCACTTAAGAGTGCTTCGAACTGCTAGGTGGGCAGGAGCTGGGACCAAAAGACGGGAGCTCACCCCGCTGCGGGGATTCGAACCACCGACCATACGATCGGCAAGTCCTAGGCACTGAGGTTTTACCCACAGCGCCACCCGTGTCCCTTGTGATAATTTTTTACAAACATTTTATTTTCCCAACCATCTTCCACACTTCATACTGGAGGCCGTCTGCTCCCAAATCCAGATACAATGATAAACTGACTCCGTGTGGCACCTACATTTATACCTTTTATCGTTTCCCTCCTTTTTTATTCCATGTTTCCCATACTCCTTTCTATTACTAATTTATTCATAACAGACCCTTCACGCTAAGGTCCCAGAGCAGGTGACAGCATTAAAAACAATATTAAAACAACTTACAACCCTTCTCTTGGTGATAGTGGTTTTTATTGGGAGTCATTGGTAGCACCTCATAGAACTGTAGAATTGGAAGGGACCCACGGCAATGCTAAAACCTCAACTAATGTAGAATAGAACTTGCCAACTGTCACTTGTTAAAAACAGTTCATCCTGTTCTGGGATGCTGAGGGAATGACTTGGATGCACTCCTGTTTACAAAGAAATAAAAAAATCTGGGATGTAGTTTGGTTTGAGAATTATGGTTATTATTATTATTTTACTGGAGCCAACTTTGTCTGGCAGGTAAACCTTTCAGGAGGTGTTAAAAATAATGAGGTAAAGTGTGGGTTGCTTGAAATCTTGTCTGTAGATGGAATTGAGACAAAGGTGAACTTTTTGTGGTCTGGTTTGTTTGTGGATTGAGATTCCAAAAGGGTAGCTCAGGGATCCAGATGGTGGGGGGGGGGGTGCTTGCAGAGATGGGAAGCAGCATCTAGGAAGAGCTGAAGAACTCTAGCCTGGAGCAGGAGGAAAAAGCGAGGGCTGCTAGCAGACAGAAGAGCCTAAGAACTCTCCACTGAAATAATCTTACTTAAAAGAATTTGAGGAAATGAAAAAGAGTTTTAGATAGGACTAGGTGGATGTATTTATCCTGTTTTATTTCCCATGCCCTTTGGGGAATGTTTTATGTGCACAAAAGGTAAAGGACCCCTGACAGTTAAGTCCAGTCACAAACGACTGTGGGGTTGCAGCGCTCATCTCGCTTTATTGGCCAAGGGAGCCAGCGTACAGCTTCTGGGTCATGTGGCCAGAAGGACTAAACTGCTTCTGGCGAACCAGAGCAGCACACGGAAATGCCATTTACCTTCCCGCCGGAGCAGTACCTATTTATCTACTTGCACTTTGACGTGCTTTCAAACTGCTGGGTTGGCAGGAGCAGGGACCGAGCAATAGGAGCTCACCCCGTCATTGCGGGGATTTGAACCGCCAACCTTCTGATCGGCAAGCCCTATGCTCTGTGGTTTAACCCACAGCACCAGCCGCGTCTCATTTTATGTGCATATAACCATGCTAACCCCCCCCCCGCTAAGAAAAGTCTTCTTATTTTTTAAGTAAACTTTTGAAATGCCAATCTACGAAGGTGTTCTTGAGGTCCAGCAGAGCGTAGATTGTTTCATGGAGGCTGTCAGGGGGGTTAAATGAAGAATTTCCACCTGGGGACAGTGGGAAAGTCTGGGGAAGAGGAGAGCAAACGAGTGTGGTGAGGTGCTCCCATGGGCAGGGGTGTGGCTGGGGTCCTGTGACAACTACAAAAAGGAATGTGGTGCGGAGGGAAATTCAACTTTTATTTCTATTCATTGTAACTTTCTATGTTTGTATTGCCATGTATTGTTCCATGGACATCTCAGACGGCTGATTCTGCAAATACTCAGCAAAAGTCCAGTGGGGATGAACTGGGCTTACTTCAGAACAGTTTAAGGGCCAGTGCTTAGAGCAAAGGCAGTGCAAGGGGGAGGAGTCATAGAATCGTGGAATTGTAGAGTTGGAAGGGATCTCAAGGGTTATCTAGTCCAACCCCCTGCAATTCAGGAATCTCAGCGAAAGCATCTATGACAGATAGCCAAAAGGAAAGTTGGACTCTCACTGCTTACCCTTCCCACAACCTCCTTTAAGCACTTTTCTCCCTCAGCTGAGGAGAAAACACCTAAAGGAATTGGAAGGTGGTACGCCGTGGTCTAAACCACAGAGCCTAGGGCTTGCCGATCAGAACGTCAGTGGTTCGAATCCCCGCAATGACGGGGTGAGCTCCCGTTGCTCGGTCCCAGCTCCTGCCAACCTAGCAGTTTGAAAGCACGTCAAGTGCAAGTAGATAAATAGGTATTGCTCCAGCGGGAAGGTAAACGGCGTTTCCGTGCGCTGCTCTGGTTCGCCAGAAGCGGCTTAGTCATGCTGGCCACATGACCTGGAAACTGTCTGTGGACAAACGCCGGCTGACTTGCCCAGTAAAGTGAGATGAGCTCCAAAACCCCAGTCATCCACAACTGGACCTAATAGTCAAGGGTCCCTTTACCTTTTAACACCTCTCATTATACACATAATTGGGCAGATCAGGATTTAAATGTTTAGTTTGGCCCATTCTCCTGCTATTTTACATGAAGCAAATCTTCATTTTTCTTTCTACACTGCCTTTTCTTTTAGGCTGATAGTGTCTGGATGGATATCAGAGATGATGATGACCTCCCAACAGCTGAGGAATTGGAAGATTGGATAGAGGATGTACTTTCTGGGAAGATAAACACTGAAGACGATGATGTTGATGAAGACGATGAAGATGAAGATGATGATGATGACGACGATGACGACGACTAGGTTATGGCACTTTGAAAGCATCCGGACATTAAATTTATATTCCTCAAGATGTTATGCCTCCCAGTGTTCTCCCTTAAAGGGAAGACGTTTGTATTTGGGACTTCCAAAGTCTGTTTCTAAGGGTCACTGAAGGCTTGCTGCCTTGTTTTCTTTCCTTTGTACCCATCTCCAACATATTTCCTATTCTAACTTCCAAAAGCTCTTTCCCAAGCATAAGACAATAAAAAAGGTGACTGCATGGCATTTTTGCTCTCTGCAGATCTGTTTATTTGTAACAGCAGCAGAAAAAAGCATGGAATTATCCCAGTGGCAAGAAGGATAATTACCGTATTTTTCGCTCTATAACACGCACCCGACCATAACACGCACGTAGTTTTTAGAGGAGGAAAATCTGTAGGCATGCCACCTGTAGGCATTCCCTCCATAACACGCACAGACATTTCCCCTTACTTTCTAGGAGGAAAAAAGTGAGTGTTATGGTGCAAAAAATACGGTATTTACAAGGGCCTGAGAGCTTCTTGGATTATCGCAAAAAGATCTGAATGTTTTGGGTTGAGCTTTGCTCAACTTGTATTTTTAAAACAAGCTCTCAGGGTGAACCCAAGGAGAATAATCAAGCAGACTTTGTAGGATACCTTTTTAAGAAACCACTGCTATGTCCCCCTTAGGTGTGGTAAAGGGATCCCTGACCATTAGATCCAGTCGTGGACGGCTCTGGGGTTGTGGCACTCATCTCGCTTTATTGGCTGTGGGAGCCGGCATACAGCTTCCATGTGGTCATGTGGCGAACCAGAGCAGCACACAGAAACACTGTTTACCTTCCTACCAGAGCGGTACCTATTTATCTACTTGCACTTCGACATGCTTTTGAACTGCTAGGTTGGCAGCTGGGACTGAGCAACGGGAGCTCACCCCGACTTTGCGGGGATTCGAACCGCTGACCTTCTGATCTGCAAGCCCAAGAGGCTATGTGGTTTAACCCACAGCACCACCCGCGTCCCCCTTACTTCATTGTAATTCTCCTGATTAGAATGATCAGGCTATTTACCCTGTATTGTTAGTATTATCAGTTATGCCGTTATCTGTATTGTTAGCTGTACTGAGCCAACTGCAGATTAAAACGAAGCTCTGAAAATTTAAAAAGCAGCTTTGTCTACTAACTAAGCATAAAATGAGTTAAAGTAAGTGAAGAATGAATAAGAGACACATAAGGAGGGGATAAGTCATTGTGCTTAGATGCAAAGCTATGCACCTTGTTTTTCCTAATAAATCTATAAGCCTGATTCTCACTGCATAGACGGTGCATGGAAAGGAGAGCCCAAAACATTATGGCACCTGAGGCAAACCACAAAATGGCACCCTCTGCCAGGGAAGAAGTGGTGCGTGAATAGCTTCATCAGGACAAAAGGGGAATAAAGATCTACATTGGAAGAGATGAGCAACACCTCCTATTCACCAAGAGGCAGAATGTGGATCTGTGTGCTGCCAAGGAGATAGCAAACCCAGCCTTCGAGGAGTGTGCCACAGTTGTCACTGCCACCAGAGGCGCCAACTTACGAAGCAGATGGGGGGCGTGATGTCACACACGTGGCATCACATCACAATGTCAGAAGCAGCTGGGGCCTGTTTCCACGGCAGCCACAGGAGGCAGGGGCCGTGGAAACCTCTCCACGCTCAGCCTCCTCCACCCCGATGGCTTGGAACATTGGGGAGGCCTTCCCCCCAAAAAATTATGGGGGGGGGCCAACATAGGAGCGTCACAAGATGGCACCCCTGACTGCCATCACGGCAGCAGCAGGTTGTGCATTTCTTGGAGGATTTATCTGTTGCCCGTGTGGATTTGGCCACCTGAAGCGGTCACTTCCTCTTGCCTCATGCATGGGCCGGCTCTGGTTTTGCTCCTCCACCAAGATGGGAAAATATACTGGGCTCCCTGCAAGCTAGGAACCTTTGGCAGGGGCAGGAGTCCCCTGGCTCCGTTGGGGACTTTTCCCATAAGGTTCCTAGTGAAGCAGGTGGGAGTGACCTCCATTCTGATCTTGGTGGGGGAGTGAAAAGATGCAAGTCTCCCTCCCCTTCATGGCCTTCAGAGCCAGAATTGGGCTCTGCCACTCCTGCAATTCGTTAAGGAAAAACAAGATTCCAACTGAACAGTAGGAAGAGCTTTCTGATCCCTAACCTATTAAAAAGGACTGAACTTACAATGTGGTTGTGCAGAACAATTGAAAAAGACAAGGGGGGGGGGGAAAACCCACCTGTGTGGGTGAATTTACAGGCAATACAATACTGATTTAAGGTGTCTTCCTTATTGCAATCCTGTCTTTTTGAGGCCCATGGGGCATGGTGCCCTTTATTTGCCCCCCAAAAAACACATTGATTGTTGACTGCTGTCGATATATCACCTTTTAATATCATTTGCTGCTTGACAAACATAGCAACCCCGCAGTACTGTAAACAGCCTGAAGTATGAGGCAGTATACAAGTTAAATAAATAAAAAATAACAGGGGGCCAAGCTAGACAATACTCTGCAAGATGCAAACTCAGTTTCTCAATGCTGCTTTTTCCTACAGACATGCTGCTATGGCGGGCTGTGATTCGGATTGTAACAGCCTTTTGCTGTTGCAATTTGATTGCTCCAAACTGAACGTAACATCGCACCATAAAGTGCAGGAAGGAAAAGCTTTTGGGCGTTGACCACGGGAGTGACTGAGAGGGTGCTGAAAGACTGGCCGGCATTTATTTTGGCCAGAAATATGAGTGTGCTCAGGTTGCTGCCCTGAGGCAGCCTAAGGGGGCATCAGTCTCTCCCCAGCACATGGTGTGACACTGCAATATGCAGCATTCCAGCAATTCTTGTATTAATTGCCCATGGAACACATGGAGAAATTAAGGGAGTCTTTTCTACCCACCCCAAAGCTACCCTTGAAGAAAACCACTGCAGCTATGATCTGCTCTTCTGAAATCTGGTAGGGTCCATGGCTCAGAAGGCACAGGTTTCATCAAATTGTCTCCAAAATTAAATGATAAATGTTTCTTTTTTCTTAGATGAAAAAAAGAGTTGAAGGTGTTCAGTCCCCAAACCCCTGGACATGTTTGCTCATTACTTGTCACGCTTAATCCACTCTGGAGGGACTGCTATGCCTGCCTATTTCAAAACGGGGCGAGGGATTGACAGCTGCATTTTTTATTTCCCATTATAGTGAATGAGGTGAAACAACTTCATTTTTTTACAAAACCGCTTTGGACCAAAACATGAGTCAGATTGGACAGACTTCAAACAGTTGCTTTCCAAAGTGATGGATACAGACCCAAGGTTGTGGCTGGTTTAACACCCCAAATAAGGAGAGTGATCAGAGATCCATTTTATGCCTCACCTAGAGCACTGCACAAGGAAAGTAAAACTAAACGCCAGAGGAAGAATTCAGCACAAACATTTCTACTTGTCTGATGGAACAAGCAGGGGCGGAGGAAGGGGGGTGCAGTGGGGGGGGGGTCCGCCCTGGGTGTCACCTCTGAGAGGGGTGACAAAATGCCGGGTGGCACTCACCGCAGGGCCTGCAGTGCACCCGAGCCGCACGGATCTCCTGAGAGTGACGCGGTGGCTTGGGCACCTTCAGGCTCCGCGCTGCCCCAAACGGTCCGCCCGTTGCCTCCCCCTCCGCTGTAGGGCGGCTGAGTGGGAGGAGGCCTTGCGGAGCATCCCGTCCCCATAGGCCGCTGGCCCCGCCCCTGGGCACAGGGCATGCACACCTCTCCAGGAGCCCCATCGGTTTGCTCCGCCTCTGAGAACAAGCTGGCCTCTCCTCCCTCTGTGTGCTGTTCTAGGGGGGTTTCCTTCTGACACCCCCCCAAGCCAACTGCAGGGACGCAGGAGGAAGCCCTGTTGCAGTAGCAGAAGTCCTTGTGCAGGCTTCTGCTAGCAGGTCCCATGAGCTCAATCCTGCCCCAATAATTTGCACAAGTGCAGCACTTGTGCACTCCTCTAATCTCTCTCGCACAATTGTTCATGGAACAGCAATAACAGCTACCGGTACTTTGCTTTTGCTGTTTGTTGAGCCCAGCACAACACTAACTTTCCAGAAGGAAAACAAGCTCCATCTACTGAATCAAAGGAAATGCCAACGCCACAAACATTAAAATTTCCAATTCCGGTTTATTTCAAATTAACTGTACAAATATGCAAAGTGTAAAAGGGTTTCAATTTTAAAAACAGCTATCAAGAACCAGTTTCATTGCAAACACTTGTTCATGTTTGACACACAGTACATTCAGTGTTACAGGCAATTAGGAATCCCACTTAATTTACTTCAATCCACAATTAGAAAACAAAAAAAAAGGGAAGAAGATCACACCATGTATATATTTGACATTAAAGTTACGTGTGCAGAGAAGCTGTCTTAAAAAAAATACCAGGGACAAATAGACTGTCATACTTAATACAATTTGTACAGAAAAAGGTTGTCAGGCTGAACAGTGCACAGTGATCAAGGGAGGGGAGTGTTCAGCAGAAAATACCTGCTCCCAATACACAATAATGCTGGATTAAATTAGGTAACAACAGGCACTGAGGAGAATTACAATACTTCACAGTTAGGTCTGTGTGAGCAGCAGACCAGAGCAGCCAAGTGAGTCAAGTGTGGTTTCCACATGTTTGTTGTCGTTGGGGAAAAGCTGGTGGCCTCACGTCAAAACATCTGGAGAAGCTGACATTGTCTGTCTCCCCCAAGGACTGGTCAGCATCAGCAAAGCGAGTTTTTGGTTGCCACAGCAGCCAGTGTGTTTGAGCATACTTTAAGAACCCCTGTATCTGACCCACATCTGATAATAGCTATTTTATGAACAACATGGATAGGCTTATGGCATGACATTATTCACACAGTAGTTGCTGCTTGGTAATTTGGTGTAATTTGTGAAATCGGTGACCGTGTGTTAACAGCTGCCAGTTAAGCAGCATATTAATGGAGTTGATCCCATCATTTCAAAGCCATTGTTTCTCATGCCATTAATGTAAATGATGAGCCTCAAAGAGGCTGGTGGTTGGGTGTGAAGTCTAGCTTCCATGAAAGGGAACTCATGGAGCCTTTTGTGACAGGGAAACCTGAAACCACCAAGGGACGTGCATGCAGTCACCTCAGGAAGATGCAGGGCATGTTCACATGGAGGTGTGTAAACTTCCACATGGGTTCTGCACCAATTTCTGTGATAGTGCTGTTTCCAAGAAGTGCCACTAACACAGCAGAAATCGCTGTGTTGGCATATACAGCACTCTGCGTGAAGGCACCGATTCACACAGATAATGTCTGCCACAAAACATTGCTTGACTGCTCGCCATCGCTCAAGATGACCATATTATTGGGATCCCAGTTGTGTGTGTTTGTCCTGGTCCCAATTTTGAGAATTATTAAGAATTCATATGGCTGTTTCGCTTAAGTTAATTTCCTATACATCTCTCTTCTGCAACAAGCACATGAATTGTTGATACTCCCCAACTTGTGAGATCCTGTGGCAAAGTAGATAGGGTTGCAGCCCCGAATACATGTGTGGTGTTTCTAAGTGGAAAGAAAGGACAGTGTAGGGAACTGCGGCAGGTGTGACGTAGAAATTAAGGAATAAATGTCAACACCATATGAAACAAAACCTTCCCCTCCTCCATGTCTCCCTCCAGTCTGTACATTCATTTTCCTGTCCAGGCAAACACCTTGTATGCCAAACGGACAGGATGCCCAAATCGTTTTGGGAATTCAGACTACAGTTCCCTGCTCAAAGTCAGTTTTCAGTGTCAGCTATATTTGGTTTTTCATAGGTGGGATGAGGGTGGTTACATTAATCTGTTCACACAAGAACTAACTCAGACAGAACATTTTTTTGTAACGGTTATGGAGTCAGTCACATAACCCTACAAAGCAACACATAGATCTGTGGGCTCACTGGCTATGCACACCTCCCCATAGATGCATGTAATTTCTACCACATGATCTCCCCACCCCCCAACATCCCCAATACCAAATCAGATACATGGTCAGAGAGGTCACCACAGCAGGTATAACGACAGCCACAGAAGGAAAACACTATCGGGGGCACAGCCCTAAGTTTTAACATATGAAAAGCAGCACAAGCAAATCACTGACAATGGACAGTGGTGTTCCCACACAGAAAAACAACCCATCACATTTGCTTTGTCAGCACGTATCAATGAAACAGGGATCCAGCCTTTGGGCAGTCTGTGCTATGCAGCAGAAAGCAAGTTGTCGGCTGCAAACTGACCAGCCGGTCTTAGGTAAGAAGGCACCCAAATCACAGTGGAAGCGAACAAGGGCCAATGTGGAATTACAGTTGCAGCATGGGAACTGCTTACGAGTGGTCAAGTCTTACGCAGCGCTTGTGAACGACTGCATCCACGCCCACGTCAAAGAAGTGAGTGGCAGGGCCACTTCCCATGGCAAGGTTGGCATCTCCCAAGGGAAGGTAGCATGCCACCCACCAGCCCACCAGGTTCCTGGATATAGAGTTGACTGGTTTAAGGAGGAACGTGACCACACCAAAGCTCACAGTGGTAACATTACATCAGCCCAGAGTCAAAAAGCCCCCAAAGCTTTACACAACATTGAAAAACATACCAGCTACACTTATGACCAAGAATTATTTTTAAAGAAAAGGATTTTTAAGTGAAACTGGAAGAGGAGTTTTCTATTCGCTCTAGCCCTCTGGGATTCAACTGCATGAAGT
Source organism: Podarcis liolepis (assembly GCF_965112155.1). NCBI lineage: Eukaryota > Metazoa > Chordata > Lepidosauria > Squamata > Lacertidae > Podarcis > Podarcis liolepis. The sequence continues at coordinate 43,931,504 of NC_139571.1, forward strand.
TCATATTCGTAAAAACTGCATGGTTTAAATGGACATCACAAAGCAGCAATATCATAAGTCTCCCTTCCAGAAAAGCTCTGTAATTTTACTGCTACTGTATTACTGTCGGTATGGCATATTTGATGTCTAAAACACACTTTTTTTTTTTACAAGGATCGATCACAACTTTGTTGCAACAATGTCCTTTTGGTGTTACAAACAAGGGATGGAGGCACCAAGAAAACGAGAGAGTGAAGTGGTTTGTCTAGTGAAACACACACTCAGCTCTGGCAGACGGAAAAAAGACAACAGGAGAGCCCCCAGCCACCCACATTCTTTCAAACTTTGCAGATCTCAAAAGAATGCAAAAGTAAATATACCCAGCAAATAAGGAGAGGTCTGTCCTCTCATCCAGGTTTAAGCAGCTAAGGTGTTAGAACAGGCAATAACTTTCAACTGAGCACATACTGGAGAGTTCCTTTCAACAACAAAAAAGTTAGAGCATTCTAAATCAGAGGGTGCAGATTAGAGCTAAAGGAAAACCCCAGTTCCAAAGCAATTAACGTTGCTTCTATTTGGTTCTTTCATACATTTTTTACATTTTACAAGCATTTGTCACCCAAGAGTACAAAAGAAGGTTAAGAATGTCAACATTTCCTGAGCAAATAACCTCCAAACTTTAGGGAACTGGAGAAGGGGGAAAATATAAGGTAACTAGTGCTTGAAATAAACTCCTCTGCAGCAAGCAAGCTACAGACCTCTTTGGCTCTGAATTCACACTCACGTGTCAATGTGACATTCCCTTCCAGTTAAGATGGTATCAGGCACACCACACCCCCCCAACCCTAAACAGTTTAATGGAATTCATTTTTAGGAAGTGGTCACCCAGCTTCAGCAGTTTCCATAAAATGGGTTTGTAGCAATGAAGACACCAGACAGGGCTGTCATTTCCTTCATTAAAAACCATTAGGTATGTTCCAATTTGAAGAGACAGAAAGCACTACCGCTCCTTAAACAAAAAACACACAAGCTGAACTGATTAGCATGGCACTCAGCTGAAGAAGTAGCAGAAGCATGAAATCAATCTTACTAAGAAGAAATCTCATTGGTGTTCCCCCTGCTGTTCCCACTCCCTTTGAATGACTTGGCTTCCTCATTTAACGTCTATCAAACACACATCCACAGCAGAAAGCTCTTTTTCAGCTTTGAGAAGGACAGGTGTCACAATGCATAGATGTCATTCATGGCTTGAAGCCCCAAACATGGAGTTCAAACCAAACTATTTAGCTATGGCTCCAAATTCAACTAAGGCCTTGAAGGTGTGATTAGGGCCTTGTTGGCTTGGGATATGTGTCTGTGCTTTCTACTCACACTCTCTTATTCTGCCTTGGCATGGGAAGTTTGGATCCTTTGCTATGTTTCAGCCAGCCAGGAAGTCCTCAGCTTGGAATACCACCTTCCGGCTCTGCTCAATTTAATGTGCCATCTAAGATGTTCAGATTTAGACCAAGAATTTACAGACCGATTCAAAAAGGCTTCTAAAAATTATATGCAATGTGTCACCGGCAATGTTTTTTACACAACTGTGCATGTTGGTAATACAAATCTGCCAGATTAAGAAAAGTGTGCGCTATTTGTACAGAGCATTAACAGAGACCAAAAAACCCCACAAATGGCAGTGTGGAGCAGTATAGATCAGTAAAACCGTACTGGAAACTTGTTTTAATAATTAAAGAAATGTTAAGAAATTAGTAGTTATCTACAGGTACTGTGAGGAAGAATCAAAGATTAATTGGCCGATTTGTTATTGCTAGATATAGTATTTTTACCAAAGTTTTAGAAAAAAACAGTCTGCTTCCTGATTTGAATGAAAAGTTGAGGAAAGTGTGGCAGGGAGCCTCAAATAATTAATTAACATATTGTAGGCATTGGTGGAATGGGAAAATACATTGAACTTGAGAGTGTGTATGCGTTTTTGAATAAGCAAGCAAGCATTGGCCTCATTTTCTTAATTATTGGAACACCTGAAGAAGACACATGCCAAGCAGTGTTAGCTACGGCTTACCATTATGAAGGATCTATCTGGAGTGAACAATCTGTGGTAGTATTATGTTTATGGGACTACTCCTTCTGTTAAGTGTTAGGTTTTATCTGATTATCTATTTGCATATCCTTAGAAAATAAGCTAAGATCAGAAGAAACCCTCCTCAAACAAGAGCAGATGCCAGCAAAACCTGGAAACTAGGATGGAGTAGTATCAACAGGACCACAATGGCCAAGGAAACATGTAGGGATCCACCAAAATGGAGCTGTGAAGTAACCAGAATGACAACCAAGTTGCCCCCCTCCCCTCCCCCTCCCCCGAGTTTCCCACACACTGGAGAGCCAGGGCTTGCCCTCTCCTACATGCAGAGTGACAGGGCTGGTGCCCAAACCAGTCACCTCCCACCCATTCTCCATGGCTGAGAACAGCACCTCCAGTGCAGGGGAAAAGACAGAAGAGTAGCAAATGCCTGGCCAAGTGGATGAAGGCTTGTGGGGTTTTCCACTTGCTTCAGGCAATGGAGATACTCAGAAACAGTAAGAAAACTGCTGCTTTGGAAAATGAAGTGAGAGGTTGGGGTATGGCTGAGGACTTACCAGGATAAAAGCATCAGTGGCAAGCGCAGCTGACTCCCACGGTCAGCTGAGTGAGGGGGGCTCCTGGAAACGTTCAGTGCAGCTTGGTTTCAAATGCCAAGTAACTGTCTGCATCTCAGAAAGTATTCCCTGCTCTGAAGCTAAGATTCCCCTCCCCTGTAGGCATGTGCTGGTAAAGAGACTTGAAATTCTCATTCTTCTCCGGGAGAATAGAAAACCCTTTTAAATAGGAAATACGCCCCTCCCCCACACAATCAAATTGGTCAGACTCCAGTAAACTCCACACTCTTCTCAAACATTCTGCAACTGCATAAATATATATAAGGGAGAGGGAGTAATGAACAAACCCTTGAAAGGTTAGAAAAATAGATTAAGAGAGATCTACACCCAAGGAAAGAAGAGGGGTGCTTAACCCAGTAGGGCAGGTGTATAGCTTTAGGAGGCTGAAAGGAATGAAAGCCATTATGACAAACCTATTTATGTACCAGACACACACCATTGGTCATTATTCAAACAGCTACAAAACAGGGTGCTGGTGGTGGGAAACTAACTTTGTCAGTCATTGGAAAGGTAGAGTTATGTAGATGCAATTCCCTTCAAAATACATAAATTGCCTTATTTCAGAAGCAGAATGTCCTTCCCACACCAGATAGTGCCCAACAGCAATAACTGAAAATCCCATTCACAGAAGCTCAGTTCTGGCATCCTAACAAACCATGGGAAGGAAGCTTGAACCATTTTAATACAATGCAGTGTCTGCATTGACAAATCACAATCGAAGGCATCTCTTCCCTTCCAGAAGCTGGGGCAGTAGATGCAACATGGGAATGAATTTATGGTACTGAATGCTGGAGAACTGAAAGCGAAGGCAAGTGGGCTGCTTCAAACCGTGAACTGCCTACCGTATGTTTGGAAGTTCAAACCACAGTTTTCAGTTCCGTAAACCATGGCTTTGTATAAGGTTTGAACTGAGCCAGAGATGACTGCCAAGAGCCAAGCAAGCTTATGAGAGTTTGTGAAAATCTGTTTGTTGAGGCATACAGAGGCAGTCTGGGGTGGAACAGAAGTACCACGTACACACCAGGAGATCTAAGGCAGGGTGGCAGGCAGAAGCAAACACTACATGGGCTTACAGGCCTCTGCAGTGCACATGAACCAATGAACATGCCCAACCCAATCCGTGAGCTCTTCAGATCTGTCAAAAGAGACCCTCCTCCACTCTCTTTCCAGATAAGTGTGGACGGTCCATCGTCTGTTGCTTTTCAATCTGAACAAAAATGAAGCAACACCCCCCCCAAAAAAACCCCACACACCTGAAAGCATGAAGTCAGAAATTACCTTCTCACCATCTACACATGTTTATGGCCTCTAAGCTAGACTGATGTTTCAGACTGCAAGCGAAGGGCAAACTTGTGACATTTGGGGTCTACAAACTCCTCTGAGAGTTTGATAAATGGAATTTTCTTCACATTAACAACAAGGCTGAAGTCCAAGCACTTGAGGACGAACACAATACCATCTCTTAATCCTTTTGTAACAGCTTCCTCACTAATCAGCGTCCAATGTTTGGAGACCCAACGATCTTTGTTGTACTGCAGGGTTGGGCCTGGACTGAGGTAACGTTCCAAAAAAGCCTAGAGAAAAGCAGTTGGGAAAAGAAAGAAGGGAAAATGAGGTCCAGTGTTGTCCAGCAACTTTTCAGCTCAAAAAATACAACTGCCAATTTAATTTGATTATACAGGACAATGTCCCTTGTAGTTTTGTCTAGTCCCCTTTCCAGGTCTCTATGTTATCTGTCATAAGCAAAGGAAGACTTCGGAGTTTTAGAGGAACTACAAAAGCAGTATCACTTAGGCCCAATGAAATGAGCTGCTCTGCCAACAGCGCAGGATCGAGGTCATTTTCTCCACACCAGATCCATGTGACCAGCAGCCCCTCACCCTTCCAACTCTGTACTGAAGGGCCCTATCCTTGACTAGCGGAACTCTGTTGAGCAAAAGCAAAGACAGCTGACAAAACACCGGCTGGGAAGCAAAGTGCTTTGGCTTACACACCTGGAAGAACAAGTTATGCTTTCAGGTGCTTGCTCGATACCACTTCCATTTTATTCAGTGCAAACACTGGGGTGTGGCAGAGAAACTCTGCCAGAAGCTTGTTGAGAACTCACTGCTGTGAAGAGCAGAGCCAATAAACTGTTCCCATGCACACAAAAACTCCTGGTAACTGTCATGGTTAGATCACTTAGCAGCTGGGTGGACAGACTCAAGACCGGAAGCTGAAGACTAGCCACTCCACTGTGAATGTAGAGCCCAAGGGCAAAACTATAAAGAGGACATTAATATCAGGGTTGCTATGTAGAACTTGTGGTTCTGTGTGCCCACAGAGACACCTGGAAATGCACCTGTCCATAATGGCAGCAGAATCTGGAGATTTCTAGGAGTGATAAGGCGTTTGCCCATGTGCAGATGACGCTCTGTAATGAGGCAAGGTGGAAGGCAGAAAACGCTGCAAGCAAGCAAAGGGAAATTTGTGACTGCACTGTTCACCTGTGCTTCAATCTTCCGTGCCATTTGCTCAATCTCTATAAGCCAGGGGGGCTGATAACCACTCACCTGTGAATATGAATCGTTCCCAGATGAGCTCCTACTCTCCCTCCTATGAAAAGAGAGGGAGCAGCCCCTCCCACGCTGCCCGCAGGGTTGTGTTCCAAAAGCCACCTGTGGACCTGTCTTATCTTCTCATCTGCCTTTTCAGAGGGCAGGCTGAGAGCAGCATCTTTAGCACCCAGTAGCACCCTTTCTTAAAATGGGAAGCATGGGGGTGATATTCAGGAGATATTCTGATGGCAGAATGAAGGAACCATCCCCGGAAATTGGGAGGGGGCACAAAAAAAGAGGAAGAGATAGCGTTCCACAGGAAGTTTCACAGCACAACCATGTTTTCTTCCCTCCTTTCCCAAAAACCAAAAGCTCCAGCAAACACCAACGCTATCTAGCATGTAGCCCTAGAGCAGTGTTTGAAATTAGCCAGACACCAGGCACAGTTTGACTATTGGCCACTTGCAACCTATCTCCACCATCTGGAGGTGCATGCCTGGGGGTCATTTAATCTTGACTTGTTTTCACACACCAATACCACATCCTGTGGAATTCTATCAGTTACATTCTATCTGCACAATCCGAATGAATTTCAAGAACCAAAATGCTTCTTCTGTGCAGCCTGAGCAGGAGCAGTGAACAACATTACAGTTAATTGTTGTAGCTTGTTTTCCCTTACTCCACTCCACTGCTCTGTTCACAGTTGTGAATCATGTTCTTACATTAAGAATGCTCCATGTCACCATTAAGAAAAAGACATAGGAATATGCCAGTATATATATGGACAGTCACTGGATAAAGTTCTCAAAGCTCTTAACCTAGCTCAAGGTAGGCATCTGAACGAGCCAAATGTTTAACTGACAATTAATCACAGTCAGTCCATCATTTGAAAAATAAGATTTTAGAGCCGTATTGCCCCAAAATGCCAACCAGACATTCAGTTTTGGCAACTGCAACCCTGGTTTATGAAGTGATTTGGCCCCTAGCTTATATCTCTGAGCTTCTACCACTGCCTTAGAGATGCTATACAAAGTTTGGGGCTTCCAAGTGAGAAAGCACCTCCTGACTCCTTCCGTATTCTTCATACAAAGAAAGGAGGAAGGCATCAGGAGGTGCTCTCTCACTTGGCAGAGAAACCTCCTGGAAGCAGCTTGAGGGGCTCTCTTGCAGCGAAGAAGGGCCAAGAGCAGAGGAACCCACACTTTGGACATTGTCTCTCTATGGAGCAGGAAGGCCTTCGCTTCAGGCTCAACACAAACCAGCTGAAAGGGGGACTGCCAGCAGGCAAAACAAGGACGGGCACAGCTTGGCACTGTGCAAGGCAGCAGACTCCTAATGTTTGCACCCCCCTTTGTGACTCCCTTCTTGTTCTCTAGAAACAAACCCAAGGGGGGGGGGAGTAGGGTATCAAGTGTGGGGATGTGGTCAGCAAAGGGAGAAGGGTGTTCCTAAGTGAGCAGAGCAAGGGATGGCCAATTATCCCGTAACCCTGAATTTCCAAGGCTGCTGTGATCCGCTGTTCCCATTCTTCCACACGCACACCCCAACACTGTTGTTTGCCTGCCTCCAAGGGGTTTACAAGGGGGGAATATAGGCAGCCAGTGGCATAAAATGAATAAATGAAGACTTTTGCACACAAAAAAGTAGAATTCAGCAACCCTGTCCCTACTGGGTGTCTACACACTTTCAAGCATATCCTTGCAATCTATGGCAACGGTTAGCAACGCGTAAAAGAAAGCTGAGATGCGCAGACGGCTGAATTCTGTGCCAATAGTGGCATTCCTGCGGTACCTTTGGTGTCATGTTGTTGGCAATGCAGAAGGCCAGATGTTGCAGGATGCTCTCCATGGTGTGGTAGTGCTGCTGCCTTGTAGTGCGGAGGTACTTCTGCAGCCCTCTTGCCATGGATGGGAAGATGGCTTGAGCTGCCTCGCGGGGATCCATCACGTCGCCCGGGGCTTTCGGCTGCTCCTCTGCCTGAAGGCGCTTAATGTGGGTGAAAGCTTCTTCAACTGCTACCACAAGCCTGCATGCCAAAGGACATGAACAGGGATTCACATTCAGGGTAAGCTGAACTAGAGCAACGTGGTCCAGCCTGCTTTGCATAATGTTCCCAAGATTATAGGGGCTGCCCATCCACAGCAGTACTTGCATCTGATGCTTATCTGTATGGACAGCTAACCTCATCCAAATGATATGAAAAGTGTATTTAATTGCACATAACATTCCAGCACGACACGAGTAGGGAGGTCCAAGCAGGGTGGCCAGGGCCTCTCTGTTGTTGTCCCAGCCAGGGACAATTGCATGCAAAAGTTGCGCATGCCCACTGATTCTGGCTGGCTGAAGCGCACCAAGCTCTGAACAGGTTCATGCTGCAACTTCCCCTTCGCCTGAAGCGTGAAGAGAGCAGACCCCTCGAAATGAGGGAGGGCGTGAGAGACTGCAGAGATGCCGAGTTTTGCTAGGCAAGAGAGGGAAACTGCTAAGCCGCACAGCAATCACGTCCCTGGGGTATCTGAGAAAAAGTGGCCTGTGAACACTTGAGGCCCCACCCTCCAGTCTCCATAATGGAGCTGTTTCCAGAGGAAGAACAGTGAAGGGGATGAAACTCCGTGCTGCCCACCAGGCAACGGCTTGTTCCACCTGCCTTGCCCACCCTCCTGCCCTGGGAGCCCTCAGAATGGAGTTGCTGCCATGGGCATTGGGCGTATGTGTCTTTCAATGAACTGCATGGAGTGGAAGGTTGTAAGTCATGCAGGTGGGGAAGTGTGTGTATGAAATCAACAGGGCCTTATTTATTTTTTGGTTGCTATTTTGTTAATGTTGTTTTATAGATTATGCAGTGAATCCTAAAATATAACTTTTGTTGTAATTGTGCTATTTAGCTTTTTTTTAAGTTGTTTTGTGAATAGCGTTTGTAATTGGTTAACTGATGATTTGTCCATTATCGTATATGATTTCTGTATTATTTGTGATGTTGTATTATGTTATTTGCTGCTTGTAAGCCAGTTTGCGATTCATGTGAATGAAAAATGGCATAGAAATATAATCAATCAATCTAGCTCTGTGCCATCTACTTCACACTGCCTGGTAGCAGCTGCCTAAGTTAAGAGAGAAATATCTTTCCCAGGACTGGGAAGCTGGGAACTGAATCTAGGACACGGACTCTGCCACTCTGGGCCTTTCCCTGTGGTGGTGGCGTGGCTGTGAGAGAGAGAAGAGGTCGAGTGCCAAGCATGGATACAACTGGGTTCTTTTCTCCACCTGCAAGAGTTCTAAGCCAAAATAGAGAATATTGTGGCTCTGTGATGAAAATTCCAGACTGATAATCGGGCAGCCCTGAAAACCCCCCGATCTCTTTAGGTCTGTGGTTTCCACAGCTGTTGCCTCCATTGGAGAAGACGGCAGCCAGGGTGGGATCCTTCCCTTGCCCTCCAGGCAGCTTGCTGAGTGACTATGTTCAGCGCTCTTAATCTGCAGGGCAGGAACCTTTGCTAACCACCCCCTGGTTTTGTGCAGCTGAGCAAACAAACTCCGGACAGTGCCTAGCAAATGCCAGGGAAGACCTGCAAGCACCCAGAGCAGCAAGGAAACTGGAGGAAGGAAGGACAGCAGAATTCAGAGGAAGCCTCTTAATCCTGTCCTCTTGTTCTTTGCAAAGACTTGCATGCATATATGATGCTAAATAAAGAAGCAGCTCATTTGTTTCTTTTTACACCTCATCATAGTTAGAGGTGAATAATTAATTTCCCATGCCTTTTCATTTTTTTTAAGTGAAGGAAATTGCATTAGAACAGAAGTGCAGGGTGGGGGGGGGGGGGTTTGACCCTTCTCAGGGGACAGCAGGGAATGCTCATAGCTCAGGGGCAGAGCATCTCATTTGCATGCCGAAGGTCCCATATTTGACCCCTGGCATCTCCAGGTGGGGCTGGGAATCCTGCCTGAATCCCTGGAGAGCTGTTGCTGCTCAGTGCCAACTGTACAGAGCTAGATGGTCCAACTCTGTATACAGTCGCTTCCTATGTCCTTATGCATTTTCCTGACTGAACTGCCTCCTTCTTATTGGCTATTGAGCTCCTTCCCTGTGTGCGGCCATCCTGATCCCTACCTACAGCTGCTTTGGAAATAGTTTAAACAGCACACAATCATCTCCCTCTCTCCTGGCTTGGCCTTCAGATCACAAAAAGGTCAACTGCAGTTCACATTTTTTTAAAGGGCCTTCATCCCAGCCACTTTTATTTCAGCAGGAAAGCAGTGGCACAGATACCCAATCAAGACCCTGTGCCAGCAGCTTCCTGCCCCACCCCCTGCTATCTGCAGTGCCAGCAGCTTCAAGCAGCAGCCCAGGGTGGGCATTCTGGGAAAGTGACCCAGGCTTCCTATTTAGATAGAGAGCATGACATTGGGTTAGGGACCGGGCCCAACTGCCTTCCCTTCAATACCACAGCAGAAGTGTTCTGCATGCTTTAAAAAGAACAAGGAGGTGTGATTAATGTCACATGTAGTTTGGCCATAAGAATCCCATTACTAAATTTCCTGTGAAAGAATGAAGCCAGGAGTAAATCTGGTCAGCCTGACAGGCAGTAAATATAGAAGACTCGGAGATGACCAGAAGCTCCACTCAGAGAGATTAAAAACAACAAAAAACAAGCAAGGGATCCCTTCAGGAAATCTCTACGTGTAATTCATCCGGTCTTTCCCATTGTTTGGCTGCTGCTTGAATCTGCCCCGCCTAAACACATAATTAAATATTGTTTACTGATGAATTCAAACTCTCCGGGAAGGTTTTTAATATATATACTGTATGCTTATTTGAAGCCAGCAAAATACTGAGCCACGAACTGAGCACACCGCTGGGCAGAAGGAACTTGTGGCTGTCTAGAGGGGGAGCTAGTTAATGGGTCTGAGAAGGAATGTCAGCTGCTGATAGTCAGTAAATGTTCAGCAGGATTTGGCACTGAAAACAGCACAGTGGTGGAGGACTGGGGCAAGCCCTTCTCCTCCCCTACGCAGAGGGCCTCCAGCATGAACTCTTGACACAAGTGTGCAGTCCCAATTCACACAATTAACTGAGGCCAGAGTTGGAAAAAGACTGTGGGGGGTGGCTTGCTACATACATGTTGTCAGTGTGGCAAAAGGGTGAGTTCTGCTTCATTATCCTCTGCAGGCAATATCTTTGTCGCCCGGCTGAGCATATAAACTGAGGCATAGACTAAAGACGGATCAAGACCTTCTCACTCTGTTACCTCCCTGGTTGCAATGATGTTCTATTTCCAAAAAGCAAGTGACTCAGCTCCATGACACCAGGCAGCCAAGAGAAGAGGATCCTCCCAATCCCAATTCTCCTTGGCACGAATGTGGAAGTTTAACGCTTTGGCACCAGTTTGAAGCACTAAAGGCCTCCTCTGTGAATGCCCTCCTGCTCTAGAATCTCCAACCTTTTCATTTCCCAGCCCCCCTTTTCTGTTTGCACAATGCACATGGTTAAATATATATTCTTGTGATAGAAAATAATTTCACCATCAGGTAGCTTCATTGTATGCATCTCAAGGCAGATCCTGCCTTTTAAAGAACAACCTGAGCTTGGCAATAGCTTCATTTCTGGAGCCCCAAGTTCCTTGTGGCGTTGTAGTATCCTGTGGTACTTGGACTCTGCGTTTTGGACTCTGCGTTTTGTGAGTGAATGTCGTGTATGCAGCAAAGACAGGTTGGTTATCACAAACAACTGAAGAACACTTAACGGTCTCCAACCGCTTTGTGCTCAAAGTGCTGTGAATGCATTACTGTGTTGTAAGCCTTATAAAAACCCATACAGTCGACCTCAGAAATCGAATGCCTTGCGAGTCAAACGTTTTGCCTCCCAAACGCTGCAAACCCAGAAGTGAGTGTTCCGGTCTGCAACATTCTTCAGAACCCCAAATCTGATGCAGCTTCCGAAGCTTCCTGCAGCCAATGGGAGTTGTGCCTTGGTTTCTGAACGTTTTGGAAGTCGAGCGGACTTCCAGAACGGATTCCGTTCGACTTCTGAGGTGCAACTGTAGTAGACTAGGGTAAGGTCTAAGAGAGACAGCCTGAGGCCATCTAGTTAGAGGCAGAGCTGACAGTTAAACATAGCTCCACTCTTTCAGCCAAGAGCTTTCACACAAGCTCTTAGCAAGGAAGAATTGTATCATCTCCCGTGGTTGGCCTGCAGATAAAATTCTTGCCTTGCTCGACGTTTTCGGACCCTGCGCTCGTGGTCTGCTTCTTCGTAATAGAGCTCATTGTGACTGGAGTCTCTGCGGTGCGCTGCAGCAGCTATCATGGCCCTGGACTGCCCCGCTGCACTGTTATCTGGCCCTTGAAAGAGAGCAGAAAGACTGAGAATTAAGAAAGAAAAGCCCGTCCGCTTGCCAACAACGGTGATAACCTAACACCACCTTTCATTTCCCCCTTATTCCTAAAAGGAAAAATACTTTCTGACCACAAATATTCCCTTGGGGTGCAGAAGTGCAGTAAAGGGATGTTTTTTCCCTGATGTACTGAAATGTAAACCGGGAAAGGGAACTTAAGATGTAACCTCCGTATAACCAACTTTTACAGAAAGATACAGCAGCAACACAGAACTGGAACTGGGTGAATACACTTAGACAGAGGACACAGACACCAAAGATGCTACTTACCATTTGCTAAATGCATTTTCAGTTTGGCCACAAGGGCAGCTGGAGCACATGGCAATTCAGCGACAAGAAAGAGGGAGTGTGAAAGGGGAAATGGGAGGGGGGGAGGGGAGAGATTCAAAAGGAAAAAACAAAGACAGAAAATAAGAACATCAAGTGACATGAGACGGACACAAAACAAAGCGAAGCAGTGCCAGACAAAATAAAATAAACTTCTCAAAACCGGTGAAAGATTTTTTAGGCAGAAACAGGCACAATAAAGCAAGATGGCGCCTACCAGACAAGCAGGACATGGGACGCTGCCCTAGCCCCCTGGGTTTTCTACTTGTCTGCTCCAACCTTCAATGGCTCTCCAATGACTATTCCAAGCCTTGGAATCCTTTTTCTTTTTAATGCCAGGGCCTGAACCCAAGATACTCTGTATGCAAGGAATGTGCTGTCCAGCTCTCTGGGGAGGGCTATGGTCCCTCCCCAAATGTGTCCAGGTCTCCCATCACATCTATAGTTTGGCTCTCATCCTAAATAGGGAAGGGGAGGGGGTTACAAGCTGTTTTTGTCCTGGGAGCTTTCACATCTCCCCATTGGGGGTGGGGGAGGTGATAGCAGGGACAGACCCCTTTTGAGAGCGATCTCTGGTTGGTATGCACCAATTAGTTTGGAAGCAAAATGGGCCCACCCCAAAATAAGATCATGTTTTCCATGTACTGAGAAGGCTCCCTGGCCATACAGAAGAAGCAAAGGCTTTTTGTGACAGTACTCAATGGTACAGAGTGCTGACACCTCTTCTTTTGCTGCCCGTGGCAGCCATTTTGTGCCGGCATCCACAGAATGTTTATCATTATATGAGCACCATCAACTCATTTTTAACAAAAAGAAGCAATTTCCAGAAGTACATAAAAAGTAGACATTCTGTAAACTAAAAGAACAGTATGCTTTTCAAAGGTCAAAATGGCCGTGTGAGTTTCCTTGACAAGCAAACTGCTGAGGGCAGAGATGTAAGAAATGAGCTCATCTCATTAATCTGGAGAAAGTACTTCTGGGCTCATACTGAGTGCCAAAGACAGGAACTGTTGTTTGCTCCTTGCATTTGCTTGGGGGTGGAGAGAGAAGCATGTTGCTTCCTAATCACAGCTAGGCAAGAGTCCTGGATTTGCCCAGTTTTTTATGGGACTGTCTCATTTTCACTCCAGAGAGAAGGGAGAGAGAGGTCAAAGCTGCGTTGGCTAACCGTTCAAGGACCCCACAGACCATGCATGCCAGCGGTGGGTGTGACCAGCACACACTCACCACCCATATGCACAGGCAGATGTCCACACATTCACTTCCAGGCAGCAGGCGCAGGGGATGAACAGACAGGAAGGCAAGAAGGCAGGCAGAGACATACATACACTCAGCAGAGTGGCGGGAGGACTGTGAACAGGCATGTACCCCATACACACATCACTGTGCTGGTCTTGGTGGAGGGCTTGAAACCACTTTGCTCAACAATGTCCCCTGCTGCTTGGCACACACACACAAAATAAAAAGAAGCCAAGTTGTTGCGGGCCTGGGGGGGGGCAGTAGAAATTACTGGAGTGTGTGTGAATATTGCCTATAGGCTAGTCAACACCTGGTTAAAAGGATCCCTTTTGCAAGCCTAGAAATGATGGCTATGATTGAGCTGGAAAATAAAAACAAAAAGCAAAATTAAGGCAAAAGAGGGGAATGGAAGATGGGCAAGTCTCCCAAGCTTGCTGGAGCACCCATAGTTCCCTGGTCTTGACACCTAGCACCCAAGAGTGAGGAAGTGAGAGCAGGGAATGGGGAAAGGCCCCCTTTCCCTGAGCACCGGCTGTTTCCACAACTGCTTGTTTGGAAAGGGAGAGGGGGTTTGGGGCCAGTGGCTGGTGGGACAAAAGCAAGGATTTCATCTCTGATTCAGATGTTGAGCTGAGCTGCTCACTGCTCTAAGGCAAGCTCCACATTCTTCAACAAGTCCAAGTGTGGAGAAGTTCACCAGCATCTTTAAGGGGAACGCGCATGCCTATAACCACATCTTGGAGCAGAAGTAGCTGATTTGGTGCCCTCCAGACATTGTTTGACTCAACCACCATCAGCGCCAGCCAGCGTGGCAAGTGGCCAAGGGCGATGGGAATTATTAGTCTAACAGCAACTGAAGGACTATGGCTTCCCCCAATCTGCCTTATGGTATCAAGGAAGTGAGTGTTAATGTTGAGACGGGGCAGGGAGAGAGAGAGAGAAATGTGTACCATGAAATTAAGTGCTCAGGTGACTCTGAGCTGTTTAACACTTTTTGGTCAAGGGTCCCCACCTGGAAACATTACATTTGGGCAAGGCGGAGAAATACAAGACCCTCATCATTCATTACTCATGTGATAGGAGCACCAGATGATTACTAGAGACTTTGCACGTCTCTGGGCATGCTGTCCAGTCTCAGCTACAGAGCTCTACGCCTTGGTGTGATATTTTGCAGGTAGAAGCCTATGTGTGAATAGCTCTTCCCTCCAGATAGTCATGCCAATGTGTGGACATCTATAGGCGGCACCAGGCAGTCTTTGGGGGGCTCAATTATCCTCAAGGAGGGGTAATGATGCTCTGTGTCCATCATCCAAAATCTATCTCTCAGCATGTGAAAAATAAGCTGAAAGCTTCAACCCTGGATCATAACAGAGGCAAGGGAGGGGCTGGGGTGGCAGCCTGCCTTTCTGCAGTCCAGGTCAAGGCAAGCAAAAGGGGGAAAGACATAGAGCAGCTTCCAAACATGTCCACCAATCAATTTGCCCTCTCTCAACCTACCATCGACATTGTAGACCTTCAGACCCGCCATGTGCTTCTCTGCACGTGCTTTGGAAGCTGTTAACAACAGGGGGTTGTAGACAGAAAAGTCTCTGTGGTAATTTTCCAGAACGACTAAAGCAGCACGCTGGATACTGGAAAGAGAAATGGGAAGATATATATATATCAAAAATGTAGTTAATGAAAACCACAATATATGAGAACAACTTCCATAGTCTCTCTGTTTTTTGGCAAGCACAAACCCAAGGAACGCCTTCATCTTAACCCTAACTCACATAAAGACTTTCTGTTGTTAGATTGCAATGCCCTTCATCCCTAGCCACTAGGACCTGCGGTCAGGGATGATGGGAGCAAACTCTGGGGACCCAAGGTTGGCGAAAGCTGCCTAGATCACCTCAGGTCTACTCATTATAGTGCCAGGAAAATAAAGCAGCTGTTTTTAACTTGTTTATGCATTGTGTCTGAAGAGCCACTATTGTGCCTTTTAATTTCTCACCACCAAACTGGTTCAGTGAAAGACTCAGCCTTTGTTTATTTCTATATTTCTTTTTTGTATGTGATGTATTAAAATGAAATAAAAATGTTTAAGAAGAAAGAAAGAAAGACTCAGCCTTCCAAGAACCATATTCCACCCCCCACCACCACGTAACTGCAATGCTGCTGAGTCTATGAGCAAGCGTTCCCATCTGCAATGCTTCTCATAAGCCTCCTCCAACACTGGTTTTTATCCAGCTTATTGTAATTAGAGGACAGGGCTGTGCTGTTGCCACTGTTTTAAAACTTTTAAGAAATTCTCTCCGTACGTTAGTGGGAGGGTTTGGGTGGGGCTGCAGTAGAAGGGGGAATTTTCTTTGTAACCCTTCCCCCTACACATAAGTACACTACAATTTCCCTGATCAAAAATTATGTGTTTCCCAGAGGAGCCACATATAGGTATCACGAATGATTTAGATCAGGAAAAGTGTTCAGGAGAAAGGTTAAACCAGGGGTCAGCAAACTTTTTCAGCAGGAGGCCAGTCCACTGTCCCTCAGACCTTGTGGGGGGCCGGACTATATTTTGGAAAAAGAATGAAATCCTATGCCCCACAAATAACCCAGAGGTGCATTTTAAATAAAATCACACATTCTACTCATGTAAAAACACGCTGATTCCCGGACCGTCTGCGGGCCGGACTGAGAAGGTGATTGGGCCGGATCCGGCCCCCGGGCCTTAGTTTGCCTACCCATGGGTTAAACCTTCCCTCTCCTAGCATCTCAACACCAACCTAATTTGGGGGCAGGGAGGGGGGTTACTTGCAGCTGTTTTAAGCTATAATTACTGAGAGATCAGGTAATAATAATTTTATTATTATTGGTGATCTTTCACCACCATCTACTTTGGCTCATAGTTCTCCCTTTTCCTTTATTTTAAAACTTCAGAGGCAAATCAAATCATTTGTTTATACAAGCATTGATAACAAAGCTTGGTAACACCATTTGCAACTTAATAAGTCCTGATATTTTTGTATTGGTTGCTTTTTATTTTTATTGCATTGATACATATATTATCTATTCTATATTAATTACTATGAGAGCTTCTCACTAATAAAACTATAAGGATATAATCATGCTGCAGTTTGCTTGGCCACAGACAGGTGATCCTGGATGATAAAATAATAGAATCCTAGAAGAGTAGAGTTGGAAGGGACCCACAGTGAGGGGAGCTGCTGGTGAGGAGAGGAGAGGGTCTCTGGAGGACGAACATGAAGGCACAGGTGAGGAGGGGAGGTGTGCAAAGCAAGCAAGCAAGTGGGTCAGGCAAGAAGTCTGGCTGAGGCAGAGCAATCTGAAGGCGGGAGAGGGTGGTGGGCGAGGCAAGGAGGAGGGGTCTGGAGGATGGAGAGGCGACTGTGCAGGCTACCCAGGCCAGCAGCCCAGGCAAGGTAAGGAGGAGGGAACCAGAGGAGAGAGATGTGGGCAGGTAAGCAGCTCAGGTGAGCAATGGAAATATGGTGGGTTAGCCAGGTGTAAAGGGAAGGGGTTGGCCAGGGGGGCAGAGGGCTGGAATGTAAGAAGAGGCTGCTGGCTCAGCTCAATGGCCTGTCTATCTAGTCCAGCATGCTGTTCTCACAGTGACCTACGAGATACCTGTGAGAAATCTGAGCATAAGAACACTCTCCTGTCCTGTGGTTTCCAGCAACTGGTATTCGGAAGAACTATTGCCTCCAGCTGTGCAGGCAAAACATAGCCATCCCAGCTAGTAACCACTGAGAGCCCTCTCCTCCATGGGCTTCTCCAATCCTCTTTTAAAGCCAAATAAGTGGGTGGCCATCACTGTCCCCTACAGGAGCAAATTCCATAGTTCAACTATGCACTGTGTGTAAAGAAATACTTTCTTTTGGCGGGAAGGTATGGCTGGCAAGAGAAGCCAATGGGGTCACAGCCCATAGTATATACACATTTATATGTATTATTCCAGTATCTTAAACTCCTAACACATGCAATGATTTTACTTCTTTATTAATTTAACATCTTATAAAACAGACACCGTTACCAAGCTATTCCATTACAAATATTATTGTTTCTCATAATAGTATCATTTAAAATAATTTATATTTCTCCTTTGATTCTCGAAGTAAATGGGTTTCAAGTTTTATCAAAAATATACTGTTGCTCTCTCCCCCCACCCCCAATAAAATGGCTCAATTTGGCCATTAAAGAAATGTCCCATTTCACCCCACTCCATTCATTTCTTGTTGGTGTTCTTTGTAATCTCTACTTGCATGCATATAACCATCTTGTGGCTGTCAACTAAGGAGAAATACGTAAGTTCTTTGCGTTCCTTTTTTTGCTGAACCATCTACATACAAAAGAAGCATCACTGGCTGGGTCCAATGAGGCTTCTGGTTTTCTAACCCCCTTCCTTTTTTTACTTGCTCCTTTGCCCACTAAAGAGAGTTGGCAGCTGAAATGCAAGGAGGAGCAGACCTTAATTACATGGATGGCACCAACCAGAAAACCAGAAAGGTCACAATCATTTGCAGAATGAGCACATGCCTGAAACAGGCCCCTGGGGCTGCATTGCTGAAACCTTCCTGCCCACATCAAGGAGAAGCGCCACCCTTTGCAACTCAGCTTTGCCGGCTGCATGTTACGAGCCATAAAGGAATGGGAACCGCCCCCCACCCAACGTTAGCGCCTGTACACACCCTTCTCTTCCCACACAGGCATTCACTTCTATGAGCAAACACTACCAAGAGGCAGCAAAGAATGGAAACCATCTCAGCAGAGAGAAAAGCTTGCAATGGCGTTCAGCTAATGAAGGAAACAGTGAGAAAGGTGCTCCCAAAGTTATTTGGCTACTGGCCAGATTAAATGAGTCTAGGTTTTACTGTGGGTTATTAATGCCACAGAAGGGACACATTAGCCCTCTCTTTCCATGGTAATTTCCAGACTCATTTCTGTTGCTAAAAGCAACAGGGATAGCTCAGTTGGTCACAGCAAGGTGCTGTTAACGCCAAGGTTGCAGGTTTGATCCCCATATGGGGCAGCTGCATATTCCTAGACTAGATGACCCTCAGGGTCCCTTCCAACTCTATAGGATAACATCTCTAATGTAACACACAAACCCTTTCCCCGCTAGCCAGGTCTAAAAGAAGTCAAACGGAGGCATCCACCTCATATAACTGAGTTTCAGTGCCATTAAAAGCAAGTGTGGCAATGTCCCCTTTAAGAGGTCTGTTATATTTTGGGGCCAGGTGGGGTGAAGGGAGACTGTAGGTGGGAGCTGTGCGAGGCACCCAGAACAGAACCATGAGAAGGTAAATTGTGACATGACCCCCCCCCCAATAGTTAAATAAACGAAACAACATTATATTGAAGAAATCTGGTATAAGACTCTATAGGTGCATCTAAGAAAACGGTAGCAGGAGTGGGATATCTCCAGAAAAACCTGTCTGGTTAGAAGAGAAGAGAAGTCAAGGAAAGTAAGAATGTTGATTTAGGACTACCAACTATACTGAGCCTCTCCAGCAATGAAGCAGAAGGCCGACAACGTTTTAAACAAGCCTTTGACTTCTATGTGATGCTGGGTAAAAACAGAAATGGATGATGACAGTCAGAAGACAGCGTCCTTTCTTTCTCAATGTAGTGGACAAAGAAGCAACGTATCTATGCAATGGCTTACAACTTTCTGCCACTGAAAAAAACTTAACTACAAGTTGGCGCAGGAAAGGTTTGAGGAAAACTGCCTCCCTAAAAGGAATGATACCTTTGAACATTATACATTCAAAATGAGACCGGAGAGAGAGAAACGGTTGAGGCTTTTGTGGCTGTTCTCAGCCTGCTATGGAAACATGCAATTATGGAGAGTTAACTGAAACCTGCCTGAGAGAGCAGCTAGGATGTATTAGGAATCCAAGACAACAGCATCCAGAAAAGGCTGCTGGAAAATGATGGTCCCGCATTAGAAAAGGCATTCAGAATTTGCAAAACAGCTGAAGCAACAGTGCAGGGAATGCAAACATTACAGGCAAGCAGGACCCTAGAGAAGGCCTAGGAATTTGGAAAGCACCACCCCACAAGTCCACGCAGAAACCAAACAAAACTGAGAGCTCCAAGTGGAAGCAAGCAACTGGAGCAAGACACAAGGAAGAAAACAGGAAAAAGCTGTGCACCAAATGTGGCTGCCTTCATGCGACCATTAAGTGCCCAGCATACGTTGCAACATATGCAAGCAGCTGCACTATTTTCAAGGGTCTGCAATTAAAGCCATAAGACGCAGTATCACCAACGGAGAGTTTGTGCTCTGCATGGTGAAGTTAGCAACTGCACGGGTGGGGGTGGGGAAGATTTCTGCACTGGCAAGCTGCAAGAGGATGAAACATCACAAGACCAGATCATCTTCCTTGACACAGCAACATTTAAGGTAGACATGGGGCCACACAATAAAGTTACAAAATGCAAGTCAAGCCCCTCTATTTAGAGTACAAGAAGTTTAATCTAAAAACTTTGAAGATAACCCCCATTCCAGCCAAGGGCATGTGTGAACTAGTATTTAAACACAAGGGCAATGCCATGCAAGTGCAGCTGGTAACCGTGCCAACATCACCAGTGCCCTTCAAAGGGTTAAAAACATGCTGAGACCTAAACCTGATTAGGACAGCAAGCACCACAGAGAAAAAGGTTACACACCTGCCATTCCTGTCTCAAGAAATGTGCCCCTAGCCGCAAGAAAAAGGTTGAAAGAGGAGCTAGGCAGACTAACTGCAGTGGGCACTGCTGAAAGGCAGAAGGGCCAACTCCCTGGGTGCGTCCTTTAGTAATTGTGAGAAAAAGTTGCCTGCTGTTATGCCTGGATCCCAAACAACGGAACAAGTATGTCATTTTCTCATTCCCACAAGGGATGAACTCTGGGGATATGGCAGGTGCCAGGTGTTTCTCCACTTGGGAAGCATCTGCAGGGTTTGGGCAGGTGCTCCTAGTCAGGGAAAGGGCAAAGCTGTGCACTTTTAGCTCACTCTGTGGAAGCTGCTGTTTCAAGGGGCTTCCATTTGGCTTATGCCTGTGAAACAATTTGCACTGCAAGGTCAATGTGATGCTGACATGTATCCATGCAAAAATCTGTGCAAGGCTGAGGGGAAATGGTAATACGATAAGGGTACCAAAGACTTGCCATCACTTCAAGAAAATTATGTGCTGAGTTCCAATACAGTGGTACCTCTGGTTAAGAACATAATTCATTCTGGAGGTCCGTTCTTAAGGTGAAACTGTTCTTAACCTGAGGTACCACTTTAGCTAATGGGGCCTCCCGCTGCCACCACGTAGGAATGGAAATCCAAAAGGGGAACAGACAGTGTTCCACCACTAAGTGGCTTCAATATCATATGAAGCGATCACACCCCATGAACCTTCCTTTACGATGGAAGAGAAGGCATCTCCTACTGATTCAATATTATTATTATTCACTCAGAAACAATGATGGACAACCAACACCACTCCGCAACAAATGAGGGGCTCAAATCCATGACAGGGGAAGAAGGCAGAGAAACAACTCCCCCAAACTCAGCAAAACAAAACAGTATAATCTATTTATTTATTTATTTATTTATTTATTTATTTATTTATTTATTTATTTATTTTCCCCCGCCCATCTGGCTGGGCTTTCCCAGCCACTCTGTGTGGCTTCCAAAAAAATATTAAAATACTGTAATACATCAAACATTAAAAGCTTCCCTAAACAGGGCTGCCTTCAGATGTCTTCTGAAAGTCTGGAAGTTGTTGTTCTCTTTGACATCTAGTGGGAGGGAGTTCCACAGGGAGGGTGCCACTACTGAGAAGGCCCTCTGCCTGGTTCCCTGTAACTTGGCCTCTCGCAGTGAGGGAACCGCCAGAAGGCCCTCGGAGCTGGACCTCAATGTCCAGGCAGAACAATGGGAGTGGAGACGCTCCTTCAGGTATACTGGACCGAGGCCGTTTAGGGCTTTAAAGGTCAGCACCAACACTTTGAATTGTGCTCAGAAACGTACTGGGAGCCAATGTAGGTCTTTCAAGACCGGTGTTATGTGGTCTCGGCGGCCGCTCCCAGTCACCAGTCTAGCTGCCGCGTTCTGGATTAGTTGTAGTTTCCGGGTCACCTTCAAAGGTAGTCCCACGTAGAGCGCATTGCAGTAGTCCAAGCACCACTCTGGCAAGACAGTCTGCGGGCAGGTAGGGTCTCAGCCTGCGTACCAGGTGGAGCTGGTAAAGAGCTGCCCTGGACATGGCAAATAGGCACCAGGAACTGGAATACTGTACAGCTAAGGGTGGTCCAACAGAGCCATAAGAAAGCCAGAAGGACTCACTGAAAGTGATTATCTGTTACTATTACTGCATTACAATTTTTGTTTATCAGTTTTTAGTATTATTATTTAAAAAAGAGGGAGATGTGGTGATATCCCTTTAAGAGGCTTGTTATGCTTCATAGGGAAACCGCCTGAGAGGTTTATGTCAGAGGTTTATGCGCCTCAGCAGCATGCAAGGAAAGCAAAGAGACTGCACATAGCAGCTATGTGTGAGGCACCTAGAACAGAACAGGACCACAATAAAGTAAATATGGAAACTACCCTGCGATTGTTAAGGAACACCACATTATACTAGTGCAGGGGTCTGCAACCCGCGGCTCCGGAGCCGCATGTGGCTCTTTTACATCTTTGCTGCGGCTCCGGGGCGGATACTAGCGAGGGGAAGAGGCGCATTGTGCGCCCCGACACTCCTCACTGTGGTGGGCGCTGTACTGGCTGTGACATCGCATGGGGGCGGTGCGTGCGTTAGTCACGCACCGTCCCGACGTCACCTTCCCGCCCGCTGTCAGATCGTGGCTCCGGAGATATATTTGTTTTAAATGTCGCAATTGTTTTGTGGCTCCCAGTTGTTGTTTTTTCTTAGGAAACGGGTCCAAGTGGCTCTTTTTGTCTTAAAGGTTGCAGACCCCTGTACTAGTGCATTGGAGAGAACATCACAGGCAGTGTTATTAAATGTATTGGGGGGGGGCTGGTTCCCCAGCATGGGGGTGAAGTGAAAGAAGGGGACACATCTTGGATTTTCCACCTCAGGCATCAAAATATGTGTTGCTGGAAGCAATTTTGTAAGATAGCTGTCCCACTGTGCCAACTACTGCATTTGAAAGAAGCAGCTTTGATAAGGGCAAGGAAATGTGTGCTGCCTGAATGGCTTTCCTCTCCTGGGTCGGATTGCCCTATGGCGGCGCCCCAGGGCACTTATGGAAGGAGAGCCCTTGTGTTATTCATCTTCTCTCCCTCCATAGCTAGATGATGTTGACTTCAGCAGGCTGGAGAAAAACCACAGGCCATTGGGAAGACTTCCCCAGCCCTGACATGTTAGGATTGCAATCCTATACCGACTTAATTGGGAGTAAGCTATATTGAGTGGGGGCACGGGTGGCGCTGTGGTCTAAACCACAGAGCCTAGGCTTGCTAATCAGAAGGTCAGCGGTTCGAATCTCTGCGACGGGGTGAGCTCTCATTGTTCGGTCCCAGCTCCTGCCCACCTAGCAGTTCAAAAGCACATCAAAGTGCAAGTAGATAAACAGGTACCGCTCCGGCGGTAAGGTAAACGGTGTTTCCGTGCGCTGCTCTGGTTCGCCAGAAGCGGCTTAGTCATGCTGCCCACATGACCCACAAGTCCGCTGTCTGCAGACCAATGCTGGCTCCCTCAGCCTATAGAGCGAGATGAGCGTCGCAATCCCAGAGCTGTCCACGACTGGACCTAACGGTCAGGGGTACCTTTACCTTTAAGCTATATTGAGCCCAATAAGGTTTACTTCTGAATAGACCCATACAGAAGTGTTCTGCAAGATTCTTTTTAAAACTCCCTGGCCACCAACGAATTGCCGTTCCACAGTAATTAAGAAGGAAAAACTTATGATACCATGCATAATGGTTGTAGAAAACCAGGCTTGCTGGGCTATAAATCTTTTGATTTTTTTATGGGGTGTTTCAGAAGCAGGCATGCAATTTCACTTTGACATTGCAACAACTTGCTTCAGTCTTGTCTAGCCTTCTGCTGTGATAGGAGACTCCAGCATCAGCACTCCCCTTCTTGCAGTGAACTCAGCAAGTGGGTCACGTCAGAGCATGATCTGGCAAGTAAGGCGGCAGCTAGAGTAGTATGTGCTGTTCTAAAACTTCATCAGGTGCCAGGAGTGCTTGTGCATACAAATTTCTTCCACCTTTTAAAAATATATACACACCTTGCATTTGTTTTATTCACCCCTCCCCCCTTTCCACGAGAAGCACAGAGAGAGCATTTTTTGAAAGACAGTTTACTAAGGGCAAATCCACTCACTTTCTCAAAAAGAATGGAAGGAATCCAAAACATATCAATATTCAAAAGTTTCAGGCACAGAGGAGAGTCACTTCCAGAGCAACTCTATATGTGCAAAAAGACAAGAGTGCATTGAGCAGAAATGAGCTTGATGGATTGGCTATCTGGCTAGAAGTAACAGCCAGGGCTCATCCACACTTCCCATTGCCCCATGCCTAGAAAGCATGGGTCTGAGCAGTTTTGTGTTTGCCCCGCAGCTCCCCCCAGAAAAACACGCTGTCTGCAACTGAATGCAATCCATGGAACACCTAATGGCCATTTGGTCCGACTCAGCGGTAAATTGCAGGTTTCCTTGGGGGGAAGCAGCAGGGCAAACAGAGGGGTAGACGCAGTGCCGGACGTGTGTATAAGCTAAACAAGAACAGCGGCCCACTCACTTGGGGGGCCCCCAAAAAATTAAAGGGGAAAAACTGGATGCACATTTCCAAAATATAAGATAAAAAACAAATAAAATAAAACCTACATACAGCAACAATGTTTTGTGTTGTGTAGGCTCCTATGATGTAAGTCATGGGCTAGCTCGCTCCCTAAAATATCACTCGTTTGCTCATTTCTATATATAGGGTGCCTACATTCTGCATGGACTTTGCATTCTGCATGGACTTTTCAACAATTACTTTGATGAAATACATACAGTCATACCTCGGGTTGAATGTGCTTCAGGTTGAGCGCTTTCGGATTGCGTTTCGTGGCAACCCAGAAGTAACGGAGCGCGATACTTCCGGGTTTCGCCACGCGTGCATGCACAAACGCTCAAAATGAGGTCGTATGCATGTGTGGAAGCAGCAAAACACGCCCCATGCACGCGTGCCGTCGCGTCTTACGTTTCATTCAGAATACAAACGGGGCTCCGGAACGGATCCCGTTCGCATCCCGAGGTACCGGTGTATTTTGTTATGTGTAAATGGCTTTAGATACCATAAAGGTCCATAAAGTACCATAGCTTATATTCAACACAAAAAACAGTGACAATTTGTTGTTGACAAAGAGCAGCTGGACATATAAAGGGCCCCATTACCTTCAGTAGCTTAGGGTCTCATCAAACCTAAATCTGGCCCCGGGTGGATGAGACCTCACCGTTTGCCTGCAGGCGGGAAGAGAGGAGGTTGGCAGGTGCAGTTTCTGCCATTACTCTGCTGAAAGAAGCAGAATCTGCCAGATCTCCCTCTGACACACAGAAAGGACCAGGAAGGAGATGGGGCCATTAATCTTTCAAATAATATTTTCAAGATTAAGCAGTCTTCTTAAGTCTCGCCAGAGTATCTGTTGTGGTGGTCCTCAAGTTACACTGTTTATAAATCAGGCATGACTAATGATCTGGTCATCAGGAGGGCTTAGAAAGGAGGAACTAATCCGAGGCAAAATGCTTTACACTTCTCAGGGTAAGCATGAGGGACAGTACATGAAATGTTCAGGGGGTTGTGAAAGGATCTTGAAGCTCTTATATTTTCAAAAAGAATGCAAAAAAGAGGTGTTGATATTCTTAATCCTTTAGTTTTGAGGATGCATCTTTCTTAACAGACTGATCAAACAACTTCCACAGTTAAGCTTTTTATTTATTTAGTTTTAAACATTTTAGCGCACTAGTTAACGCAGCCCGAATTCCTCAGGAAACTGCTGGGCCACAGAAACCATTTCCAACTCCTGATCTTGAAAGGCTTCCAGAGAGTGCAGCCAGCGTGCCAAACCTCTTTTTGCCCTACACTTGCACACAAGGAAGGAGAACAAGCTGAGCTAAGTCAGCTGTTATTTCAACTGCTCTTCCCAAACCACCAACTGACAGTGCTGAACTAGAAGTATTTTCTATTGATAATCCCGAGAGGTCAATACAGGGGAGACAAGAAGAAGAAGCACCAAGGAGGAAAGCGAACAGATAAAATGCTTAGCTGAAAATCAGGCTCCAGTAGCCAGCTTACTTTGCTCTCAGTGGCAGTGCTTAGCCACAAATGCTTTATTCTGAGCCAAACTGGTGTTGATATATAGTAAGAGGCAAGCATTACACAAATGATGAGCTTAGGCAATTTTTCAAGAAAAGCTGAACTCGGGGCTGCAACCCTATGAGCCTTTGAGAAGAAGATCTTGTTGGAACTGGAGGGAACTAAAAGCCCACTCACATTCACCCAGCAATGCCAGTGAACAGCCAGATCATTCATTACTCCAGGAGCAGCACCTTAGAGAGATCCTGCAGAGTTTCATTTGCACTCGGCACATGCTGGGCTTTGAACAGTGTGGGCTGCAGGGACACTGAATAGGAGAAACAGAGAAAAGGCACACTGCTGTTGAAAGCACTGTTGCACTCCGGTGCCTCTGGTCTGATCCAGCAAGACTGAGCACCCTTGAAGTCCCAAAGTCAGGTACTTCAAAGCACTATGCAGGGCTGGCAAAGAGCCCCGTGAGGTGCTTTAAAGTGCCTTCAGCTTTAGGCCCTACTGCCCCTTAGCTGACTGAGGAGAGCCAAAACCTGCTCTCTCCTGCCAATGCACAAGCCAGTCTCCTGACTGCACACTGGCAATTACGTCTCAGTTTTCCCACACCTGACATCACATATGCTGCAATTCCAAACAGGCCTTAGGGAAAGTACGTATTTGCAATGCATTTTGTAGATTCTCCTAGCACAAGGACGTCCAACTTCCAAGAGACTGCGATCTACAATTAAAAACTGGCAGTGATCTACCCCCTTTTTTAGCTTTTTTTTTAGGGGGGAACGTCCCTTTTGGGGGGGAGCAGGGCAAAGGAATAAATGAATAAAGTCACTCACCTAGAAATCGCTAATGAAACAGTAAGCCTCGCAGCAAGGCCAACTTCCGTTCTGCTATCTAGAGGATGGGGCGAGGGGCCAGGGCTGGATGGAGAAGCCAGCAATCAACCAAAACCTCCCAGGGATCGACCAGTTGATCACGATCGACCTGTTGGACATCCCTGTTCCAGCAGTATGCACATTCTCTGGGCAGCATGTACGGTGTCCAAGAAACATGCCTTTCCCCTATTTCTTGTGCGCTCTTCTGCCTGGGCTAGTTCTGGCCTGCTGCCTCCGCTTACATGGCCCACAACGAACCCTCCTCTTGATCAGTCAAGCAGTAGGAAAGGGGGCACCATATAAGGATTCACTTGGTTCTTCAGTCCAGCCCCCTTTTTACCACTCTCAGCGCAAGGGCAATTGCAGGGAGAGGAAAACTGTAAAACTTCCCTATTGCTTAGGGAAAAGCTTACTAGCAGCCCATGCATCTCTCCGTCATACACTATACAGTTGCACATACATCTTTCCCTCTCTTTTTGCCCAAGAGCATCTCTCTCAGACACACACATACACAGCATAATTGACCACCCCACCAAAAAAGAAAAAAAGAAAAGCCCCTCCACAGGTGGAGGAAGTGCCTGCAATTAAAAGAAAAAACAGCATAAAAATGCCCAAGGGCCACCAACCCGGTGCCTGTGGATGCCCTGGTGGGGATTCCTGTACTAGAGAGATCCAGCCATGTACAACAAATACAAGGTGAAGACCAAACAGCAGCCACCCTAAGAGAAGCAACAACAAATGCTTCACATTCTCTGCAATCTCATGTCCCTTCCAAGGAATCAAGAAAGTGGCACAGCATTCCACAGGCACCTTGAGAGCAGAATTAGAAACTCAGATATATAAGCTAGGTGCCAAATGCAACCTTATACCTAGGCTGCGGCTGCCACAAAGCAATGTCTATCTGCCGGGGGGGGGGTGACTAGATGGCCCTGGGGTCCTCCCAATGCTACGATTCTAGGATCTTAACTACATTGCCTGACTGCAGCTTGCTCTTACAACAATTCACTTAGTAGATAGGTAGCCGTGTTGGTCTGCCATAGTCAAAATAAAAAATTCCTTCCAGTAGCACCTTAAAGACCAACTAAGTTAGTTCTTGGAGTGTGCATGCACACGAAAGCTCATACCAAAAACAATTCACTTGTCAGTGTGCAAGGCGGAGAAACACACACAGGGGAAATGGTATTAACGATGGACTAAGGTAGAGGTTTGTAAATTGTGGTCTGTGAGTTCCGTTTGGGTGGCCTGTGGAAAGGCTACAGCACAGTGAAATAGATCTGTACTCAGCCCTGCTCTTACTTTCCTTGATGTAATGATGGAGGACACCCAGGCGTGTGTCTTTTGCTGGCTTGACGGAGATGTCAGTTGCAACCTGGTGCCCAAAAATCTCCACACAGGTGCAACTGCCGTGCGTGGCACCTGGGGAATTTCATACACTGCCTGAAAGCGTAGCTCTTTTCAGGAATTACTGACCTGAAGAGGCAACAGAAGCACAGTGGGGCCACGCATTTAGCCCACATAATTGAGAACCTCACAAGATCAAGGTTCTCAATTGTATTGGAAGCCTTCATAGACACAAAAGGCACACCACTCTCATCGTGTGAGGGGCTGAGAAACTACAGTGGTACCTTGGGTTAAGTACTTAATTCGTTCCAGAGGTTCGTTCTTAACCTGAAACTGTTCTTAACCTGAAGCACCACTTTAGCTAATGGGGCCTTCTGCTGCTGCCACGCCGCCGGAGCCCAATTTCTGTTCTTATCCTGAAGCAAAGTTCTTAACCTGAAGCACTATTTCTGGGTTAGCGGAGTCTGTAACCTGAAGAGTATGTAACCTGAAGCATCTGTAACCCGAGGTACCACTGTAATGTGTACCTCTGGGTCAGGGCTTAAGTGCACAGCCCAGTTTCCAAGACAGTAATACCTGAAGGGAACTTTTGTCATTCGTGTTTACAGACAAATATACTGTGCATCTCTCTAACCCATTATTCCTCTGAGGCATCTAGACCATCATGAATGTACAACGGGTAGAGGAGAAAATGACGGACTGAAAGACTAGAAAACAAAGGTACACCCTCTTGAAGGTTGGTAATGTACCAAAGTAATAGTCCAGAATAAGTAGAGGCATAGACAGGTTGTCGGCAAACGTACAGACAACAGAAAACTGGAGCCAATCCTGCCTCGCTCATGTGTACTTGGATTATACATGTGCCTGTTACGTGGTTTTAGGTGTATACCTGAAAAACCTTGTGTGAAAATGTTCTGAAGCCAAATGCAATTTTACGGTTCGTGCAACCTCTTATTACAACACCCTCCATTGCTCATTCAAAGAATGAGATTTTCCCTCTGTCCCTTTTGTTCCCCATTGCCAACAGCAGCTTATGATTTCAAACTCCTGAGCTACAGCAAATCTGATTCAAGCCTTACTATGCCTCTCGACACCTGATGTGCTTCTCTGGAGCAACCCACTTTGGGGGGGAAAGAGAAGAAAACGAGGACACACACAAAAAAGAGCACAGCTTCAGCTCAATTTCACCCCAGCTGGTATGGTAGCCACCCAGAGTTTAGACTGATTCATCCTTTGCCAGTTTTTTGCTTTTCGATTAAACAGGTTCATCTAAATGCTGATGTTACATATTACTGCACGAAGTGTGGCGGCGGAATTTGGGCAATTCCATTTCAGATGGCATGTGAGCGAGCTTGGGGGAAGACAACTTTCTGAGTGTTTCCTCATGTATAGACTTCCCAGATGTAATAAACAGAACACATCACAGCAAGGGCTACAGCTATAGCACTCGTTCTAATGTGCTAGTTTACTACATAAATAAAATATTTTACATGGGATGCTTAACCCCATACATCCTACAATCTGAAATGGTACAGTCCAGGTATGTAATCAGCATAATCTGCAGATCATGTCTTAATATGGGGGGGGGGGGGAGAGCCCAGAAGTCCAAAGCTGTTAAGAACTGTTATATGCAAACCCTGTGGTGTGTGTGTGTGTGTGTGGGTGTGTGGGGGTGTGGGTGTGTAAAACATAGGAACAAAATGCAATAAAATAGTGCTAAAACCTAACACACACAAAATCACAGAGAAGGCTCTAGGTTAATCTTTTCCTCAACATGCCAGGCTTTGGATATGGAGACAGCATTTTATCCAGGTGAGTATTCAAACATTCAACACCACAGCTGCTGTCCAGTGACACGGGGCTCTTCCTCCAGGTGTTTTTGGACTCTAAGCCCCACTATCTCTGACAATTGGCCTTGCAAGCTGGGGCTGAAGGGAGATGGAATCCAACATCTTAAAACAAGCTGAAGCTGTTTTCAACAAACACCAGCAAAATTTGTGAAGGAACTACAGTCGTATCTTGGATCCCGAACGCCTTGCAAGTTGAACGTTTTGGCTCCCGAACGCCGCAAACCTGGAAGTGAGTGTTCCGGTTTGCAAACGTTCTTTGGAACCCGAACATCCGATGCAACTTCTGCTGCTTTCGATTGGCTGCAGGAGCTTCCTGCAGCCAATCGGAAGCTGTGCATTGGTTTCCGAATATTTTGGAAGTTGAACGGACTTCCGGAACTGATTCCATTCGACTTCCGAGGTATGACTGTACATGTAAATGGGCTGCAGAAATTGAGCTAAAGACCAAAATTAAAAAGGGGAGATTCACCCAGCTTGATGAATTCTGTTTCTCTTCTGGCTTCAGTTTAAGTTTTGTATCTATTAAATAAAAAAACCCCACCTTTAAAAAATAAAGCAGGAAGTAGAGATTAAATGCAAATTGCTGCTCTGGCTTCCCAAATCTGCTTTGACCTACCTCAAGTGTCCCAGGCTATAATAGCGTGATTCTCCGTCTGTCGATCGAACCACCTTGACCGTGAACATCGGTTGCAGCTGCCTCAGCTCCAGCACCACAATGGCGAGATAGTGGACAAAAAGAAGAGCGTCCACCAGCGACACAGCAAACTGTACAATCCCCTGGTAATTGATGTCCTTGGATTCCAAAATGCGGACGCCATAAAAGAGCCAGTAAGAAAACACCAGCAGAAATAAGAGGACCAAAATGAGGGTGCGAAAGACAAACACCCTGGGGAGGTCAGCCTTGGGCTGGCGGAAGAAGAGAGCCCAGGTGCCAATCAAGAGGATGAGGAGTTTGAAAGCCACAGAGATGAAGAGTCCCTCACAAGCAGTGCCACATGGCTCTAACTCAGTCCTCCGCAGGATCTGCGGGAGCAGAATGAAGGCAACAGGGGTGAGGAAGACGAGGAGTCCCAGAACAGCAGCCAACGTCAAGAGAAAATAGCGCTTGCACTCTACGCCAACGCTGTCCTCCAAGTCCTTGCTGATCCTGGAAATGTCCTCCTGGGACATGCTATGTTCAGAGGTACCTGTGATGGCAGTTGTGGTCTCACCCCAGTTGTCATCCTAAGCAGAAAAGAAGAGAACACGTTCATAAGCAACTCCTATAGTCAGGACACTTTCAGATGGCCCTTGTTTTGCAGGCGAAGAGGGCTAGTTCAGGGCCTCCAATCCCCCAGTCAAGATGAACCCACACAGCTGACAAGAGACCAGAGCAAGCTATGCCCTCTGCATTTATGGCTTCCCCACACTGAGTAGGATGCCCTGGAGAAATAGGCAAAAGCCTTTCCATAGGATGTTTCCCAATTTCCTCAGTTGACTGTCCTCATAGCCACCTGGGATAACAGTAAACCACACAGCTTCCCTCCCATACTCTCACTGTTAGCTTTACTTTTGTGAAGAGCATACTTCACTTTAAAATGGGGGGAAACATCTCAGCCAGTTACTCATCCCTCAGTAGTTATACTTGACATCTAAGTGGTCAAAAAAGATTTGGTCAGTTGACGAGTCACATAGTTAAAAGATATTGTTACGAGGAAGAACAATTACAGTAGTACCTCGGGTTAAGAACTTAATTCATTCCGGAGGTCCGTTCTTAACCTGAAACTGTTCTTGACCTGAGGTACCACTTTAGCTAATGGGGCTTCCCGCCGCCGTCGCACGATTTCTGTTCTCATCCTGAAGCACAGTTCTTAACCCGAGGTACTATTTGTGGGTTAGCGCAGTCTGTAACCTGAAGTGTCTGTAACCTGAAGCATCTGTAACCCGAGGTACCACTGTAATAGGCCTAATACACTAATTACCAAAAAAACCTGTGAGATGTCATCATTATAAACTATTGTTAAAAATAATTATTCCTGCATTCCTCCTAGGAGAACATACATGTTTGCACATCACAATAAAGCCAATCTTTTGGGTTTAGCATGGTTTACTAAGAAGGGACGCGGGTGGCGCTGTGGGTTAAACCACAGAGCCTAGGACTTGCCGATCAGAAGGTAGGCGGTTCGAATCCCCGCGACAGGGTGAGCTCCCGTTGCTCGCTCCCTGCTCCTGCCAACCTAGCAGTTTGAAGGCACGTCAAAGTGCAAGTAGATAAATAGGTACCACTCTGGCAGGAAGGTAAATGGCATTTC
The DNA here is from genome assembly GCF_965112155.1 of Podarcis liolepis. Taxonomy (NCBI): domain Eukaryota; kingdom Metazoa; phylum Chordata; class Lepidosauria; order Squamata; family Lacertidae; genus Podarcis; species Podarcis liolepis. Next base: position 43,963,316 of record NC_139571.1, read on the forward strand.
TGTGCGCTGCTCTGGTCGCCAGAAGTGGCTTAGTCATGCTGGCGACATGACCCGGAAGCTGTACACCGGCTCCCTTGGCCAATAAACGAGATGAGCATCGCAACCCCAGAGTTGGCCACAACTGGACTAATGGTCAGGGGTCCCTTTACCTTTTTACTAAGAGCAAGCAGAGCACACATTGCCTGATAGCTCATACAGTACTTTGTTCCTCCTGTAGTGTGAGCAGGATACACAAACCAGGAAGTCTTGGCCTCCCACTACATCTGAACCATGGACCATGGTTTGCTGCTCCCCAACAAGCCATGATCAACAAGTCAACACCAAACTATGGCTCAAGTTTGTGGCTTAGGGAGCCACCAAATGAGAATCCAAGAGTTCTGTTTGTTTATTCCATTCTCTCCAGGGAAGGAGTCATCAGACTTATTCATAGACAGTCTAGTTTTTTAGGATGTGCAAACGCTGCCATTGTTTCAGTCCCTCATCCATTTTATCCTATCAGCTAGTTCTGAGATAGGGCATAATTAGCTTTGGGCTAATCAACATCCCTAAGGATTTTCATGGCTGAGGATTTAAACCTGGATCATCCAACACTCTACTCCCTGGGAAGTTTCCTTTGCCACTGCAGACATAACAAGTAGCCAGTGGCAGAAGCTTTTTATCTTGCAATGTTGACCAAGTATAGTGTCAGGTACCATCACCAATGTTGTGCTGTGCCCATGTACTCCTGTTCTAGGTGTCAAGACATTTAGTCTGCCAAGTATGGATCTGAAATAGAGCTGCCATTTAGGAAATTAGATTGCCAAAGGTCTTTCGCTTACTCCAGTGCTCTGCAAATTGCAGTAAACTTCCAATGGTACATATAATTGGTAGATCTTTCTCCCCACGTCATCTTAGCTAAAGGCCAATGAAACCACACAGAAAGATGGCAATAAGCCAGCCACTGCTTCCCCTTTGCCCTTCAGCAATTTGCAAAACATTTTTGGATTAGAGAACTTTTGCAAGGTACCATATGCAAGGTGAATCTTGCACACTGGTAAACTTTTCCACAGCCCTTCCAAAACTGAAAAGCACATTTTCTTTAAGGCAAGCCATTGGAAGTCTTATTTTTAAAGATGGCAAAAGACTCGCCCAAGGCATGTTCAAGGCAGTCTGAGGCAGAGGTGAGGCAATCTCTCAAATGCATGTCCAACTCTGAACTGAATTACCTTGGCTGTCAGGTCCAAGACACATTTGGTTGTTTGACTACTCTCCTAAGGGCCTGGTTGGCTTTTTTGTTTAAAAGTCAGGTTTACCAGGAGTGGCAAAGAAACTGAACATCTGTTAGATTCAAATAACAAGATTCCCACCCAAGTGGGCCTCACCAGAGATTACTGCAACAAGGCAGAAGAGTGTGTGTAAGAGAGACAGAGAGAGACTGTGAATGAGTTCTGAAGTCTCTAGTGAGCGGTACAGGAGAAATGAGTTGTGCTATTTTTGTTTGCAGTCAGAAAGCATCAGATCCTATGGAAGCCATTAGCAGTCAGTCCACCAAGACATATCAGTTGAAAAATATTTTTCAAATATGTGCTATTTATAGTGCAGCATCCTGTGTCAAGAATAACTCAGATTACAACCGGACACTGGAGCATTGGTCAAAAGCATTTAGGCACATTTAAATATTCCCAGTCTGCAACCTTTGAAGGTAGGCATGATCAGCTGATAGCTTCTAAGGCTTCCAAGGCAATTCTGTGACAGCCTTTGCCATAAAAATGTCATATCAGGAGCATGTAAGCAACAAAATCAAGAGTTAATCTAAGCATATTGCTGCCACACCTGAAATGACATTAGCCTGAAAAACACATTTACAGCAACAGTAATAATAGCAAGGTGCCAAGATATTCACTGCCCACAAAATCCTGCACCTGCAGCCCATATTCTGCTGCTCACCTTCCTCACTCCTTACCTGAGCTTCTTCTGCCCGAGAAGAATCATTCCCCAGCAATGGCTCTACTGTTGGCGCTTGAATGGTAACAGATTTCTCTGATCGGCTTCCATCTTTACTTCGTGGTGATTTGTGCCTGTCCCGACTTCTTTTTCCATTTAAAAAATAAAAAGGAGAAAATGTTTCACATGCTGATTGCTCTGTCCTTCAATGAACAGTATAAATGCAGACATACACAGGGCATTTTTTCAGACAGAACTTGTCAGAACTCAGTTCCAGTACCTCTTGATATTCTAAGAGAATGAGTTCATGGCGAGTTCCGGCACCTCTTTTTCTAGAGAAATAGCACTGCACACACACACACGTCAATGAAATAAAATAAATTGGCATGCAAAGGCTTTTCAAGTGTTCCCAAGAAGAGAAAGGGCCACGTTGCATAGCCCCCCAATTCCTCAGGAGGTTTAAGAAGATTATGAGGGAAGTGCGGTATAGCATTGCTGTGAAGTATCACCTCAGTAAGGAAGATCTGAGGAGATCTTGTTTCATTAACCTTTGGTGACTCACTGGCAACAGGCCATCCATAATCTGCTGCCTCCAACAAGCACTTCTGAGGACACTGCATGGCAAGCCCTTCAAATATTCTGGAATCTGCTTGACAGCTCTCACTTGGGAGTCTATATACACAAACACACACACACACACACACACACACACACACCACAAGGGAAGCCGCAGCAGGATGAGAGTCTTGGCAGGCTCAAATTCTCCCATCTGTACAGAACTGGCATCCTGCACCAACCCACACATACGCTAGCCATCGCTGGCAGCCAAATCTTAAATTTCTCTCTTGTCCCAGGTTCAAAACATATCCAAGACAGAGAACTTCTGGTCAGGCAGTAAGTTGTGCTGCACTGGGGCTGTCAATCTGGGGAAAGCCCAGCATTTCAATGGCATAATTTCATTTCTTTTAAAAACTTTTCTTTAGTTTCTTGAGCTGACAAATTTACGTATGACAAAGTAACTTTTCCCTCCCTCAGAACTCCCTGAGGCCTTTTTTGAAACAAAATAAAAAAATTCCTTCCAGTAGCACCTTAGAGACCAACTAAGTTTGTTATTGGTATGAGCTTTCGTGTGTATGCACACTTCTTCAGATACTGAAGCCTTAGTATTAGGCAGAATAGCTAATACCCTACAAGTCCAACATTTACTTGATTGACTATGGCTTTGGCCAGTAACTTACCGAAAGCAGCTGCTGACTTAATTGATCTTCCTCACTTGGGCATCCCTGTGACTAGCAGTTAACCACGGTGGTTAGAAGAAGCAAGAAAGCGTTCCTCTCTAGCACTGAAGGAACAGATTCCAGAAGACTTATTCCGGGTATATAATGATGGCCAATACAAATTCAGATCTTTTGACTGATGGTGTCTGTGTACTGCATTATTTGGTAGCTTACATTTCAAAGGATATGTATTTTCCTTTTAGCATTTCTTCCGAGCAAGGCTCAGGGTTAGGGCGTTTTCTTGGTAGCAGGGGCACTGCACCCTGATTGCCACCAGGGACAGGCAGGGGCGTGGGGAAGGGTGTGTGGGCACTGTGCCCCCTCCAAAAAATGTGCCGTGGGTGGGGAGGGCTATGGGGCAGGGCATGCCACCGGAGCGACCCCTGCCCTGCCCAGTGCTGCAAAACAGACACACTGACGGCGCCCCGTGAGTCCAGCGTTGTTTTGCAAGAGTCACAAAAAAGATGCTGGCCATTCTTCTCAGCTCCCTTCCCAGCTGGAGGGAGCCGCGAAAAGAACACAATAGCTCACGGTGCCCCCCCCCCCGCAAGCAGCGCCGCTCGCAAAAGCAGTGCTGGGTTCACAGGGGCCAGGCTGTACGCCTGTTGCTTCAAGGACACAACAGCTCGAGACCCGGCAAGGCGCCATGATGTGCCCTCCCCCCAAAAAATAAACTGGGCCTGGGGCGATGGCCCCCTCAGCCCCCCCCCCACTGCTTGGTAGAAATTATTGTTTCAAGGGATGGGGAACAAAGTAAGAGAGTTAGGACAGCACTCAAAGAGAGAAACTTAAGCAGGGGCGCCGACTTATAAAAAATATTGGGGGAGCCCGCGAAAGCTCATGAATAATAAATAAGCTCATGAATATGCAGATAAAGTGGCGCCGCCTCCTCGTGAGCGAATAGGGGAGAGCGTGCTGCGCCTATTAATCAGCTCCGAAGGAAATTGGGTGGAGCTTTTGCTCGGGAGGGAGGGCAGGAGGCATGCAGCCCGACCCTGTGCATTTTGGGCTTGGGGAGGGGCGGCGGTGGCGCTCTGCTGGAGGGGCGCCCGAGATTATTGGGGGGGCAGAGCCCCCCCAAACGAATTTTTGAGGGGGCTCGGGCCCCCTCAGGCCCCATGGAGTCGGCGCCTATGAACTTAAGTGACATAGAGGGAAGGTACAAGTTAAGGGAACAGCTACTGGGAACTGATTATGCACAAAAGGTAAAGAGAGAGGAGGGTCAGAGAGAGTTGGCAGAAAAGAAAATTATTTGTTTCAGAATACTCCTGCTCGATCCTTAATGATAATCAACACCACTTGAAACAAGTATCCTGTTACCCACCTGTAAAGAATTACATCTCCTGTAGTAAAACAGGCAAGTCGAGGGGCACAGAAAGCCCATCCCCTGAGAGACTATGTCTAAATTCAAGGGGGCCTATGGACTTCTGACACTATATAGTTAACTGTCATATTTTTTTTTCTTTTGTCAAAGTTGAAAAAGGAAAAATGGATCAACGGACATGGAACCAAGTAAGAGAGTAGGGAGAGAAACTTAGTGAAATGGAGAGAAGGGCACAGATTACGAGAAAAGCCATTGGGAAGTGTTTCTGCAGAAAAAATATAGAGAGAGACCAGGTGGATCAGAGAGAGTGAGGAGTTGGAAAAAAGCTTGTTTAGAGATGAAAGAAGATAAAACTCCTAGCAGAGAAGAATGGCAGATCAAGTTGATGGATTACGCCAAAATGACCGGAAGAATCAGAAATCAGGAAGACCAAAAATTTTATAAGGAATGGGGAAAATTTGTAACTTATCTTAAAAACCATTGTAAACAGTTAAAATCATTAATAGGATTGGAATACCACTTGTAGTTTAATGGTGAATTTTAGACATAATGGGGAGGTAAAAGAAGTTGGATTATCATAAAAGATGCAGGAGGAAATGATTACCAATAGGACCCACAAAGGGGAGGAGGGAAGTCCAGGAGATTCTTTGGAATCTTGTTTTTATGTGGTAAGTTGGACATGTGACTGAAAAATTTGTTCAAATAGTTGTTTTATAATACATAGTTGTCAGAGCTGCTCTCAGATCCTAGCTCACAGAGGATCACGCTAGCCAGCGTTCACTTTATAAAAGTCTTTATTGAGTTACAGTTTCCATTTCCAAGCTGCTGCGTGCAGCTCTACGTCTTATAGCTAGACCGGCGAAGCTCCGTCTGAGTCTCCGCCCCTTGTACACCAACTTAATACCCTCGCCTTACTCCACCTTTTCCGCCTGACCGTTCTCCTCTGGGTCCCTCTGCCCCCCGTGGTCTCTTCCTTCCTGGACTCTTCTGACGCTGACCCCCCGGACCCTCCTGTCTCCTTGCGTCGGGCTTTAGGACCTGGCTCCCTTTCCGGGCTGCTCACTGCGCCGCCTTCCGGTGCATTTGAACTTGGCGCGCGCGCCCAACCTTCCACTTTCCGCTTGACCGTTTCTTCGCTCTCCGATGGAGGTGTGGCCACTCCTGACTCATGCCCTCCCCCCTGCTGCGAGCTGCCAGAGCTCGATACCTGGCGCCTTTCCTCCCCACTGCGCTCTGTTGGTGACGCTGGCCCCGATTTCCAACTGCTGCCCTCTGAACCCTCTCTGGACCCTTCTTCCTGGGGTGTCCCCCTAAGCTCCCCCCTTGCTCTGGCCACTGGCGCTCCTTTCTGTGAATCTTCTGATTCACTGGACAGGCTCGGAGATCTCGGGTCATCGTCGTCACTCATCTTTTCTTCGGACTCCTCCCCCTCGCTCTCTGTTTCCTCCCTTGCCCTCGCCTCTGCTCCTGAACCCCTGACATCCATCCCCCCCTCGAAGCCCCCCGTTCCCCCCTCCCCTCCTTCTGGTGCGGGAGCTGGGTGCTGCAGTGTCATGGGGACGAATGCCGGATACAGTTCGCTCCCCTTGGCGGGCCTCCAACTGAAGACTTCCGGTTCTTCCTCCTGGCGGAGGTGTGGATTGCGCACGCGCTGCTTCTCTGGGAACGAAGGAGTAGCCTCTGGCAGGTTCGCGCCCTCCACGCCCTTCGTCCCTGCTCCATGGACGTTCTTCCAGACGCACCCCAACCGCCAGCGCCCTCTGAACGATCTCCTGCGTGCTCCGGGGTCTCTCCCCCCTCGCGATTTCATCTTTAATCGAGCTGTGCAACCCCTCCCAAAAGAGGTCTCTTACAGGGGCCGAATCTCTGTCCCATTCCAGGGCACTGACCAATGCAAAAAAGCGGGCATGATACTGTCTTACACTGGCCCTCCCTTGCTTCAGTCCATGTACCTCCTTCCGGGTAAGATCCACGTCTATGCTTGATAAAAAGCACCCATCCATCGCTTTAATAAAGGCATCCGCATTTTGGAGCGCCGGATCCTTATCTCTCCACAAATTGCGCAGCCATGCTTTAGCATCTCCATGCAAATGGGACATGATAAACCCCACCTTCTCTTGCTCATCTCTAAAGTCCTTGTCCAGCAGTTGCAGGGCACACTTTATATCTGCTCTAAAGTTGGGGTACTGTTGTAAATTCCCATCGAAGTGAGAGACTAGACCGCCTGTTCGTCTCCCCAACCCAATCCCCTCCGGTCTGGGTGTCAGTTGCCCTTGCTTCGTAAGCATTTCCAACCTGACCTGGAGATCTCTGTAGGCGGCAGCTGTTTCCTCCTCTCTCTTCCTGGATGCAAGTATCTCGGCATTCAGTTGTGTCACTGCTTCTCTGAGATCCGCTATCTGCTGTTCAGCCGTCATCTTGTCTGCCGTTCGTGAGCTCGCTAGTAGGCACCAGCCTTCTCTCCTCTCCGCGAGGCTTTAGGTGCCCACAACGTGAGACGGAGCTTACTGTCAGAGCTGCTCTCAGATCCTAGCTCACAGAGGATCACGCTAGCCAGCGTTCACTTTATAAAAGTCTTTATTGAGTTACAGTTTCCATTTCCAAGCTGCTGCGTGCAGCTCTACGTCTTATAAGCTAGACCGGCGAAGCTCCGTCTGAGTCTCCGCCCCTTGTACACCAACTTAATACCCTCGCCTTACTCCACCTTTTCCGCCTGACTGTCCTCCTCTGGGTCCCTCTGCCCCCCGTGGTCTCTTCCTTCCTGGACTCTTCTGACGCTGACCCCCCGGACCCTCCTGTCTCCTTGCGTCGGGCTTTAGGACCTGGCTCCCTTTCCGGGCTGCTCACTGCGCCGCCTTCCGGTGCATTTGAACTTGGCGCGCGCGCCCAACCTTCCACTTTCCGCTTGACCGTTTCTTCGCTCTCCGATGGAGGTGTGGCCACTCCTGACTCATGCCCTCCCCCCTGCTGCGAGCTGCCAGAGCTCGATACCTGGCGCCTTTCCTCCCCACTGCGCTCTGTTGGTGACGCTGGCCCCGATTTCCAACTGCTGCCCTCTGAACCCTCTCTGGACCCTTCTTCCTGGGGTGTCCCCCTAAGCTCCCCCCTTGCTCTGGCCACTGGCGCTCCTTTCTGTGAATCTTCTGATTCACTGGACAGGCTCGGAGATCTCGGGTCGTCGTCGTCACTCATCTTTTCTTCGGACTCCTCCCCCTCGCTCTCTGTTTCCTCCCTTGCCCTCGCCTCTGCTCCTGAACCCCTGACAATAGTCATTTTGATATGCATTGATAATGGACACCACTTGAAAGAATGACACTTCTGGGATTTCCCACCCCCACAAATTGTTAGATGTAGTGTGGACTGGACAAGCTTAATTAAACCTGGCACAAGTCCCAGTCTGGCCTGCAAGGCCACACCATGTCCAATTGCCGCACTCCTAACGTTCTATGTGACGTCAGCCGTGAGGAAGGAACAGAGGCGTCTACGAAGGGGCTATCAGGAATGTTCCTTGCAGGGACCCCCACTGGGGCTGGAAGCCTGTCTCCAAAGGGCATGTTCTAAGCACAGATCAGCCGATGGGCAGCTGAAGCCAGTTTTACAGGCATCCGATTGAATTCAAACCACCGGCTGAAAACAGAGCGGTTTCGTCCTCTGCAAACTTCAAACGGACTTTAAAAGGAATCACTCAAACCAGCAAGCGCCAGTTACAGCAAGCCCCTTTGGAAATACGTTTTATAGAAAATCTGGGGCAGGGAATTATGCTACGTCTGTGGTTCCCAATTAGCTAATTACTGAGGACCCCCGATTTTTCAAAAGCCAAGCCACAGACACTCCCCCCCAAACTTTTTGAAAATTTTGATAACTCCATGGTAGTTACCTTGGCAGTACCGGAAGTACCGGAAGGGGTTACGTCTGGGTTTTGGTGGTCGCACATGCGCAAAAGCGCTAAATCACACTTTGTGCATGTGCAGAAGCGCCAAATTGCAAGCCGCGCATGCGCAGACGCGCCGCTGAGGTTGCGGACGCTGCGGGTTGCGAACGTACATCCCGCCTGGATCACATTCCCAACCCGAGCATCCACTGTATATATGTCCAGCGATGTAGCAGAATATCACGATGTTTAGCTGCTGATATAGCACGATGTTGAAAACCAGATGTCGCTCATCCCTAATCTGTTTCCTTATTAGGGGCTGACGAAGGAAAGCTGCCCGTGCTGCCAGGGGAAGGTGGTGCCACGGGGCCTTGAAGTGAGGGCAATCAGCTGCCCTGTTCTCCGTCAGCCTGAGGGAGGGCAGCTCAGGTCAGCAGCGTGCTGAGAACATTGTGTGACATCGGCAGTGCCTTGAAATCAGCTGCCCTGCTCTCCCTTGCGTGAGAAGTGATATATTGCTACGTATTGCCAGGTCAAAATTGTTATCGCAGTGCGATTTCAAAACCGATTTTGGCCAGTATATTGAAAAATCGAACAGTGCCAAAACAGACATAAACAGTGCTAAAACAAACATAAAAATTTGATATTACCATGCAAAAAATGACAAAAAATCAGTTGGGGGGAGGCAAGGGATGGGGCCGCAGACCCCCCTGGGTGCATTCCACAGACCCCCAGAGTCCCCGGACCCCTAACTGGGAACTACTGGGCTACTTCAAACTTCTGCAGCAAACAGGAAGATTTATAGGCCTTATGGAAGAACGGGTGCCTTTTTGGACTATTTAAACAAAGATTACAGCATGATGAACTCATGAGCAGGATTTGAGCTATGAGCAGCAGAAGTAATTAGATTATAATATTGTGGTTATGATCTGATTATAGAATACAGGATGCAGCAGAAGGGGAAAAACAACAACTTCTTGGGAAATGGGGTGGGAAGTCGACAAAAATAAGGGAAAATACAAAATTGTTTAAAATGGTGAAATGGAATAAAATATAATTTTTAAAAGGGAATATTTATAAGACAACTCCAGGCACCCTTGGAGGAGGAAACATTTCTAGCTCTGTTACAAGTGAGATTCAGGCCTACTTTTGGCAATGAGACAGCCTTGGTCACTTGCATAATGACCTATGTTGGGAAAAGGAGAGGGGGAATAAGCCTCTGTTGGTTCGCCTTGATCTCTTGGTGCCTCTGAATCCCCCTCACCATGGTCTTTGTCTGAGGAGACTGAGTTGGGAGCAGGGGGCAATGTTTTGCAGTGGTTCTGCTGCTACAGCAAATGCAGGGCCACAACCTTGAGGGGATGCCTAATTCCACTAACAGTCAATCCCTCTTCCTAGGGAACTCTGGGCATTGTGTAGCTGAGGCCTTAGGTATTGCAGAAAGTGGCAATATGATGGAAGATGGCAAAGGGAATGAGGTATCCTGACTATGTGGGTCAAAAGCATTATAATGAAAAGGCAGCATCCTGTCCCCTAGATCACGGGTGGGGAACCTGTGGCCCTTCAGATTTAGGGAAGCTTTTAATGTATGATATTTTAGTGTTTTTTGGTTTCTGTGGAAGCCGCCCAGAGTGGCTGGGGAAACCCAGCCAGATGGGCGGGGTACAAATAATAAATTATTATTATTATTATTATTATTGCTGGACTATAAGTCTCATTACCCGGACCATTGGCCATGCTGGCTGGTACTGATGGGTGCTGGACTCCCAAGAACATCTGAAGGGCCACAGCTATCCCCATTCCAGTCCTGTGTGGAACCAGAGACACAATAAGCAAAGAAAGCATTCAGGGATCGCCCATAGACCGCGCTCTCTTTTTGTGGATTTGTGCTGGAGCATCCACCAAGACAAAAAAGTGTCAAGCAGTACAAAAGTTTCATTCACAACTGAAGGAAGAAGGCAGATTCTAGACCAGATCTGCGATAAAAGTATTCATACCCTTGTCTCTGGGCCTTTTTGGAGTGACCTGAATAGTGGGAATATCCAGAGTAGGTTGACTCAGTATCCATGGTGGAAGAGAAGCCGGGGAACAGAAGACAAAGGAACCCAAGCAGGCCACTAAGTCCGAAGAAAGCGCTGTGGTGGTTGACTCCGATTTTCGATAATCCGCCCAAAATTTTGAGAGAACAGTAATTTCAGTCTTCAGTTCTAGGGAAGCATCTTCAACATAAACCTAGGAAAGTAAATATTAATGAGATGGACTATTAAACACAAACAAATACTAGGTTCTCCTAAAGTGGTGCTTTTCCTGCTTTTGGGGATTAATATTCAAACACTCTGAACCTGGGGTGCCTTTAATAGTTGTGTGTTGAAAATAGGGCTGCCATACGCCTGGATTTTCCCAGACAGAGCCGGGAAACGGGCTTGAAAATGCCGTCCAGGTAGAATTTCTCAGAATTTTTTCTCACGATGAGAGGACGATTGTTACATCTGCTGAAGTCTCCATGCAATTTGGCCCTTAACTATCTGAACATATGAATAAAGAGGATGAAGTCACACCTAGATCTGCTGTATTCTGATCAGTATAGCACTATACCATGCAACATGCTGTTGTTCAATTTGAGGCTTCTCTTGTGCATTTTCTTAATCTTGGATTGGTGATTTTTACCTTGCACACTGGAAGGGCAGGATCTGAATTTAGGAAGTATAATCATTGCGATTTTCGAAAGCTTTTGGTTTTGTTTAATGTGTTCAAAAGATGACCGGGGGGGGGGGGGGGGGAGACGACTGAAGGAAGGTTGTGTTTTACAATGGCCCATACATAAAATAAGACCAAAAAATGAAATGACCATGTAGCGGGCAAAGAAACTGCATACAAGGTGGATAAACTTTTTTTAAAAAAAATATCACTGCGACAGTATAAAGTCAGGATACATTTAGAGTGAGGGTCACAACCAAGAGAAGGGTCTGTTATCAGAATGCTGCAGCCAGGACTCTGGAGACCCCGATCAAAACACAACCCTGCTGTATCACTCAGGACCTGCTAAGCCAATGCAGCAAAGCCTTTCTTATTGATCACCTGGTAGAACTAAAAGTAAAATGCCAAACTAATGTAAGGTTCACTGTGGTCTATGCATGTCAACCTAAACCATCTCTGAACCAGCATTCTGTGTGAACCAGACCACAATGGTTTGGATAATCATCTCTGCTCAATAAGCTGAGATACGAACCAACAAGACTTCTGCCCATGCAAATAGCTCTTTTTGTCCTCCCTCTGTGTCATGAACAATCAAAACAAGAAGTCTATAATTAGCCATAATTACCATTTTGTCTGAAGCATGATTTGGAACAAGCCAGGCTATTATCCGAGACTCGCTATTCTGGGAGTAAGCTCTACTCAACTCAGTGAGACTTACTTTTGAGTGAACACGTCTGCACCATGCTCTAACCAACTGAGCTAAACTGCTTATCATATATAATTGCACTGTAAACCATGGTTTAAATTTGGTTCTATATCTTGCCTTGTTTCATGGCTGGTAACCGCAGTCCCCCGGTTCAGATTAAATGGGGGACTATAGTTCTTTAGACGCTTCCTGACTTGACAGCTCACATCGCAAAGGGAGGGGCAAAGGAGCTACATGTAAGAAGCAAAAGGCTCGTTCATATCTTAGTTTATTAAGCCAATATATGATTCAGTGTAGGCAATGACAGAAAGCGCTGAAATCACCTTGGTCTGCATTGGAGAGGGAAGCTGGAAGCTTAACTAAAAATCTAAAAATATAAAGTTTAGGAGTTAAATTGGTTGGGAAGCATTACAAATATTTATTAGAACAACAAATAATCTTGTGACATTTGGTGTCAATGAATATAGTGAAAACTATGAGAGGCAAAGTGGTCTGGCAGTTAAAGAGCTTGCCAGCATCTCTGAAGGCCATGGGTTCAAGTGCTGCTTATTCTCACACTTGGTGGTCACCTGCAATTCACTCAGCAAAGAAGCAGTACGTGAACTAATGCATCTAGTATCTTGATTCCTGCATTGCAGAGGGTTAGACTGGATGACCCTTTGCCTACCTTTCAAATCTACAATTCTATGATTCTATTTCTGAGTAAAGGACTGCACTGTTACTATAAGGTTTCATGGACATCAGGTGCATTAATGTTGCTTAAGATTCTAACATTGTTAATATTAGTGCTTTCATAAAGAACTTCTGGGGAAAAGTGTTTGCGCTGCTTATTCCAGTCTCTATTCTATACGCAAAAGCACCCTAACCAAACCCGAGTGTGTTTTGCCACCAATTATTAACATCCATCTGCAACTTGTGTGTAAAATGCTGGACTATCCTGCAGCTGCTGCCCTCTGCTGAAAAGCAGAATTGCTTTGCACCCTCAAGAATTAAACACTGAGCACTACAGCTGAATCGCTCTTCTCCATGAAAGCTTATGGCACAATAAATTTTCAGTTGGTCTTTGAAGTCACACAAGACATTTCCCCCCTGATTGCTTTAACAGACTAACATATCAACCTATCTGGAGCTGTCTCTGTTATAAGCTTTTGAATGAAATGGAACTAGGTATCTCTTCTACCACCATTTCTGTAGTCAGCTGGTAAAACGAGACAAGCTTCATCTTGATGATGCCCAATTTAGTTTATTACCTAAGTGGTCCAGACAGCAGCTGTGATGGCGCCCACCTTGAGGAATGATCTCCCTTCCGAGTTCCATCAGGCACCAGCTATTTCAGCCCAAACCCTGGGTGCTATAGCTGTCTATTTTGTGAACCACCATGACATTACTTTTAACTAAGGGTACTGTGTAAATAAGTTATGCAAATAAATGAAAATAAAGTGTAATAATATTCTTCTTAGGCAGATGTAACTCACAACAATACTTTACTAAAGGCACCCAACAGCACAAGCTCAGAGGTTTTTGAAGGATATTCCCTTAATAAAATTGAGCATAACTGATTTCTTCCTTGAGGCTTTACAGTCTTTTCCAGCTAAACAGTCTCAACTGAGACTATTAAATTGGCACACAGGGCTACCTTATAGATGCAGTATTTTCGAACTTGCATCAAACAGCTTGTTTTTACTTAACACCAGAGTTTTACGGGGCAACACACTTTCCATTCATCAAGGGAATATTTTCTCTACTGTAGGAAAGACCTGTTGAATCACTGGTTGCATGCAACCTAATTCTATGCATAATAGCTAAGCAGATTCTGAGGCACACTGGTGTATAACCCAGAACCCACAGTGTAGCTAAGTATTTGTGCAGTGGATTGATTTCTTACATTGTCTTTTCATGCTGATATTTTTGCATTTCCTACATGGAACTCACTCATACAATCAAACAACGGCTTTAGAAAGTACCTAGCATTACTGCAAGAAATCTTGCAATCCCAAATCATAACCAGCACTAGACGTCTGCCCAAGTTTCCAAGCAACCTCCAGGATAGGGTGTTGCTCAAGGCTTTTGCCTGGAATTAGCCTATTTTGGTTAATGACTCCCTAAAACACCATTCACTTTGCAGTAACTGTGCCTGTAAAGAAAGGAATGTGGGAGGAACCAGCCTTCAACAATTCCCCTTGCCAGGCTCACTATGGCAACTTGCGGTGGCACCTCCTGGTAAGCGCGACAAGCAGCCAGCATTCCTCCCAACTCTGGAGCCGCAGAGCTGGGTGGAGATCATCTCGGCAACTACACAGTTGTCCCTGCTGAAAGGGGGAAGGAATCTTTCCGTCCAAAGCTCCAAGGGTAGGAAGTGGTGGCCAGCAACCTGGCTAAGGTGGTGCGAAGGGTCCACCTGGAGACCTCCCATGCCAGCAGCATCCAGTTAGTCACGCTCCCTGTCCTTCCCAGCTTCCAAAGTTGGGAAGACGGCTGGAAGTTGTTTGGCAGCTGCATGGCAAAGGCAGCTGAATAGCCTTGGCCAAGCCGACCAAACTGTTGCCTGCCCACCCCTGCCACCTTTCCAGCTTGAAAGCAGAAACAGCAGATGGATGCTGCTCCCTGAAAGCGCTCTCACTTTCCAGGAGAGGGTCCCAACTGTCCTAGGAAGGGTGGCCAAGGGTGGGTGGGTGGGTGTTGCACACTGCAGCTTGAAGGCAGCAGCCACGCTCAGCCCTGCATGCTTCCTGCTGGCCTTGCAAAAGGCCCCCGGGGCTGGGGGTCCATTGCCACGAGGTGCCCAAGGCAATTTCAAGCAACAGTGCCCCAACCAGAAGGCACTCATCATCGCTGCCCTTCTCCCTGCAGATCAGGGTACATCTCCACTCAGCTAATGCTGCTTGCACCCCCAGAGTTGGCACCAGTCTGTAGCATGAGGTAAAAGCAACCCGTGCCCAGATGCAATGGCAAGGATGCGCCCAAGCGAGCAGAAAAAGTAGCCCCGTGGGTTCTCCTCTGTTCTAGCCCGGAGCTCAAGCAACACCAATTCAGAAGCTGCGGTTCCCGGCCGCCCCGTTTGGAACTGGGCCCCCACCGGCCCCGGGGAAGCGGCAGTCTGGCCTGCTCCTCCCTCCCGCGCAAGGGAGAGGCTGGCGGCGGACAGAGCGGCACTTTCCTCCCGGGGGCCGGAAAGTCCAGTCGGGCTGCGGGCGGCGGGGGAGCCGGGCTGCCGCGCTCCCTTCTCACCCAGCTGCGCGACGGGAGAGGCAGAGCCAAGAGGGTCTCCCCGCAAGCCGCGCGCAGAGGGCGAGAGAAGCGCCGCGTCTCCGGGAGGAGGATCGCGCCGGGCTGGCGAAGGAGAGGGAGAAGCCGCGCCCTGGAGAGGGAGAAGGAGGAGGAAGAGGAGGAAGAAGGCGACTGACCTCTCGCCCGCCGCCGCCGCCGCGCCATCCTGCAGCTCCCGGTGGACGGAGCGCGCAACGCGCCAGCCTCCCCGCCCGCCCGCCCGCCGCCTCCTGCTCCGGCTCCGGCTCAGCTCCAGGCTCCGACTCGGCGGCTGCAGCAGCGGCGGCGCTTTCCGCTTCCTGTGCCCAGGACAGCGCCCCGCCTGCCCGCCCGCCCGCCCGCCCAGACTAGCCCTGCCCGCCTCGGCCTGCTGGGAGCCAAGGCGAGCCTGGCCTGGACGCGCGCTTCCCTCGGAAGGAGCGCTCGCCGCGCAGGAGAGACAGGCGGCCGCCTGGGGGCGGGGAGTTGCCGGCCTCTCGGCGGGGAGAAACGAGGTGCAGCCCGGCCGCGTGCCTGCTTCGTAAGGGCGAGCCAGCCCCGCTCTCCCAAGTCGGGAGCAGAAGGCAGGCTGGGCTGGAAGAGGCTTCCTTGGCCAGCCTGGGCGCGGGCTGCCCTGCCCAAGTCCCGGGTGCGGGGCTTCCTGGCGCCGCCGCGTGGAGAAGGGGGCTTCGGAGGGATCCCCCATTCCCTCCAGATCCGGAATCCCCTGCTCTGGAGCTTGTGGCGAGGAGGCATCACTGAGCTCCACACCAAGGAAGGAGCTCGAGGGTTTCCTGCAAACTATCTTGAAGCTTGTCACCAAAAAAGTTGCAAATGCAAATCAAGACGCTGCTGTTAAGCAACCAGCAATGCAGCCCAGTTTTATTTAGGGTTCTTACTTATTCTCACTGGCCTCAGAGAGAGATTCGGATAAGCAACTTGCTTCTTCAATATGCTGGCAGCCTCAGAGAGAGATCCAGGGATGCGTTCAGTTTACATAATACTGAAAAAAAGACTCCACCTTTTTTCACAGCTTTGTGCATGCCCCTGTTGCACTTGCTACAGTTCTCTGCAAATGTAAACTATTAAGTTTCATACACGAGGCACACAAACATAGCTTTTTATGCACATTAAACATAACTTTTACAAGAATTACAGCTGCAAACTGCCCAGTACAGAGTTACAGACCACGTCACTTCCCTGCCAGGATGGACCAAAGGCAATGATAAGAACTAAACGTCCTCTAGATTTTCCGACGGTGTTTCCAAAAACCTTCACTACCCTCAACTCAAAGGTCCAACCCCATTGCGCAAGAATCTCAGATCCATGGCCTCCTAGTATTTCATAGAACAAATAGATCCAGGAAAGGCTGGGCTCCCAAAAGCACTGGGTGGACAGGATGTGATCCATGACATGGCAGTGGTTATCAGGGAATTCTATATAAAAACTATTACTGTATTGGTCTGAATATAAGCCTCACTTTTTTTCCAAATTTCGACCGTGAAAAGTTTTGCGACCCTACAAAAATTGGGTTTTATGATACCGCTGCTGAAACAGACATACGGTAAAAAAGAATGGGTGTGAGTGCCCGCAGAATTTTATGGGAGCGGCTTATATTTGGGTATTCTCTCTCTTCCCCCCCCCCCTGAATTTTAAAGGTGCAGCTTATATTTGGGTGTGGCTTATATTTGGGCCAATATGGTAAGATTCATGTTTCTGTGCCAGGAAGCAGAGGGCTGAAATATTTTTCAGCCTGTATTTTCTAACATCAAACAGGAAAATTATATTCTCTCTACTGTATATCTTAAGTCTGTTTTTGATTCAAAAGAGATTAGGGACAGCTTTTTAAAAACAACAAAAAACACACACCAAAAACAGATATTACATGTAATCCCAAGGTAAATCTTACCAACTCCATTCTAATAAAGGCAAGGGTAAGACAAGGATGTGTTCTTTATCTGAAGAACACCATATGTCTCTCCCCAAACCATATGTTTGAGATTATCCGGTAGCAGAAATCACTTTGTTTACTATATGCCAACGACACTATTACTTTCACTACTACAACATGCCTGAATGGTTAACAATCAACTGTGATACAACTTCATAAAGTTAGATAAGAAATAAAAACAGACCCTGGATGGATGGGCATGCAATATAACTAGCCAAGTAATAACTTTAGATATCTGGAAGTTGTTCAGTTACCTTGGTCCTTGTCAGATTCAAAATGCAACATCAGAGACACTGAATATTCAAACTGCCCTACAGAGGTTCTAGTATATAAAAAGCAAGCATATACTTTTCATTTTGAATGTGTACAATGCCTGTAGTATTCGTAATGCCTTGAGAATTACCTGAGCCATGGAGACAGGAGACACCAAAGGCGGGCAATTCGAGAAAAGCCTCTAAAATTTGTTGCTTGGGGATGTGAAGTGCTCTCCCAATAGAACCCAGAGCGTGCGCATGACTTGCTGAAACATCTGCTCACAGTCTATCTAACGTTGAGTAAGTGTTGAGAATGTCCTGATCGCATTCTGCTGTTATTTACTGCCCAAAGAAAACCCACCTCTTTGTACAGTGCGTGCACCCGCTGTCAGGGCTAGAACAAGACATTTGGGTACCTGAGATGAGCCACAGATTGGCACCCCACTTTGCCACCGGTTTAGTGAGATGGAGGTGATGGTGTGGGCAAAATTTTGCTTTATCTGGAAAAAGTGCAAAGTCTGACTTCTAAATACAACTCAAATGCGCACCACTTTGTAGCCCTCATGCAATGAAGCACACAAAAATCAAACTGTGGTGTTTTGTGCCCTCTGGAGCTTTCAAGAGGTTACCTGTTTTTAGCATTCCAGTTCTGATACCAAGGATGGTTGTGTGAGCTCTGTGTTGCCCCCTACATAATAACACACTCAGATATTGGCTTCCCCATGAAGCGTACATGGTCACCTTGAGCCAATTACAACCTCTCAGCCAACCTTCCTTACAGGTGTGTTGTGAGGGAAAAACATGTGAGGAAAGGGATTAGGTACAACCCATTTATCTCCAACAGATAAATGGAATGAAATAAAGTTTAAAATAGATACGGTTGGGAGAAACATTATTGCCTTACAATATACATTTCGAAACAAGCTTTCCTCCCTTAGTATGCAAAAAGGCCACCTCTGTGTTGCATGGGGACTTGCAGTGTGCACACATCAACATGTGTTCATGTTGACAGAGAGACGATGCATTCAATATCCAGTCTGGATATGAATTTTACAGATAACCTGGGATGGCAGCTAAGTCTTCCAACCTATGCACACTCCCCTGTGAGTAAGCCCAACTGAACATAGTAAGACACTTCTGAGTAAGCATGTATAGGTCTATGTCTTGAATCCTAAAGACTAGCTGACGTGAAGCAACTAAACAGAGCAGCCACAGAAAGGAAAAAATAAAAAATTAACACCAAGCAACCAGAAACATTTTTTTTTTATGAAATCAAAATGTCTGTGCTCCACCATGACAGAAAAAAGGCATACATTTACTGTATTGAGCTTTCACGTGCATTGTCTCAGAAATCCTTATAGCAATTCTGCATAGGTCAGTGCAGTATTTATTATTCCCACAAAGATTGGTGGAACAGAGGAGGAAAATGATTCAGGGGTGTTACCAAAGAAGAGAAGCAACTGAGCTTTTTATTTCTCTTCCAGTGTTGCCAATTGTAATTATGCCTCAGCAATTCAAAATATGGCAACACACAACAGACAAGTTTATACATGAGGGGAAGAGGGCACGGCTGGGAGCTGGAACTGTACATGGGAGTGTTTGTGGGGGCAGATTCTGAATCCCACATCTCTGAACCTAGTAGAATGCTTTTTCAATTTAAAAACTTGATGGCGCTAATCCACCAGCTGAAGGGGAAACCATGTGTGAAAACAGAACTTCCAGAACCAGTCTATAGAGCAGGTCTTACTAACTGTGCTTGCTGAGACACAAACCCCTTCCTATGTGCTGCAGTGACCATATGGAAATCAAAAGGTTTTAAAGCTAGTCCCTCTGGTCTCTCCTCTCACACCCCACCCCGCCAATTCCACCTGTCTTTTCAGGAGGCAGGGGGCGTGGCCGGATTGGAGCAGTTGGGAACAGAACAGCTGAAATATTTTGATGTAAATGGTATTCTCACATGAAGGGAACTTTTCCTTGCCAATCTACCAAATCTCAAATGATTGTGATATCACCTTAATCAGCTGTTAGGATTCCTTTTAAAACCAGATATCTCTGCCCAGGCATGCAAGAATCTGACAATTTTAGAAGACATTTTTGTTAACTTTTCAATTGTTTAAGGAGATAGTGTCTTCAATGTATAGAGCCCTAATAGCCCTTGAATATGGCAATCTTTTAAGTGCAATGGACCTAGAAATAACCAATGAAAAATAGGCCGCCTTGTGGTCTGACAGTGAAATCAGTTTCTGTCATAATCCGGGAGTCTGCGTTAAAGTTATTGCACAGGTGGCATTATGGACCAGTAAGGCTATCCTAGATAGCTAAAGAAGTTGGCCCCAACTGTTGAGGGAAATGTGCTGTTAATATCCATGTGTGGTGGCACTGTGATAACATTAAAACTTTCTGGAGCAATGTATTTTTAAAAAATAACTTAGTATATAACATGGTGGTTAAATTGTCTCCTGCAGTGATGCTGCTAGGAATTAAGACTCTTGATCACTCAAGGTTAGCCCAATAATGAGCTTCCAGCATTTCTGTTAACACCTGCACGGATGCAGATTGCCTGGATCCTGGAAGAAAGGGGAGGATCTGAACACTGAATACATGGCAAATGTTTATCGAATATATGAATTGTTTAGATCAGTGCTTCTCAACCTTGGGCCTCCCGCTGTTTTTGGACTACAATGCCCATCATCCTTAGCTAGTAGGACTAGTGGTCAGGGATGATGGAGGTCCAAGGTTGAGAGACAATGGCTTAGATCACAGAAGGAAACCACCAAAGGAGACCTTTAGAAATAATTCAATGAAACTTTATTATAATCAGTAATATTATAATCACCAATTAAATGATGTATTTAAAACTGACAAAAGGAATGGATTTAGTAATGAAATGTCAAGGTTTGAAAAGGAACTGGTAGAAAATAATGTAAAAACGCTGTCTAAAATGTATAAGATGTTACTAGAATAGGATACTAAGGATGAAGAGGTTAAATTGGTAATGATACAATGTACAAGAGATTTTGGTTATAATATACAACTGCATGGGAGAAGTTGTGGAGGAAAGATTTAAAATTTAGGGCATGTGGTACATTAAAAGAAAACTATATGAAAATGACGTATAGATGGTATTTAACTCCCAGTAAACTAGCAAAAATGTATAATTGTTCAAATATATGTTGGAAATAGAGAGCACCTTTTATCATATGTGGTAGAGTTGTAAAAAGATAAAAGCATAATGGGAAATTATAATGGTTAAAAAATGTTTAAAATAACACTTGTTTAAAAAAAGCAGCTTTTTAAATTAGGAATTTTAGGTGCAGAGATTCCAAGGGAGCAGAAAAGATTGTTCATGTATGCTACGACTGCAAGCCAGATGCTCTTAGCCCGGAACTGGAAGGACCAGAAGATTTCTACAAAAGAAGAGTGGATAACAAGAATGTTGGACTATACTGAAATAGTGAAAATGACTGGAAAAATCGGAAACCAGGATGATAAAAACTTTAATAAAGATTGGGAAATTTATTTGAAAGAACATTGTAAACAGTTAAAAACATGCAGGACTACAATAACACATTCAATGTAAAAAAAGGCTATGGTTAAGACTTGAGTTTTATAGATAAATGGAGGATGGTATGAGATGCAGAAGAAAATGCTAGTGGCCACGGAGGGGAGGAAGGAAGTCAGAGAATTATGTATTTTATTATTGTACCTTATGTTTTAATGTAAAATTAAAAATGTAAAACTAATAAAAAGTATAAAAAATTAAACTTTATTATAACGATACAAGTCTGTACAAATACCAGGACAAATTTTAGTTGTTTGTTGTTGGACAATTTGTTGTTTCATTGGTGCTACTACTGTAATTTAGAAAATAAATGAAAACATTAATGATTTTTCAATAAATGGGGTTTATTTAAAAGTTACATAAAAGATTGCAACAACATAAAGTCTGTGGCAGCCTTTGAATAGCTTCTGTTATATATCGAACAAGTTTAAGAAAGTACAGTATCTTGGCTAAGCAATTAGTTAAAATAGACACAGTGCGCTAGATAATATACATTTAAAGCTAGATGGAGTTGGCGGGAAGTCAATGGAACTAGAAGACGACTGTGATCAAGTGTGATTGATATTGACAATTCTTTGATGTTTATTTGTTATGGATAATTTTGATTTTGTGTTATTTTTTTAAGTTCAATAAAGTAATTTAAAAGCAAAAATAATAATAAAACAAAAGAAAAAATGCTAATATGTTTTAAAGAAACAGATACTTGGGAGTATAGAGATGCTCTCGTCTCTTGGGGGGGCTGCTGTCTGTTCCTCTTGGTGAAGGACTATGGTAGGAGCTTCAAAACCTTCCCAAACTCAGGCTGGAGGCATCTTGTCAAGCTTCGCCCACAGCTGGACAGCAAGCAGCCGAATAGCAAGAATCCACACACCAGGGCTGGCCTGTGCAGTTTCCCACCTTTGAACGAGGAAACATGGTTTTATGGTCTCCCTTTTTATCATTGGCCTCTTGCCATGCTGCTTGTAGGCCCTTTTGAGAACAGGCTGCCACTCTAGCAGGGTTCCTTGGGCCTGATCCAGTTGCTGCAGGGCTCATCTAGTGCTGTCCTCCAGTTTTCGTCCTGAGCGAGGCCTATGAGCTGGGGAGAGGGACCATTCCCCTCTGCTCATGAACCACCCACAATGCGGCACGGCCTGCACAACGGTCTGGAGGGTCTCCAGCTGAGAAGCAGAAGCAGCCTTAGTTGGGATCTTTAGAAACTCTCCAAGGTTGGGGAAGTGGTAGAAGAGGACAGTTGAGATGTGCAGGAACCACAGGTGAGAAGCCTCCATCATAAACAGCTGTGCACAAAGAAGGCGGAAAGGGGAGGAACGTCAGACAGAGGCCAAGTCCCACCAGGGTTTGGAAACAACACAGCTAAAATAGATTCCCCCTGCCTTTTTTAAAAAAGTTGGGTTCTGCCTTTCAAAGAGAGATGGCGCCCGCTCTCTTCCTGGACTGGGAGCGATGCCCAAAGAGACACCCTTGCTGGGACTTTAAGGAGCTGCCTTGTCCAGTCAGATCATTGGTCCACCTCCATGCTGACCGGCAGGTGGCTCTCCAAAGCCTCAGGCAGGAGTCTTTCCTTCCCAGCCCTCCCGAGAGATGCCATAGGGGATTGAACTTCTGCATGCAGCGCATGTGCTCCACAAAGAGTTATGACCCAGAGCTATGGGAGTGAGGGGGGCAAGCCAGGTTTTTTGCCCTGGGTGAAGCCTCGAGAGCGGCACCATTAAGTCACCACAATTTTTTAAACAGACAAAGGTCACAGCCAGTCACTTCTCTTTCCACAGTGACACAATTTTTCATTTTGAGTGCAGAACTGATCCCAGGGTCTGCTTTCCTAAAAAGGTCCTTTGGTCCACTTTCCACACTTGACAGTGAGAGGCTAGTTTTGGCCATTCACAATCAGGGTCAGGACAAACTCCTGACTAGTTATCCAATGGTATGATGCTAATTCATTCTGTTTTATGTGTCTAGATTCCAATTTTCCTCCTCCCCCTACTCCTTGACATCTGACATCTTGGATCTGCTGTCTAGCACTGATAGGAATTGGGAGTTGAGAAACTAATTCAAGATGCTGGCAATGCAACCGAGGGAAGGAGTACTTGAGGCGGCAGGTGTGAGCCCTGCAGAGGTGGGGTGTGTATTTTAGGGCTGAGTGAAAAACGAGCTCCTAGAAATTCCTATTTGTGGGTGGTGAAATTGGGGACAGGGGGAGCATTTTACTGATTTTTTTTGAGGGGGAGGTGGTAATTCTCCTGTCATTTGGATGGAGACAACCACCCTCCCCCCCAAAAAAAAACCCTCAGAAAATTAACCAGAACACTCCCTGCAAGCATGGCATTTATGAAGGTCAAATAACCAAGGAGCAACTTTTAAAACTGCTCATGCGGTGGGGGGACGACCAAGGCTTCAGCATGTCTCCCTTCTTCCCTGCTTATCTTACCTTCTTTTTTTTTAATCCCAGATTTTCTTCCTTTATTATTTTATTCACATAATATACATTCTTTACAACAAACAACTCCAAAATAAACAGACAACTCCAAAATAAAATAATATGTAACAAAACCATAAGTCTCATGTTTTCCTATACACTGACCCTGACCCTAACCCTTAACGCATTCCTACTCTTTATTAATTTTTTTATTAGAGTAGCATCTAGTTGATGCTGTTAATTTTGCCATCTCCATGAATTCAAGAAATTTGATTCTCCATTCTAATAATTCTGGTATTTTATCAGTTTTCCATTTTTTGCCACTATGATTCTGGCTGCTGCGGTTGCGTAAAGGAATACATTCCTTTTATTCTTAGGAATGTCACTCAGTACTAAAACCAGCAAAAATGCCTCTGGTTTTTTAAAGATTGGACTCCTAAATATATTTTAAAGCTCTTCATGTATCATAATCCAGAATTGTTTCACCACTTTGCACCCTCACCACATATGATATATCGTGACCACCAACAGAGATTTGATTGTTTTTTATACATTTTTGATAGTTTCACTGGGGTGAGGTACCAGCAGTAAAACATCTTCGTTATATTTTCCTTAATCGAATAGCACGCTGTAAAATTTATATCAGTTTTCCATAATCTTTCCCATCTGTCTAAATGAATTGTCTGGCCCAGCTCTTGTGACCATTTTATCATTGGTTCTTTTATTATCTCATCTTTCAGTTCCCATTCAAGGAGCAAGCTGTATAATTTCGATATCATTTTCCTCTTTGGTTGTAGAAGTTCACTTTGGCTTACCTTACCTTCTGTGGCAGCAAGGGAGGCAGAATACCATTCTCTGGGCTTTCAACTGAGCCAAAGATAGTTGTCCAAAGGAGACAGATGTTTCCACTGTCAACTGATCCAAAAAAAGACAGTTCTCTAAAGCAGCAAGACATCTCTGGTGTCAACTGATCTGAAGGAGACAGTTGACTGAGCTTTTAACTGATCTCAGGATTCTTTCAAACAACTCACCTGGTTTCCTGGGAAGCAAAACATTCCACAGCCCATTGTGAAGTCAGATTTGGCCAAGGCCTCACCCAATGGACTGTGGGCTCTCTCTCTCTCTCCATCTCAGACCCACGTCAACACTTGGTATCTTCATCTGGCTTCCAAGCACCTGCCCTGCCCTTTAATTTACCCCTCACTCGGGTAAATCTGGAAAAAGGGATCTAAAACAAAAAAATGGATAAAAGGAACTTAGAATTCTCAATCTCCCTGGCAAGACGCAGAACTCTTTCTTTCACAGACAAATTATCCTCTAGTCAATTACCAGAGATAGAAAAGGCTTCACAGTTGTATAGTTGCACTGGGACTATCATCATTTTTTTTAGGCAGTAGGCAAAAAGGTTTCTTCTATAACCAGGACTTAAGCCTTTAACTCTCTCTGCCCCCTGCCTGCCCCCCAACACACATACACAGAGAGATTCGGAGTGGAAGACATTGCCCTCTCTCCCGCTTTCTAGCAGTGCCCTGCCTGCATTTCCAAGAAAAGGGCTGAAGGAAATGGTGCCATGTTTCTGGGTCCACCAACAGGCACCAAGAATGAGGAATTTTTTAAAAAATAAAAGGGGCTTTATTCTCCCAAGTGAGGCTCACCTGGTGGCTTCATTATACTACCTATAGATACCAAGGAAAAACGTTCCTTGTGAACTGAGGCTTTGAATGTTTTTGTGGGAGAGGGGGGTGGTTATTGATTCCCCCCCTTGTTTTTATTCTGTATTTTTTGTGGGTTTTTTTGTATTTTTATGCCCTGAAATTTTTGGATGAGGGGCAATCAATCAATCAATCAATCAATCAATCAATTGAATTTTCAGAGGAGCCTCTAAGACCCTTCACATGAACTGAAAACAGCCCCAAGGAACTGTGCAGGTCCCTCAACTTCCCATTACATCACCACCCCATTGTAAAAAGTTATCAAACGTGGATAAATATGGGATAATTAAAATAAATCATGTAATATTATCACTCAAAACTGCTGGTTCTGCTGTATCAACATAGATGTGCCTTTAAAAACATATATATTAAAGATTTCCTTAGTTTACAAAACAATGTGCATTCTCTCTTTTTTCAAGTTGCAGTCTTTTTTATATTTGATGTAAAAACATTATGTACAAAAGGTTATTGTTGTATACAGAATAAGGCTGGGGAAGAAGGGGGGAGAGGGGGTTGGGACAAGAATACCTAAGTGTGTCTGTGGGGTTTTATGCCCGTGTCACTTGGGCAGGTTCTCTTTCTATCCGTTTTATTCTATTTTCCCTTGGTAGTAGTGAGAGAGGTTGGGGGGCAAGGCGTGGTTGGTTGTCTTTAGTTGGCTGCAGTGAGATTTGCTTGCATCTGTGTGTGGGGAAGGTTGAGTCATATTGATTCATGTGCCGTCAGTGGTTTCTTGTTATCTTGTTGGGCTGCGTATGTGATACAGGGAAGCCACACCGGAGTGCCGACTTCTGAAAGTAAATGATCTCAGCCAACAAATCACGAAACCTTTTTGAAGGTGCCTCAGTCGTTCCGGAGGTTTTGTCATTCTGACATTCTGAGTTTGGCTTTTGCCCACCGTAGGGGATGTCATGGGCCCAGCTGCCCAAGGCCGGATTGTGCTCGACAGGATGGGTTTCCCGGTGGGTTGGCTGCAGCTGGGTGAGGCCTGTAGATCATGGCAGTTGGGGCGCATCCTGGCGAGGCCCATACATCATGGCAGTTGGGGTGCATGGAGTTTCCGTAGGATGCAAGACTGTAGCTGCTCTGCAATTGTGCACACCTGCAAATAGTCCTGCCCCTGGCCACACTCCATCTTTCAGGCCTCCCAGTTTCTCTCATGAAATTGGGGATGGGGCTGCTGGCCTTCAGGGTTTGCCAGATTTCTGCTTTCTCCACCCCTCTGTTTCTTGTACGCGTCTCCCAAGTCTTCTCAGCTGTGAGTCCGTCTCCCTCAAAGCCCCGTTTGCTGTCTTTGTCTACCTTTGGGGAGGTGGTCTCCAGCTTCTTCCTCCTGCCGCATGCCTTCCCCCCTCCTTAGTTAGATGTTGGCAAACTGAGGCCCAGGAGCCTAAGTCCCAGAAAAATGTCTCTTTGCACACACCTCTTCCCTTTTATTTTAAGATTTCTGCCCTTCACAAGAAGGTCCCAGGTGGTGACAGCCATATAGCATGCAATTATAAAAAAAATGATAATAGAAACCCAGTTGGAAAGGGAACCCAGGGGTCATCTAGTCCAACCCTCTGCAATGCAGGTAACTGTTCCAGATGGAGAACAGTTTAAACTTGAGCAAAAGGAGATGAGCGTGAAAAAAATGTCAGGGTTAAAAACTATGAAATCTTCAGCAGTAAATAATAAAATAATAATTTATTTATACCCTGCCCGTCTGGCTGGGTTTCCCCAGCCACTCTGGGCGGTTTCCAACATAATATTAAAATACAATAGTCTGTTAAACATTAAAAGCTTCCCTAAACAGGGCTGCCTTCAGGTGTCTTCTAAAAGTCTGGTAGGAGTTTTTCTCTTTGACATCTGATGGGAGGGCGTTCCACAGGACGGGTGCCACTACCGAGAAGACCCTCCATTCCCCACACTTCTGATGGTGGGTGGAACTAACACAAGAGGCTGCCCCCATGCAAATATTAACTCCTGAAAAGGTTGGTAGGAATGGAGGCAGCCTTTCAGATCATTGGCAGCATCCTGGGCAAGTTATTTCAAGTTATTCAATTTTTCTAAATATCCTATCATTCTCCACCCCCCAGGCTCTGAGCAGCCCAAGTGTTTCCGGACATACCTTCCATCTGGCTTCCTTGGATCAAAGGTTTACTGGAGGCTGGTGGCTTTCTCAATGGTCTGAGGCTTATTTTACATATATATTCAGGCTGAACGGAAATGGAGGGGTTCCCAACATTAACACTCTACCAGAGACCCCATTAGGGTTCTAGGGGCATCACCCAAACCGCCAATGTTTGGTTCTCACAGAGGGCAAGTTAGGCCTTATTGTCTTTTCCAGCACCAGTCCCTGAACTGCCTGATTTTCTCCCTGAAGCACGCAGACACTTTGATGGCACCACCTCCAGCCAGGGTCAAGGGACAAAGTTCTGTCTTTTTCTGCTCCTTTTCCTAAAGCATCCTTAGTGAATTAGTTTCCATAGCAACATTTTGGGCTAAGCTTACATCATAAAGTAGATACTTTCCTGGCAACTGTTGGCACAGAGAATATTAACCTAACTGGGCTGATTGACTTCATCAGCAGTTTGCAAATATGACAGCCCTTGCAAGATCTACACAGCATTTTCAGTGGCCCTAAGAAGACAGCTTTTAATTTGGTATCTTTGCCCACCTTGTCAATCACAAAGCTTTACGTTCTTCCAAGTAGTAGAACCCATTTCACTTAAAGATTAGACAATTCAGTCATATTTTACAAAAGTGGTTTATTTTAAAAACACAGCTGTTCTCAAATGTTTTGAAAAAATAAAGTTTTTTCAAAAAGTACTTCACTGGGAGATGGAAGCCCAAGTCACACTGCTATAGTGCTGCTCTTGTCCGCTGTGTGGCTCCAACTGTACTCAGCGTCAACAAGTCTTATCCAAGCCCAAATACTCAAGCCAGTTTTAGGAGGCTTGTTTGTGGTGAAGTGCAAAAGTACAGCTTCTGTTCTAAAAACTTGGATGCATGATGGAACTCTGTCTAAATTTCTGGTGCGCATCACTGATACAGAGAGACAGATTTCTAAACATGCTTCTTGTGTTCCTGCTTAAATAAACAATTATAAAGAAAGTCAACATGAATCTTGACTGGCTGCAGAAAGAGCAGGAAGCAGCGCTGCGAACTGTGAGTGGTTATTTCTAATTGATTTTTTAACACCTTTATGGTTGCAGTGATGATGCTGATGTGGATGCTTGTGAAGATGATGCCTTGTTTCTAGGAAAGTAGTATCTAAAGGGAATAGTTAAGGAGTTCTCAGCAAATACCTAAAACTATTATTACCTTTAGTCAGGAAGTAAAATATTTACGTACTTATGCACGGAGCTCGTACTGGAGCTGCTTACATATGATTGCAGATTTTAATGCGATCTGTGTACACTTACAGTGGTACCTTGGTTCTCAAACTTAATCCGTTCCAGAAATCTGCTCCAAAACCAAAGCGTTCCAAAACCAGGGCACGCTTTCCCATAGAAAGCAATACAAAATGGATTAATCCATTCCAGAGTTTTAAAAATAACCCCTAAAACTCAATTTAACATGAATTTTACTATCTAACGAGACCATTGAGCCATAAAATGAAAGCAATAAACAATGTACTGCAGTCACACAATCAATCAATCAATCAATCAATCAATCAATCAGTAGCTGAACTGGGTTCCACACAGGCACAAAAACAAAAAAGAGCTGCAAATATAAAAATGCAAAATAAATAACAAAAACAGACAGACCTCAGTGTAACACTCAAAATGGAAATGTGGGACTCAAATCAGAAGTGTGGCACTCAAATTGGAAGTGTAACACTCAAAACGGCGCACGTTTAGCTTCCAAAAAAAAGTTCGCAAACCAGAACACTTCCTTCTGAGTTTGCAGTGTTTGGGTTCCAAGTTGTTTGAGTACCAAAGTGTTTGAGAACCAAGGCACCACTGTACTTGGGAATAAACACCACTCAAAATGATAGTACTGTACTCATATCTGAGTAAAAATGTGTAGGATTGAGCTGCAATAACATTTCCCTCAAAGACATAAAACTGTAATGCTGTAGTCTTCCAGAATTGCAGGACAAACTGCAACTTATCTGCCTTTTGTATTAAGAAACCTGTGAAGGAGGTTGGGGAGAGAGCAGAGATTTTCTGTTCCACCACTACCTCGTGGCCTCACTAAAAACCAAAGCACGACCTCCAAAATTGTTGGGAAAGTGGTAAGGCCTGTTACTCATCAAGCAGTGCCAGTCTGGTGCTTTAACATTTGGAAGGTCCCAATGTGCTGTGTAAAACAGATGCAATTAATTTCCAACCTCTACATTCTGGCTTTTACAGATATGGCAGACTGAGAACTGCAAGATGTGCACTTCAGAAGGATACACAAATGTGGGGATGCCTTTTGTTGTCAAGTACTTCCGGATAAGACGCTCTGTCCCATACCAATTAAAACCTTTGGTTGAGTATCCAATGCGGGGCAGGTGGACACTTGCTGAGAGAAAGAAAAGAAAAATGCTGTCTGAGTTGTAGTTCACATGAAAACAAAGGATATGTAACTAGGTAGTTAATATTGCAAAGGAAATTCTTGTCACGGGACCAAAAAGGTTAAGGATAGGTAACCGGAAGCCAGGGGTGCAACCTGGCCCTAAACATTAGCCACCTGTTCCAGAGGCAAAGAGTTATTTAACCCCCTTTGATCCTGTGTGAAGAACAGCAGAGTCTTTGGCACAGTTCGTTTTATTTATACTCCGCCTATCTCTCAGCACAGGACCCAAGGCAGCTTACCGAATAATTTTTAAAAAAATGCAACTAAAACGACACCATCCAAATAAATATTTAAACATAATTACGTAAGTAACCCTATTAAAGGCAGCACTGAGAACACATAGGCACATGGGGGAAAGATATGCAAAGGGAATAAACTAGGAGTGTTGGGGACACCGTAACCTCTTTAGTGAGAGGTTAAATTATCAGAAACGTTTAGTTGTTTTGGCTTCTGGTGGTGATAGTGAGAATTCCAAGCTTTTATCAGCAGCGAGGGAACTAAGACTGCTCCAAGCTGCAGGTGCACTGCAGAAAATGTGGGAAGCTTTCGATTCCAAACAGTTGACATTATTCACCACAGCTGGGGTTTCTGTTGACATGGAGTTCTCCAAGAGAATAACCCCATAATGGCAGGAATTCTAGAGGATCAGAATGTCCCAGCCATCCCTTTCAACTTGTTGAAATGGGACTTCAGGCACTAGCCTTCTCAACAACTGGCACACTTGCTGTCACAGGCACACTTACCATCTCTATCCTTGGCCGCAAGATAAATTTTCTTTAATCCCCTTTCCAAAGCAGGGAGATTAATTCCAGACAAGTTGTTCGAACGGTCTCGGTGCTGTGCTACAATAAGGGCCAGCTAGGAAGAAATCATATATGCTGTGATCAGATAAACCGAAAATTAAATGCATGGCTTATAGGCAAGAAACACTCCCACTCTTTTCCCCTCCTTTTTTTCTTTTTTGCAAATACACTTATACTTCTGGAATAAGTATGGAACAATTCCGATACTCTAGCTTTTATGCAAGGAACAAGATTTGGAATGACTAAAACGAAAGAAATGCAAACCATCTGTTTGTATAGTTACCAAGTCATGTCCTTTGTTTCTGGATTCCTTATCATCGATGGGGAATAAAAGAGTTCCTCCCAATGTCAAGTCTACAAAAATAATTAAGAACAACGGGAAAAAACACTGAATTCTGTGGAACACTGAGGGGAAAATGCACTCAGGATGAATGAGTCAGATTGAATGAAAGTCAGATTGGCTGTATTGCTCTCTCTTTCATGTACTTAGCATAATGCTGATTTTTCATAGATGGTGAACACAGTATACAAAACAGAATTAATTTTAATTAATTAATTAATTAATTAGCAGAGTATGATATTTTCTAGCTCCTTAACTGGGCTTTCCTGTCTCCTGTGTAGATTAATCCAGATTGTTTCCATCAAGTTGCCAGGAGCAAGCAATAGAGAAGGAAATTTCTAAATTATGACTGCAACAGTTGTATGTTCCATCAGTCAGCTGGCAATGCTTTCAATGCCAGCATTCATTGGATTATAGGTTACCAACTGTTTACAGGTGTGCTGAGATGTCACACTGCAGGGATGTGGGGATATGAATAATGGGATTAACTGGTATCTCATCCAGGTTTTATGTAGCATTTCACCCACATTATCTCAGTATTCTTTAATCTTGTAAAGTAGGTCAGTATTATTATTCCAAATTTGGGGAGCCAAGTATGAGAAAAAGAGAAAGATTTGTTTAAGGCCACATGGTGAGCTTATGGCTAAAATCTGAGTGAAGAATCCAGTTTATACTCTTAGCTGATTCAGGGATATTTATTTATTTATCTATTCATTCATTCCCTGCCTTTTCCTTGATAGGGACTTAAGGCAGCTTACAGATAAAATAAGAACAGCTAAAACACAGGAAAAACCCACAATCATTAAAAAACAAACATTAATAGACATTAAACATTAATAGAATATATGATCTATGAAAAACATACAGACAATCATAGCAAAAACAGCAAGGCACCAGCCCCATCAATAAACTGACCATTTTGGGAGTAGTCAGCTCCCAAATTCCTGTTGGAACAAGAAGGTATTCACCTGCCGGCAGAAGGACAACAAGGAGGGAACCAGTCTAACTACTCTAGGGAGGGAATACCAAAGTCTGGAAGCAGCCACTAAGAAGGTCCCGGAATCTATGTAGCATAACGGATAAATTTACGCACCAAAGTGCATTCACTAGGAAGTTTACTTACACCTGGCAGGTAAGAGACTGGAAGTGAACACATGAAGCAACTGTCATCCAATTAATCTTAGCACAGGCTTCTCTTACAGCTTTACTCTGCCCTAGAAGGGATGGTAGCTCTTTCCTCACAGACGATAATGAACAAGAAAGTAAAAGGAACAATTTCCTGTTCATTCCGAACAGTTTAATCTAAGGCAGAGAAAATAAGAATACAGACTGTCCAAATGAGGCGTCTTAAATGCTTACACTATAAATGAGATAATTTGATTAAAAATAACAGTTTAAAAAGGAGGAATCCCCTAAAACTACAGTAGCTTTTACCTATCTCTTGCTTACCTTTCATCTTTCCTGCCAGCTCATATATTTTCCTTGGATGGTCAGAGCGATTCCCCAGAGCTGTGAACAAGCCTCCTCTTCCCCAACGGCCCGAGTCATCTGAAGCAAAGAGTTAGATGATACTATTTTAAAGGGAGGGAAAAGGTCCATGAGACTGAAGTTCATATAGATCAGCTTCCAATGGTTCGTAGGAGATCCATTCTTAGAATGGAACAACTAACATGACAAAGTCTGAGAGCACTTCCAAGCTACAAATCTGGCCTTCAAGGCAAGTGCAAGACCTTCTGATATTAATCTGCTTTTAGAGATTGCCTTGGCAAATGTAAATGCATTAATCCTGTATGGCTTAGTGATGGTAAAGAGTTATGGATCTGTGGCTGCATTATAAACCTCTTCATTGGGTGCTTTAATGTGGAAGAGTGATCCAAACCCTGATGGAAGAATGGTGCCACTCCCCAGACAAGTCATGATCAACAGCAATAAAATACCTCCTGTAATGTACTTGCTACCGACTAACAGATTTTTAGCAACTCTGACTTCAGCCACTCAGGCCATAAGTGACCAGCAGTTGCTTAAAGACGTGTGCTATGCATTTAGACCATGGATAAAGAACCAGTATCCCTCCAGATGTTGTTGGATCCACCTCCCATCAGCCAAAAGAAGGGTGGCTAATGGTCAGAGACGATGGGAACTGTGATCCAGCACACCTGGAAGACCCTATGCTCCGCATCCTTGATTTAGACTGTGCCACCTGAACGTTTCTGGAGGTCACTAATACAGCGAAAATGAATTTTGGAGGGGAAAATCCAGGGCAGCCTGGGGGTGCTATACGATGCTAAATGAAACATACTCACTTACAGGCCACCTTGTTTTAAGAAAAGGTACTTTATAGTGGCAGAACAAGATGTACAAATCCCAGGCTGGGAATCAGAGGGCTTCATATCCTACAAGTATTTCTCTTAAATGATTTACAGAGTTGTGTACAGAGTGCAAATAGTCAACTGATTAGAAATTTGTTGGCCAAGGCTAAATTGTTGTTAGCAACGGTCAGAAGAGTTTTTAAAAGAGGTGGCAGAGAGGTGCAGAGAAGTTTGATGGTACATGACTGTGAATGAATTAAGCGCTCCTCTCCTATTTCATGCTGGAAGACTTAATGCCAAACTAATGTCTTCAAAGACTGAGTGAAGTTCTTGGCATTCTGGAACAGACAGTATTCACAAGAAAACTTACGGACACCAGTTCTCTCCTTAACTATTTGACTTTTACTCATCATTTGACATTCGATTATACGAGCAAGTATATTATTTTCATGCTTTGTGCAGCCAATTGAGTTTAATGACCTCTCTATATACCAGCCTTGCTTTAAACTGCTTGGCTTGTTGCTGTAAGTGACAAGGAATTTCACCCTGGCAAGTGAATGGCCTGCCAGAAGAGAGGAAGAGACGTCTGCATTTCTGTGTTGCAGAAACCAAACAGGTTGCTGGCAGAGGTATGGAGCGCTTCATCCCTTCTTTACCAATTCACTGCATTTCTATATTAAATGAGCAGGGGACAAAGCTCCCCACTGCATGACAAAACCAAGAGGACCGTGGCAGAGAGAAAGAACACTCCTTCCTTCTACCATCAGCCTGCTGTGTTCTTGCTGAAGGAAAGAGCACTCCAGAAATTCCACATCAGACTGAATTTCTATCTCCTGTGCCTTTCATGCATCCTAGAATCTGCAGAGACTCAATACCAGACCAGGACACTAGGGCCATATTCACATCATACATTTAAGCACTGTGTTATCATAGCCATGACTTCTCTCAAAGAATCATAGGAAGTGCAGGGAGTTATTAGGAGATCCTTAGTGCCTCTCAGAGACCTACATTTCCCAGGGTGGTGTAGCAGTCAATCCCTCCTCACAGGGGACTCTGGGAACTGTAGCTCTGGGAATGGAATAGGGGTCTCCTAACAACTCTCAGCAGGGACGCAGGTGGTGCTGTGGTCTAAACCACTGAACCTGGGGCTTGCCTATCAGAAGGTGGGCAGTTCGAATCCCTCCAACGGGGTGAGCTCCCGTTGCTCTGTCCCAGCTCCTGCCAACCTTGCAGTTCAAAAGCACATCAAAGTGCAAGTAGATAAATAGCTACCGCTCTGGTGGGAAGGCAAATGGCGTTTCCATGTGCTGCTCTGGCTTCGCCAGAAGTGGCTTAGTCATGCTGGCCACATGACCCAGAAAAACTGTCTGCGGACAATGCCGGCTCCCTCGGCCAGTAAAGCAAGATGAGCACCGCAACCCTAGAGTCTTTCGCGACTGGACTTAACTGTCAGGAGTCTTTTACCTTTACCTTTTTAAGAACTCTCAGCACCCTTAATACCCTACAGCTCCAAGCCATGACTGTTTAAAGCAGTATCATAGTGCTTCAAATGTGTGGTGTGAATGTGACCTAAGAGGACGCTATGGCTGGTGAATAAAAAACGAGGTCTCTTCTAGCAAAGTCTGCTCCACCTACCTACACAATGCACGATGATGGCATCCTCTTCCCCTGCAGAGGGGTGGGTAACATCACCTATAACATACTTGATGGAGCTCAGGTCAGGGTCTGCGTACTCCAAATCCGCACCCATCCCACTTTCTAAATCTCTTTCTATCTCCTCTTCGCTGCTCTCTTCTGACTCCAGGCTGTAAGACCTGTAGTGATTTGCTTCCCACCAGGCCATCCTGAATTTAAAAAGAAGAAGAAGAAGCATGCATCAGGTTGTTAAGAGAGGTTTCCCATGTTTTGTATTAGCAATACACTACCTATTTTACTGTAAACTCAATAATAATAATGACAATAATAATACAGCATAAATGGTCAACTGAGTTCCAGCCTTCTGATCAAGGCACAGCCCAGGGATAATATATGGAGGAGAGGGTTATCAATGGCTTCTAGCCATGATGTCTATGCTCTGCTTCCTCAGTTGTAGGCAGCAATGCTTCCAAATACAGTGGTACCTTGGTTTAAGAACAGCTTACTGTATTTTTCGCAGTATAGGACGCACTTTTCCCCCTCCAAAAATGAAGGGGAAATGTGTGTGCGTCCTATGGGGCGAATGCAGGCTTTCGCTGAAGCTGGAGAGCGAGAGGCATCGGTGCGTCCTGCAGCCCGGACCACGGGGTGCCCTCCGGAGGACACCCCGTGCTTTGCGCAGGTGTCCGCAAGCCTTGTGAGCGGGAGTTCCCGCCGGGCTTGCAAGGCTTGCGGGCGGCAGCCTGTTCTGGGGGCTGGGGTCAGGGGAAGCTCGGGCTTCCCCCGCCCCAGCCCGGCGGCTGGGGGGGGGGGATAATTTTTTTTATTCATTTCCCCCCCCAAAAAAACGAGGTGCGTCCTATGGGCCAGTGCGTCCTATAAGGCGAAAAATACGGTAGTTTATGAACAACTTGGATTAAGAATGCTGCAAACCCAGAAGTAGGTGTTTTGGTTTGTGAACTTTGCCTTGGAAGCAGAACATGTTTCACTTCCTGTTGAGTGTGTTCCATTTGTAAATTGAGTCCCCCGCTGCTATGGGAAAGCACGCCTTGGTTTAAGAATGGACTTCCGGAATGGATTAAGTTCATAAACCAAGGTACCATGGGAGGGGAGAGAGCTCTTGCGCCCGTCTTCTGCTCGCTGGTTTCCCATATACATCTGGTTGGCCACTGTGAGAATAGGATGCTGGAAACAAGTAATAAATGTTGGAAATGTAAAGAAAAGGAAGGAACTTTTTATCATATGTGATGGGAATGGAAAAAAGCGAAAAAC
This sequence comes from Podarcis liolepis, assembly GCF_965112155.1. Taxonomy (NCBI): domain Eukaryota; kingdom Metazoa; phylum Chordata; class Lepidosauria; order Squamata; family Lacertidae; genus Podarcis; species Podarcis liolepis. The sequence goes on from NC_139571.1 coordinate 43,999,162, forward strand.
TTCTGGGAAATGATATATAATGAGATGAAAAAGATGTTGAAATATACATTTATTAAAAAAACCAGAAGCATTTTTACTTGGCATTGTAGGGGATGATATTAATAGACAGGATTGTAAGTTGTTTTTATATGCAATGGCGGCAGCAAGAATATTATTGGCACAAAAATGGAAGCAAGAAGAATTACCGGCGAAAGAAGAATGGCAAATGAAATTAATGGACCATGAAGAATTAGATAAATTAACAGGAAGGATTCGAAACCTGCGGGATCAGAGATTCTTAGAAGACTGGAGTAAATATTTGAACTATTTGAAAAGCAACTGTAATAAACAGATTACGTTAGTAGGATTGCAGGAAGTTCTATAAGGAGGACTATTCAAAACATTGCAAGAAAGACTATGATGAGAATTATTAGTTAAGGGCAATTAAAAGTAATAGAGAAATTAAGAAATGCAGGACAAGTGATAGAGAATGGAAAATCTTCAGAAGTTGTTGACGGAAGTCTAAAATATAGTATAAGAAAAAAAGTTATGTTAAATGATTGTTGGAAATGATATGTTTAAAAACCCCAATATATATATATATATATATATATATATATATATATATATGTTTTCGTAGATTTTCACGGGTACAGGAATGCAGGTTTTGGTGTCCTCGGGTGTCTTCCCGTGTAAAAGTTGGGGTGTCTAGGCGACGTTTCGACGAGGTCTCACTCGTCATCTTCAGGCTGGTGCTTTCGGCTTCTTGTTACTGGAACAGAGCGGGATCTCAGTGTTTGAGTTCCTATAAATACTGTAGAGGGGTGTGGTGTATTGCCTCAAAAGTTCTGGGCAGAGGGGAAGTTCCCAGGCTAGTGTTCTTTTCTTCTTTTGTTCCTTAATTACTTGAGGGATATCTTGAGTGATTTCTTGAGTGATATTCTGAGTACCACTTAGGTGGGTCATTAGGTGTGGATTAGTTGCTAAAGCCTTCGTGTCTTGACCTCTTGAATTTGTGAAGAGTTTTTCTGGGAAGATGGCTGTACTGCATTTAGTTGTGCTCTGGCTTGGCTTCGTGTATAGGGGCGAGCTGTGGTTTTGTGCCCTGTGCCAGCCAGATCTGTGTAGGGATTGTAGGGGGGTGCAGCATCCGGAGGTGCCACTATGGTTTGGTTACTGGATGGTGTCTGTAATTTATCTGTGGAGAGGGTCTGGGTTTGGGTCTGGTGTGGTTGATTGGTGGTGGCGTTCTGTGTGCCTCTGGATCTGGTGTCGGTTTTTGTGGGGAGGGCTAATTTCCAGATGTCTGGCAGGCGGGACGTGTCGTCACGCTTGTTCATGTTGTGAGGGTGTTTCTCTATCTCGATGGCTTCCATGATTATTCTCTTGTGGTGATGTTCCATGTTAAAGAGCAATTTGGAATCTGCAAAATTAATTTCGTGTCCTGTTTCTTTCATGTGTTGGAAAAGAGAGGAAGATTTTTCTTCTTTTTTGACGGCATTCTTGTGTTCTGCGATACGTGCATTTATTCGTCTGTTTGTTTGTCCAATGTACGTGGCTGGGCAGACTTTGCAGGGTATTTCATAGACCCCTTGGTTTTCCAACTGGATTTTATCTTTGGGGTTTCTGAGGATATTGGCTATTTTTTGGTTGGTGCAAAAGGCTGTTTTGATATTGTGTTTATGGAGGATTTTGCTAATTTTATCTGTAGTGCCCTTGATATAAGGAAGGAGGGCCATGCCATTGTTTTCTTCTGTGTCTTGGTTTTTGGGGGGTGTTTCTTTTTGGATTAGCTTCGAAACCCTGTTTTGCTGGTATCCATTGGCGATTAACACATTTGAGAGATTCTGTAACTCAGTTGTCAAGTGGTCTTTGTCAGCCAGGCGTTTGGTTCTGGAGATGAGGGTCTTGGCTACGGAGTTTATTTGTGCAGGGTGGTGGTGTGATTGAGCATGTAAGTAGCGGTTGGTGTGTGTTTTTTTCCGGTAGATAGTGTGTCCTAGGGAGCCATCAGGTTTTTTGTAGATTAGGACGTCAAGGAAGGGAAGCTGGTTGTTGGCTTCTATTTCCATAGTGAATTGTATTTTGGGGTGTAGGCTGTTGAGATGTGTGAGGAAGCTATCTAGTTTTTCTTTCCCGTGTGGCCAAATTACAAAGGTGTCGTCAACATATCTGAGCCAAAGTTTGGGTTTGTGTTCTGACTTGTCTAAAGCATTGGTTTCAAAGTGTTCCATGTACAGATTTGCGATGACCGGTGAGAGGGGTGATCCCATAGGTGCTCCTTCTATCTGTTTGTATCTTTGTCCATTGTGGATGAAGTACGTGTTGGTTAGGCAGTGGTTGGTCAGGTCCAGGATGTATTCGGGGGGATTGTATTTGTTTTGAATGGCTGTCAAGGCTTCATTAATGGGCACTTGTGTGAAGAGAGATACAACATCGAAGCTCACAAGTAGGTCATCGGGATGTAGGTTTTGCTTCTTTATTGTTTCTATGAACTGGAAGGAGTTTGTAACGTGTGAAGAGATGGATTCTGCATAGGGCTGAAGTTGCTTAGCGAGAAATTTAGCGAGATTTTGTAGAGGTGAGCCTATGGAGCTGACTATTGGTCTGAGTGGTGTTCCTTCTTTGTGTATCTTGGGGAGGCCGTAGAGTTTGGGGCATCTGGATGATTTTTCTCTGGGGATGATTCTTAGCTGGATTTCTTCACTGATAGGAGAGGCTTTTATTTTGGATTTGGTGGTTTTTTCCAGATAGGTGGTGGGATCTGTTTTTATAGGTTGGTAGGTAGGGTCTTGGAGTAGATTTGATAGTTTTGCTTGGTAGTCCGATGTGTTCATCACAACAGTGGCATTACCTTTGTCTGCTGGGAGAATGATTATGTTGTTGTCTTTCCTCAGGTTGGTGAGTGCTTTCTGTTCTTCTTTGTGTAAATTGCTTCTGGGTGGTTTGCTGGAGCAGAGGATGTTGGTGACTTCAAGTCTGATTTTATTGGCTTCATCTGGGTTGATTTTGGTTAGGCTAGCTTCGACTCCGCATATGATGTTTTCCGTGGGGATGCGTCTCGGGGTAACTGCAAAGTTGAAACCTTTGGAGAGTACTTTGGTTTCAGTTGAGGTGAGGATCCTGTCTGATATGTTATGTACTGTTTGTTTCATGGGTTGTTGTGGAGGGTGGCTGGGCTTCTGGCGTCTCTCTAGTTTGTGGAGTTTGTTGGTGTGTGTGTCTGTCTTATGTGAGGTCTCAGTTTCAGCTCTCCAGACGGCTAGTTGTTTGCATTTGTCCCAGAGTGCAGGGTGGATTTTGTTACAGAGTTTGAGGTGAAGAGTGAGCAGATCTTTGTTGGTTTGGTTTAGTAGGTATCTTTTCTTATGTAGTTCGTTTCTGATTAGGGATAGTTCAGTTCGTTTCAGGATCCTTTCGGTAGCTGGGGTTTTAGAGTGGAATTTAAGTTGGAAGCATGTGGGAATTAAGTTGTTGTCTCGGCAGTTGCGTAGGAACAAGAGATCACATAAGATGGTGGCTCTTCGGATTTCTAGTTTCTCGTAGGTTCTTGTCAGCTGGAAGGTTTCCTCCCCGTAGAGGTGAGATATTTGTTTTCGTAGATTTTCACGGGTACAGGAATGCAGGTTTTGGTGTCCTCGGGTGTCTTCCCGTGTAAAAGTTGGGGTGTCTAGGCGACGTTTCGACGAGGTCTCACTCGTCATCTTCAGGCTGGTGCTTTCGGCTTCTTGTTACTGGAACAGAGCGGGATCTCAGTGTTTGAGTTCTCTTCACACGTTACAAACTCCTTCCAGTTCATAGAAACAATAAAGAAGCAAAACCTACATCCCGATGACCTACTTGTGAGCTTCGATGTTGTATCTCTCTTCACACAAGTGCCCATTAATGAAGCCTTGACAGCCATTCAAAACAAATACAATCCCCCCGAATACATCCTGGACCTGACCAACCACTGCCTAACCAACACGTACTTCATCCACAATGGACAAAGATACAAACAGATAGAAGGAGCACCTATGGGATCACCCCTCTCACCGGTCATCGCAAATCTGTACATGGAACACTTTGAAACCAATGCTTTAGACAAGTCAGAACACAAACCCAAACTTTGGCTCAGATATGTTGACGACACCTTTGTAATTTGGCCACACGGGAAAGAAAAACTAGATAGCTTCCTCACACATCTCAACAGCCTACACCCCAAAATACAATTCACTATGGAAATAGAAGCCAACAACCAGCTTCCCTTCCTTGACGTCCTAATCTACAAAAAACCTGATGGCTCCCTAGGACACACTATCTACCGGAAAAAAACACACACCAACCGCTACTTACATGCTCAATCACACCACCACCCTGCACAAATAAACTCCGTAGCCAAGACCCTCATCTCCAGAACCAAACGCCTGGCTGACAAAGACCACTTGACAACTGAGTTACAGAATCTCTCAAATGTGTTAATCGCCAATGGATACCAGCAAAACAGGGTTTCGAAGCTAATCCAAAAAGAAACACCCCCCAAAAACCAAGACACAGAAGAAAACAATGGCATGGCCCTCCTTCCTTATATCAAGGGCACTACAGATAAAATTAGCAAAATCCTCCATAAACACAATATCAAAACAGCCTTTTGCACCAACCAAAAAATAGCCAATATCCTCAGAAACCCCAAAGATAAAATCCAGTTGGAAAACCAAGGGGTCTATGAAATACCCTGCAAAGTCTGCCCAGCCACGTACATTGGACAAACAAACAGACGAATAAATGCACGTATCGCAGAACACAAGAATGCCGTCAAAAAAGAAGAAAAATCTTCCTCTCTTTTCCAACACATGAAAGAAACAGGACACGAAATTAATTTTGCAGATTCCAAATTGCTCTTTAACATGGAACATCACCACAAGAGAATAATCATGGAAGCCATCGAGATAGAGAAACACCCTCACAACATGAACAAGCGTGACGACACGTCCCGCCTGCCAGACATCTGGAAATTAGCCCTCCCCACAAAAACCGACACCAGATCCAGAGGCACACAGAACGCCACCACCAATCAACCACACCAGACCCAAACCCAGACCCTCTCCACAGATAAATTACAGACACCATCCAGTAACCAAACCATAGTGGCACCTCCGGATGCTGCACCCCCCTACAATCCCTACACAGATCTGGCTGGCACAGGGCACAAAACCACAGCTCGCCCCTATACACGAAGCCAAGCCAGAGCACAACTAAATGCAGTACAGCCATCTTCCCAGAAAAACTCTTCACAAATTCAAGAGGTCAAGACACGAAGGCTTTAGCAACTAATCCACACCTAATGACCCACCTAAGTGGTACTCAGAATATCACTCAAGAAATCACTCAAGATATCCCTCAAGTAATTAAGGAACAAAAGAAGAAAAGAACACTAGCCTGGGAACTTCCCCTCTGCCCAGAACTTTTGAGGCAATACACCACACCCCTCTACAGTATTTATAGGAACTCAAACACTGAGATCCCGCTCTGTTCCAGTAACAAGAAGCCGAAAGCACCAGCCTGAAGATGACGAGTGAGACCTCGTCGAAACGTCGCCTAGACACCCCAACTTTTACACGGGAAGACACCCGAGGACACCAAAACCTGCATATATATATATATATATATATATATATATATATATATATCAGGATGCTGGACTCGATGGGCCACTATGTTCTTATGAGGCCTGGGGCATGCTGGCAGTCTTCTCGGAGTCAGGCTATTTGAGAAGGCAGCCCAAAGTGACACAACGGCTAAACATTTTCATGCGTCAACAGGTACCGCAAGTTGAAAATAACATTGAACTGGGAACTTGCTAACTTTTAGCAGTAAGTCTTAAAATTTGAACAGAAGTGCCAGGGCGTTTTTGACATTTGTCAGGAAATATCACAGCCAAATGCCTTCAGTAAATATTTGGAATGTCATTCTTATTTCCATCAAGTTACAGTGCTGAAAAGAAAACAACCTAGACCAAATGAAATTTTTCAACACACATATGCTTTTGTCTGGCTCCTCAAAGCAGCTTGTCTCAAAGTTAAGCCACATTCTGAGTAACAGCAAAGAAGTTAGAAAGAAATACTATTTTCTGGCTTCACAAAACGGAAAATAGCAGATAGTGTTAAAGAAAGAAAAATTGTGCAGCTCCACAGCAGTCAATGGATCAACAGCCCGTTTTAGAGTTGAAACTCATTCAGATGCTTTTTCTGTATTTTTCACAACCTAAGACGTCATAGCCTATGGATACACCTACAAAAATAATATAAATATCAATGACGTTTTACAGCTGAAATAAATCTTCCTCATTACACACAGTCTGTATCTGCACTGGATTTGAATTTGCTTTTTCTATGAGATCTGCCCCCCCGCCCCTAAATTGTTAAATTGCTTAGAGATTATTTATAGGAAGCAATTTGTACATGGAATTGAATAAAAAATAAAACTGCAGTAGCAAGTAGAACTGTGAAGCATCTTGACTGCTGGTGCTGCTGTGAGATCACTGGCAACAGAGACAACCTTACTTCTTCTGGTGCTCAGCTTCCGCCTTCTTCTGCTTCTTCTCTTCCCTGAGCCTGGCCCTCTCTGCTGCTGCCTCCTGCCGCTTCCTCTGCCGAGCCGCCAGTTCTTCTGGGCTCAATTTACGCCGCTTCTTGCTGGGTCCCGGCTGAATGCCCGTGACAAGAACCTGGAAAAGGAAAAGATATTCATGGGCTGCAACAGTTTTTTCTATCTCAAGCTACTTTCATGTCCTCCTGCATCCACCACAGGAAGGCACCCTTTAGTCAGTTTTCCAGGGACTCTCAACCAGCGTGACCAAGCCCGTTTCAGTGCCCCGATTGGCCCTGAAGCCAGACTGAAATATGAATTCAGATAATCGGTGGCACTGTGGTCTAAACCACTGAGCCTCTTGGGCTTGCCAACTGGAAGGTTGGCAGTTCGAATCCCTGCAACCGAGTAAATTCCTGTTGCTCTGTCCCAGCTCCTGCCAACCTAGCAGTTTGAAAGCACGCCAGTGCAAGTAGATAAATAGGTACTACTGTGGCGGGAAGGTGAACGGCGTTTCCATGCGCTCTGGTTTCCGTCGTGGTGTTCCATTATGCCAGAAGCGATTTAGTCATGCTGCCCACATGACCTGAAAAGCTGTCTGTGGACAAGTGCTGGCTCCCTCAGCCTGAAAGCGAGATGAGCGCTTCAACCCCATAGTTGCCTTTGACTGGACTTAACTGTCCAGGGGTCCTTTACCTTTTTTTTTACCTTCTCCTCCAAGCATGCCTGAAGCTGGATTGCCACCCACCCAAAATGTTCGCAGTGTCCTTACATTTGCTTTATTTCGGAGAGCTCTTCCTTCCTGACCTCCATCTTCAAGAAGACATTTCTGAAGACCCAGCAGAAGATCGAAGGCCTTCTGGTCTTCGTGGCTAGGTTCCTTTGAGTAGTCTTTGCCTTCATATAGGTACATGTGGCCTTAAAACAGCAAGCATCTCAAAATGAGCCACCAACATTACAGCAGATTTTTTTGTTTTAAGATAAGGTTGAGCATCGCAATGCTCTTTTTAAAAAGTTGCCTCCTTTGTCTAGTGAGCTCTGACAGTTCCAACAATATAGTCATACCTCGAGTTAAATGTGTTTCAGGTTGAGTGCGTTTGACTTGCGCTCCATGTCAACCCGGAAGTAACGGAGCGCATTACTTCCGGGTTTCGCCGCTCGCGCAGATGCTCAAAATGACCTCATGCGCATGCGTGGAAGCGGCGAAATGTGACCCGCACATGCACAGACAAGCCGTTGCGTCTTATGTTCCATTCGGGATGCGAACGGGGCTCCGGAACAGATCCCGTTCGCATCCCGAGGTACCACTGTACCTACTATCAGACTACCTGTCTATAGAATTCCCACCCATGCCCTTAAAAGAAAGTGTGGATTAACACCAACATAAATGATCGATTTATAAAAAATTGCATTAGAGGAACTTAAGTGAACGGTTTTGGACAAAATACAAAATCAAATTATAAAGTAACTGCCATTCTGTTCAATAGTTCCACTCAGAAAGAAAACCACTGTGAAATTCTGGACAAAAGGGTCAATGAGTTAAGTCTACGGTGATTGTTTCCTGCAGTAGGGGTATTTTAGCTGATGTTTCATCAACTTCCCTATCACACAAAGGTCCGATAAAAAATAGGATATATTCTATTTGACCAATTAATAAATCCAAATTTAAAAAAGGAATTCTAATTAAGCAAATGAAGACTAGGACTCCGATACCCAGCATCTCCTCTAAACCTTATTTTTCAATTAACTATGTTTGCTTGTTCTCGTATCTGCCTAGTTTGCATTGGGATGTCATAGGCATAGGCCATATCCCAGCACCACCACTAAAGGTGAGTAAAGCTGAACTTGCCTTTCACCCTGTAGCTTCAGACACCCTTCTCCCAACCTAGCTCAAATCCCAGAAGAGACACTGCTGGGATATAAAGGAGCTTCAAGCTACAGAGCGGCATTGTATCACTTTCACACCCATGAACAGCTTTTGCTGCAAAAAGTAGACTCACAAACCCTATTTAATATGTGAATGGGCTGATCCGTTATCAGCAAATATGGCTGCTCCCATCAGATCTGTCTCCTGTAAAAACACCTTGGCTATTGGATGCAACACAACTTCAGTGAAGCAAACTTCAAAGGATGAATACTGACGGAAGGCCAGCTTTCTTGGATCAAAGCAAATGTCATTATAATCTAGCATCCCATTTCCAAGAATGGCCAGACGGATGCCTCCAAGGAAACTCAGAAGAAAGGCATGGAGGTAACAGCCCTCTCTTGCACTTGTACGCCCCATCTGCGCCAGAAGTCTACTGCCTTTCGATTTGAAAGCCCCATTCAGCTACATCTTGGCAGCTCTATCCTCTATTAATTGTCTCTAACCCTCTCATCAAAGCCAAGGCAGAACAACCCACACTTAATTTACTACAGTTCTGCTTCCAAACCAACTTCTGAAACAAGGTTCTAAGGGGATGTATTTTAATATTCTTTTGGAAGCCGCCCAGCCAGATGGGCGGGGTATAAATAATAAATTATTATTATTATTATTATTATTGAGTCTGAAGTTTTGGAAAGGAAAGTTTACAGTGAAAGCAGTGAGGAGCAGGCAGAACTATCTTTCTTAAGCAGAGGCCAATGGTTGGCTGTTTGGAAAAAATGAGAAGGGTGAACGAGTAGGGCTAGGGTTTAGAAACAAATATCAGTTTTCAAACTGAGGCCAATTCTGACCCCTACAGCTCTAAAAAAAAACCCCAATATATTTGTGTTGGAGCCATCAACATACTTTCTGCATTTTGCTCTTCATTTTCTACATTTCCCTCTGCGGTCGACAGGACAGTTTCCATCAGCCATAATCCTTCTCTTGTCTCCCCAAGGATACTTCCCAGGTCCACATCACAGATGGTGCTTCCACCCAACGACAACAGCTTGTCCAAGCCAAATTTCAGGACTTCGCTCAGCTTTCAAAAAACGAAAAGAAAAATGGAGGCTAAAAGGCTTCACTATCACCCTCTCTAACGCTTCCAGAGTGCTGCTCCTATCGGTATATTAGGAAGATATAGGAGCTTGTACATGCGTGAAGAAGATCCTATTGATCAAATTCCTATTATACTTGTGTATGAACTGCTTTGAGAGCCAACACAACAGAAGCCTTTTTCATAGCGATAAAGCAATCATCATGAAAGAAGCAGCAGATTCAGACATAAAGCTGAGGATTGCATCACCTTTGCCTTGCTGTTTTGCTTTGAGTTCAAAGATGAAATCCTACAACAGCAAAGGAAGGCATTTTTAATAAAACAACTGTGCTTTATTGTGTCATAAGGCTTTGTTGGTCTGGAAGTGAAAATAAAGTGAGGATAAGGGAGGGGAGAATTTCCTGGGAATTTACTTCCTATAGATTCTAGTTTTCTAGGCGTTTGGGCTGAACTTCAGAATTTCACAGAAAAACTGAATTCCAACCTGGATTAGCCTCACAAAGGAAAGTTTATGATTTCAGTAAGCTGCTAATGATACAACATGATTTGAGCCTTTCCATAAATTTAAAAAACAACAGCACAAAACCACAGCTTTCCTCTCCAGCCTGAAATTGTCCCGGATTCCCCGATCCAACACAAGCAGTGCTAAATCTCTTTGTTGCATTCCACGACGTTTTAATAAAAGTAGGGCTGGCTTTGCTCAGCAGTTTAGACTGCTATTCAGAGACACATTAGGCCCCTCTTTTACCTGGATATCTGCTTCCACCTGTGATTTCTGCGTTCCAAGCGCAAACTGACCCCCTTCGATAATGGTGCTGGTTAGCTGGAGCTTTGATGCTGCTCGCCGGTAGATTATTTCTTCCACAGTGTCTCTCCCAATCAAACGAATAATTTTTACAGGCCTTGCAGAACACAGGGGTGGGGGTGGGGAAAGCATTTAAAGATGATGGTTCGCATTAGATCACAACCTATGCGATAATTAAGGAGACCAAAAAAAACACAACAAGAAATTTCAGGAACAGCAATCGTTCACAAAACTTTCCAGGAGGCAGGGTGTGTATGTGAGCTGATGCCTTTTGTGCTGGGGTAGCAACCCATAGAGTCACAGATCTGGAGGAGTCTTTGTAGGTATTTTGGGGGGGGGGTATGGTCAGGGACTTGGATGCAGTTTTACTGGGAAGAGCTGCATCAATGCAACGCAGCAGGATGGGTGGAACATATCCTTAGGGAGAGAAGAAGCAAAGCACAGAAAAGATTTGTCCTCACTTGTTCTGGCCGATTCTGTGGGCTCTTGCTGCTGCTTGTAGGTCATTTTGTGGGTTAAAGTCACTGTCAACAAAAACAACTGTGTCTGCTGCCGTAAGATTCATGCCAACCCCACCTTGGGAAATAAAGGAGGGTGACATTGGAGTTTTCATAACAGAAATAGCATTGCAAATGAAATACACGTTTTCCCTCTTTACAGCCCCAAAGCAAATGGTGACCAGAGAGAGAAACTGTTAGTTAATTTGACTGACTGCATGGAACAGTATTTTGATAAAACAGTATATTGAGCAGTGCTTTTTTCTGGGGGTACACATACCATTTAACATTTTGTGAATCTAAGTTTGGCCTCATTGAGGGGCAGTATTTCAATATGAGAAGGAAAATGAGAGTACCCCTACACATATTTTTTAAAGGAAAAAAGCACTGATATTAAGTATACCTGCATTCCATTTAATTAGATCAGTGTTTCCCAAACTTGGGTCTCCAGCTGGTTTTGGACTACAACTCCCACCATCCCTAGCTAGCAAGCAGGACCAGTGGTCATGGGTGATGGGAGTTGTAGTCCAACAACAGATGGTGACCCAAGTTTGGGAAACACTGATTTAGATGAATAAACCATGTAACCCCAAAGGGAAGGTAAACAATTTTTTAAAATAAGCATATTGTTACATAGAATTACATTAAAATACCATTTCAAAAGCCTTCTGACCCAATGGACCCTCTCATCCTTGCTGCATATAAATGTAGCTGACCCATCTTTGGAGTCATGGATGTGCTCCTCTCATGTGTAGCTTACACCTCAGTTTTTGTTCAACTTCTCAAAACCTGTGTGGTAGATTAACCAGAGAAAACACCCAGAATCATCCAGTGAGCTTCACAGTTGAGCTGGGACTTGAATCTGAATTTCTCTGGTCCACTATACCATACTGAGAGAACCAGGGTAAATTTGAATTTTACTAAATAAAAAATTCCTTCCAGTAGCACCTTAAAGACCAACTAAGTTAGTTCTTGGTATGAGCTTTCGTGTGCATGCACACTTCTTCAGATACACTCTGAAGAAGTGTGCATGCACACGAAAGCTCATACCAAGAACTAACTTAGTTGGTCTTTAAGGTGCTACTGGAAGGAATTTTTTATTTTGACTATGGCAGACCAACACGGCTACCTATCTACTACTTGAATTTTACTGTATTTCACCTTGCTAGTCTTTGTTGAGCTGCAATATGTGCTTTAAGAGCTAGAGACTACGATTTTTTAAAAAAATGAAATTAAGTGTTTGCGTAGGAAGGAAACAACAGATGCATTGAAGACTGGCTCTGACAACAGGCGCAATGCTAAAGTCTAGCACAGAACCAGTACAACTGGACTTGAATTTACATAAAAAATTCTGCTTGACCTCCTTGGCTTATTTGGATAAGCCAAGTTGCACTCAGTTCAAGGCGTTTTGTGTGCATCTCTATTCGCCATCTGGGAAGGCGGCAAAGGGATTCTGCCTTTTTGTAACGTTTGCCTTACCTGCCCTCGTGCTCAGGAGGAAGACAAAAATGGGCTGCTGGCCAAAATTCTTAATGGCAAGGTGCCTCTCTTCACCTCGAACAGATCCATCCAGGCGCTCGTAGCTGTAACCTTTTCGGTTAAAAGAAGAATTAAATGGATTAATCACAGCCATTCAAAAAACTTCTGTGCTTGTGGCCCTTTAGAATCTTTATCCTGCACTGTCCCCTATCCACATCTCAATTTTCTTTCTCCACAGTCCTCTCTTTGCTGTCCCCTTTTACTCTCCCCTTCCTGTACTAGTTTTTCAAGTTACACAGACACATCTTAGGCCCCATCTGCGTTATACATTTTAACCTTTTCTTTGCGGCCCTTCTCCGTACCCAGAATCAGGATCAGACACATCAAGAAACAGAGGCATTTACCTCTGTAATCCATATAGTCTTGCAGGATATCCAGCATCTGTGTCATTTGGGAAAACAGCAAAACACGATGACCACTGGAATGAGAAAGGAAGGGAAGGCTCTGACTTCAGCTCAGCTGTCAGTGTAGTGTAACAAAGCTTGCCTCAACCAAGGAAGATTTAGACTGCAACCTAATGTGCTCTGATTTGAGAATAGGTTAACAAATAGAGGGATTGGGTTGCCATTGGGGAAACGCAGGAAGAGTCCAACCTCATTGCTCAATTTGCAATTGCAGAGGTGACACCAGAAGGCCACACTCAAGCCACACAAAATCCAAACACTGTAATTTGTTTCAAAGCAGGTTTTAAAAACCTGCTTGAAGATTTGCAACACTGAGGCTGTACACACCTCCTAGGCGAAGGAATTCCACAATTCTGGAGGCCACCACCAAATGGCCCCTGTCTCTCATGCCTACCAACTGAATAACTTTATAGGCAGGCTGTCAACACCTGTGAATTGTGCAGGTAAAGGTGGTCCTTTGCTGATTTATGGAAAGTAATAAAGTTCAGTAGTGAAACACATACCCTACATATAAGAAAGACAGAAGTTTATCCAACAAGCTCAGCTTCCCACTGGCTTCAAAGAGATGATCCCCAATGATAAAAGGTTCTGGTTCAACACCTGAAATGGAAAGACATTTTAGCAAGAAACTTCTCTGTTAACACTGCAGACTACAGACTACTAACCACAAAAGGATTGCGTCTGAATATGTACTTCAAGGCAGAGCAAATAATTGTCCTGCTGTTCCCAAACACTCTTAAAAATACTTTTAGAGGGAAATGGAAGTCTTTTCCTGATCAAGCCCTTTGCAACAGGACCGTTAGAATAGCGTAATCTCGGCACACAGAAGCATCTCAGTTCCCTACAACCCAGCAAGGAGAGGTAAAAACTGCACTTGCCCCCTCACTAAGCTGCATAAATAGACTTTGCATCTGTTGATGTGCAGCTTGCAAAAAATAGCTTTTCGCTACAAACAGCTAGCAAAGAAAACTATAGTACATTAAAAAAATCACTGAAATACACTATATTAAAGCCAGCAGCAGAATCCCCAGGTAAACACACATGATAGAGATAGTTTCTTGGCTAGGCAATCTAGCAAGGAAGATGGGAGTTCTGTAAATCACAGCAACTCCACTCCCTCTTATGCCTCTATCACTCCATAACAAGGATGTGCAGGAAACTTACAAGTTGCAAGTTGTATATATTACAGACGAAAGTCCTAGGGTGAGAAGCAGCCCTTAAGTTGCACGCTGGATCTGCACCAATGGGCAAACCTTCTCAGTTGTGCAGAACAGACAACAAACCAACTGCTTCGACAGCAGCACCAGCAACGAATGTCCTGGGCGGCCTTCTTACCATTGAACAGATACGGATGAGCTACACATTTCCGGAGTTGAACTAACACATTCTGGAGCTTTGCTTTCTTCCCCGATTCATTTTCAAATGCATCTAAAATATAGAACAAAGTGTGTGTGTGTGTTTTAAAAAATAAATAAAAATGTTGTATTCAGTCAGTCAAAGCAGTGATTAACTAGCGAGTTTATTTTCCATTCAAGCCAGAAGTTTGATTACGGCCGTTCCACAAATTCAATATTTAAATCACTTAGGTGCTTGCTGAGAGTGGAGTACCGTACTTTTCTGTCTATAAGATGCCCCCATATATAAGACGCCTCTATTTTGGGGGGCTCAAATTTAAGAAAATGAGCAATTTTTTGGGTGGCGGCGGGGAATGCCGAATCAAAGATCACTCACCCAACTGGCAAACACCAACCATCGCAAGCAATGCAAGCCAAACTGCCAAAGCGGCAGCCAATCCAAAGCACCCACTAATAACCCGCCCATTTGACAAAGCAGCCACCAATCCAAAGCAGCCTTTTACGCATCCACAAATAACCCACCCGACTGACAGAGCAGCAGCCAATCTGAAGCAGCCCTTGCAGCAGACACCATTCACTCACCCAATCGCTAGATCCTGCTTGCGGAGGCAACCAATCGCCCGTCCCCTCCTCTGCACTACCCCCCCATTTTTTACTTTATTTTGGAGTAAAAAAAACCTCGTCTAATACACGGAAAAGTACGGTAACTTGTAACTGAAAAAACATTGCGTGGTTATGTTCGCTGTTTGTAACGTTTAACAAAAACAGTAAACACAGTAATGAAATGGCAACAGAGGGCTCTTCTATACTTTTGCCTGTCCTGCCACTTTCCCCAGGAAAAACCTGCTCTTTATATAATAATAATTTATTATTTATACCCCGCCCATCTGGCTGGGCTTCCCCAGCCACTCTGGGAGGCTTCCAACAAAATATTAAAATACAGTAACATGAAACATTAAAAGCTTCCCTAAACAGGGCTGCCTTCAGATGTCTTTTAAAAGTCTGGTAGTTGTTGTTTTCTTTGACATATGGTGGGAGGGCGTTCCACAGGGCGGGTGCCAGTACCGAGAAGGCCCTCTGCCTGGTTCCCTGCAACTTGGTTTTACTGCTGAACTGGAGCAAATGTCAGTTGGGTTCTCTGCGGACTGCTACGATTCAGCAGGTTTTCCCAGAGAAAGAAGCAGACAAAGGGAAAGCCGCTCAGATCCGTCCCTGGAAATCACAGCAAAAGCACTCAGACCCAAGCTTTTTAGGCACACAACAAGCGGAAGTGTAGATGGACCCCCAAAGTCTCTGCCTCCCAGGCACCCGTAAAACCACTACGCTCACTTCATTCCGATTCCAAAGTCTTCCCCTTGCCCAATTACCTAGGTCTTTCATCAAAACAGCCTTGTAAAACTTTCTCTGCAAGGCTGACATCCCGTGGTAGAGAACCACCTCCTCTTTCTTGGGGAGTTCGGCTGCCACATCAGCCTTCACTCTTCTGAGCAAGAAGGGCTGCAAGAGACTGTGCAGTTCTTTGGCTACACGGGAGAGAAACACAGATATAGCCCTAGATTTTAAATATGAAGTGGGGGGCAGGAAGGCCTGAAGGGGGCGGGTTTCTAAGTCCATAAAGCTGAATGCTATGTGACATATTTGAGTACCACAGGCATCTATTGCCTGATGCTCATAATTTTACCATGTGACTCAACTCGCCTTCCCACACATATACACTCAACTCAGTACATATTTTAATTTTTTTATTTCTTAAAAAACAAAGAGAAGAAGCTTTCTCGTCCTCCATAGCATACCATGGAAATCTTGGCTGTAAAGCCAAAGGACTTTTTGCCTAAATGCAGACTCTACATAATCCCATTTAAAGAAAACCTTCATCTCAGTTGCCAACATTCTGCAGGTAATAGCCGACATCCAGTTATCACATTTGTACTTGCCTACTTTGCTTTCCTTTTCAATTCCATGATAATAGTGAACAAATTCTTCCACCAGCTCCTTGGGGAATGTAGCTGGTTCAATGAACGCAAGCAGGGCATATAACTCTTGGAGGCTGTTCTGAATGGGAGTGCCCGTCAGCAGGAGGTTGAAGTCCGTTGTAAACTGAAAGAGATCCAGAATATGTACAGTTCAGGAACGACTGGGATAAGGTAGGGAGGTAAGGCAGCGTCATGATTTGGTTCCCCCTGCGACTGCTTTACATCTCAAATTTCTTGCTCAGGTTGAACAGAGAATTTGCTAGCAACGACAGCTGCACATGTGTCATTAGCCCAGAGATGGAAAGAAGATAAAGTCCCTACCAGAGAAGAATGGCAAATTAAACTGTTGGACTATGCCAAAATGGCAAAACTGACCAGAAAGCTCAGGAACCAAGAAGACCAAACTTTAACAAAGAATGGGAGTATCTTGGAGACCACTGTAAGCAGATGAAAACACTAGCAGGATTGCAATAACGCTTGTAATGTAGCAGATACTATGTGTCAGAGCTGCTTGAAGATCCTAGCTCACAGAGGATCACGCTAGCCAGCGATCATTAAGTAAAAGTCTTTATTGAATTACAGTTTCCATTCTCACGCTGCTGCGCGCAACTCTACGTCTAGTAGCTAGATCGGCGAAGCTCCGTCTGAGTCTCCGCCCCGTGTGCACCAACTTAATATCCTAGCCTTGCTCCACCTTTTCCGCCTGACTGTCCTCCTCTGGGTCCCTCTACCCCCCGGGGCTTCTTCCTTCCGGGATTCTTCTGACGCTGACCCGGACCCTCCTGCCTCCTTGCGCCGGGCTTTAGGACCTGGTTCCCTTTCGGGGCTGCTTACTGCGCCGCCTTCCTCTGCATTTGAACTTGGCGCGCGCGCCCAACCTTCCACTTTCCTCTTAACCGTTTCTTCGCTCCCCGATGGAGGTGTGGCCACTCCTGACTCATGCCCTCCCTCCTGTGGTGAGCTGCCAGCGCTTCCCCCCTGGCTCCTTTCCTCTTCCCTGCTTCCTGGCGGTGACGCTGGTCCCGATTTCCAGCTGCTCCCCCCTGAGTCCCCTCTGGCTCTATCTTCCTGGGGTGCCCCCCTAGACTCCCCCCTTGCCCTGGCCACTGGTGCTCCTTTCTGTGAATCCTCTGATTCACTGGAAAGACTAGGAGATCTCGGGTCATCGTCATCACTCATCTTTTCTTCTGCCTCCTCCCCTTCGCTCTCTGTTTCCTCCCTTGCCCGTGCCTCTGCTCCTAAACCCCTGACATCCATCCCCCCCTCGAAGCCCCCCATTCCCCCCTCCCCTCCTTCCGGTGCTGGAGCTGGGGGCTGCTGTTGCAAAGGGACGAACGTCGGATATCGGTCGCTTCCCGTGGCGGGTCTCCATCTGAAGTCTTGCGGGTCTTCCTCCCTGCTCTCGTCGACAACGGTCACCTCCGCTTCCATCTCTGTGCCGCCGTGCTCGAAACCAGGGTCGTCCCCGAAAACGTCCATGTCCGTCTCTCCCTCACTTCCTCCTGGCGGTGTTGCTCGTCCTGGGCCTTCCAGCCACCGTCTGCGGAACTGCTCCTCTGGTCTATCGTCCCACCAATACGAGGGTTCTGATGCAGATCCCGAGGGTGACCCCTCCGGGGAACGGACGTCTTGTGTCGGGTCCTCGTCCGAGTCGAACCCCCGGAAAGTGCTGGCCGAAAGCGTGGGCGTGAAAAGCCAGTCGTCGAAAAAGTCTGCTGGCATAGGTCTATGGGGGAAGAGGGCATGAAACTCGTCTTTGAGGAGAGGTTCGTCCAAGGCGTAGCCCGGCACCCAGCTGTTCGCACTGGCCGGGGTGCCCTCCTTGGCGAGAAAGTATTCTACCCCCTCTTCCCCCCATCTGGAGTCCAAAATCTCCGTGACTTCGTTGATGCGCTCCTTCTGTGCCACTCCCGCGTGCCCTGTTCTGTCTCTGACCGGACTCGGCGCCGTTCCGGGTTCCTGGAACCTGTGCGGTGCCCTGTAGGGAGTGAGCACCGATCTGTGGAATACCGGATGCATTCTGGAACCCTCCGGAAGTGCCAGTCTGAACGCTACCGGGTTGACCTGCTCTTCGACTTGGTAGGGCCCCAGTTGTTTATGCCCTAGTTTCTTCTTGGCCAACGACCTGGCCGGCACTGCGTGGGCTGCTAACCAAACCCAGTCTCCCACGTGGAGCTCTTCGCCAACCCTTCTGTGCTTGTCCGCTTGTACCTTGTATGCGTGCTTGGCCAGCTCCAGGTGGCGCCTCAGCTGATTGTGGACTTCCTGCAGCTCCGACGCGAACGCATCTGCTGTCTGCGGCTCCCCCTCTCCCATTCTTTCCAGTCCCGGGAAGGTTCTGGGGTGCCTCCCGTTGTTGGCGAAGAACGGCGTGACCCCCGTGGACACGTGCTTCGTGTTGTTGTAGGCGAACTCGGCAAGCGGCAGGTAATCCACCCACGTCGCAGGCTGTTGATTTGCATAACATCTCAGGTACTGCTGCATGATGGCATTGACCCGCTCCGCTTGCCCGTTGGTCTGCGGGTGTCTCGCCGACGCCAGGTTGATCTTGACGTTCAGGAAGCCCATCAGCTTCTGCCAGAAATTCGAGATGAACTGCCGCCCCCGGTCGGACAGAATAGACCGTGGCAGACCGTGAACCTTGAACACGTGGTCTATGAACAGTTTGGCGGTTTGCTCCGCCGTGGCCACCTTAGCACACGGAATGAAATGCGCCATCTTGGAAAACAGGTCTACCACCACCAGTACTGCCGTCTTGCCCCTCGAGCTGGGCAGATCCGTGACAAAGTCCAGGGCCACCCTTTCCCAAGGTTCGACCGGAGTTTGCAGCGGTTCCAACAGTCCGGCCGGCGGTTTGTGCACTGGTTTGGCCCTCTGGCAGGTGTCACACCTCGCCACGTAGTCTGCGACCTCCCCTCTCATTCCAGGCCACCAGAAATCCCTGGCTACTAATTCCACCGTCTTCTCCTTGCCAAAGTGCCCGGCCGTGGGCGCGTCGTGCAGCTGCTGCAGCACCTTGGCGCGAAGGTCGTCTCCCGGCACGTAGATGGCCCCTTTACGGATGAGCAATCCATCTCGTAGCTGGAAACCGTCGGCCGCAGCCGTGCCCCTTTGCACCTCTGCCATCTTTGCTTGCGCGAAGGAGTCATCCTGCAATGCTCGTCGCACCGCCTCCAGGTCCACGGTGGCCGCGGCGCACGCCCATACTGTTGGTGCGAAGATGTGCATGGCGGCCGCTGGCGTTGCGTCCTCCAGATACTGTGGCTTACGGGAGAGGGCGTCCGCCATGATGTTAGTGTCCCCCGGGACATACTCTATTCGGAAGTCGAAGTTCGCAAAAAACTCAGCCCAACGTATCTGCCTCTGGTTTAGGAACTGTGCCGTGCGCCAGTGCTCCAGATTCTTGTGGTCCGTGCAAACCTGCACCGTGTGCTTGGCGCCGATCAGGAAGTGCCTCCACGCTTTGAACGCTGCATGAATGGCCAGCAACTCCCTGTCCCAGATGGTGTAGTTCTGCTCGGACTTGCTGAGCTTCCTGGAGTAGAACGCTGCCGGTCGCCACACCCCCTGCTGGTCCTTTTGCAGCAGGACCGCCCCCACGGCTCTGTCCGAGGCGTCTGTCTCCACCCTCATCGGCCTGCTGGGGTTGACGTGAAGCAGCTGCTCTTCCGACGCGAAGAGACGCTTGAGTGCCTGAAAGGACTGCTCCGCCTCCTCTGTCCAAACGAACTTCTTTTTCTTGGAGCTAAGCGTGTCTGTGATGGCCGCTGTCTGCATAGCGAAGCCCTTGATAAACTTGCGATAGAAGTTCGCAAAGCCGACAAACCTCTGGACCTCCTTCCGGTTGCGTGGACTCTTCCAATCCAATACCGCGCGAACCTTGGCGCTGTCCATGGCGAGCCCCTTGTCAGACAACTTGTAGCCCAGAAAATCCACCTCCGTCACGTCAAATTGGCACTTCTCCAGCTTGGCGTAGAGCCTATGTTGCTTTAGTCTGGTCAGCACTTCCTTGACGTGTCTGTCATGCTCCTGCTGCGATTCCGAAAAGATCAGGATGTCATCTAAGAAACAGACGCACGTCTTGTAGAGAAGTCCCGCCAACACGTGATGCATGAAAGCTTGAAAAACGTGGGAGCCATTTTGCAATCCAAAGGGCATAACTCTGTATTCGTAGGTACCCAGTGGCGTGAACATGGCCGTCTTCCACTCATCTCCCTCCCGCATACGAATGAGGTTGTACGCCCCTCGCAGGTCTAACTTGGTGAACACTTTCCCCTTCCGCACCTTCGCCAGGAGGTCGTCGATTCGGGGCATGGGGAAGTCCGACGGCTTGGTCCCATTGTTTAAAATGCGATAGTCCACGACCAGTCTTTTTTGGGGCGTGTCTCGCTTTTTAACAAAGAATACTGGACTGCCCCCCGCTGCCTTGGACTCTCGGATGAACCCGCGCTCCAAATTATGATCTATGAACTGTTTGAGTTCCTGCAGCTCGTCCTCTGACATGGAATACAGTTTCCCCTTAGGCAGCGCCACCCCCGGCAGCAGGTCAATCTTGCAGTCATATGGTCTGTGAGGGGGTAGCCTGTCTGCCTCCTTCTCGCAGAAAACTTCCAAAAATTCTGCGTACTTGTGGGGAATCGCTTGCAGCGTGCCTAGCAGCAGCTGTGACTCCTCTTCCTCTCCTTCCTGCCGGGGCACGATGCAGTGTTCAGCACAAAAGGAAGAGCCGAAGATCAGCTGCCTCTGGTACCAAGCCAGCGTTGGGCTGTGCTTGTCCAGCCAACTCATTCCCAATACAATGGGCGTATCCGATAGTTGAGTGACATTGAAGCTGATGATTTCTTTGTGATTTCCAAGTCGCATCGCCATGGGCGGCGTCTGCTTCACCACTTGCCCCCCTAGCAACTCCCTGCCATCCACCGTGACAACCTGCAGGGGCAGTGTGGCCGGCAGCAACTGTATAGCGTGTTTGTCGACAAAGTCCTGCCCTATAAAGTCCGCATTGCTGCCTGAGTCAATGGTGATTGGCACGTCAGTGGTGATTCCATTGGGCAGCTGGAGAGATGCGGTGAGCCTCACCACTGGTTTGGGCGGGAGGGGGTTCACGGGCTGTAAAACCTCTGGGGACTGCGCCACTAACACGTCTGGCTGGGCCCCAGGGCCTCTTCCTCCAGCCAGACTGCGTCGTTTCCCTGCTGTGGTCCCCCTTGCTGCGTTGCTGCAGTCACCATTGCCGAGGCTGCAGTAAGCTTGTGGAGCCTCTGGGGACACTCTTTTGCCATATGCCCTGGCTCCTCACAGACGTAACACTTCCTGTTCCCTCTAGGAGGCTTCGCTTTCACTGCTGCCGGTGCTAGGGCTCTGGTTGCTGACTGAGCCCTTGCACCTCCAACCTCCATAGGTTCGGCTCCTCCTCCTGGCGGAGGCGTGGATTGCGCCCGCGCTGCTTCTCTGGGAAGGAAGGAGGGGCCCCTGGCTGGTTCGCGCCCTCCACGCCCTTCGTCCCTGCTCCACGGACGTCCTTCCAGCCTCACCCCCACTGCCAGTGCCCTCTGAACGACCTCCTGGGTGGTTCGGGGTCTCTCCCCCCTCGCGATCTCATCTTTAATCGAGTTGTGCAGCCCCTCCCAAAAGAGGTCTCTTACAGGAGCCGAATCTCTGTCCCATTCCAGGGCACTGACCAAGGCGAAAAAGCGGGCATGATACTGCCTGACGCTGGCCCTCCCTTGTCTCAGCCCATGCACCTCCTTCCGTGCAAGATCCACGTCAATACTTGATAAAAAACACCCATCCATCGCTTTAATAAAGGCATCTGCATTCTGGAGCGCCGGATCCTTATCTCTCCATAAATTGCGTAGCCATGCTCTAGCATCCCCATGCAAATGGGACATGATGAATCCCACTCTCTCTTGCTCATCTCTAAAGTCTTTATGCAGCAGTTGCAGTGCGCACAGTACGTCGGCTCTAAAGTTGGGATACTGTTGCAGGTTCCCATCGAAGTGAGAGACCAGCCCGCCTGTCCGTCTCGCCAACCCAATTCCCTCCTGCCGGGGTGTCTGCTTTGTCAGCACGTCTAACCTGACCTGGAGATCCCTGCAGGCGGCAGCTGCCTCCTTCTCTCTCTTCCTGGATGCGAGAGCCTCGGCATTCAGTTGTGCCACTGCTTTTCTGAGTTCCTCTATCTGCTGCTCAGCCGTCATGTCGTCTGCCGTTCGTGAGCTCGCTAGTAGGCACCTGTTTCTCTCCCCTCCTCGAGGCTGTAGATGCCCACAATCGTGAGACGGAGCTTACTGTCAGAGCTGCTTGAAGATCCTAGCTCACAGAGGATCACGCTAGCCAGCGATCATTAAGTAAAAGTCTTTATTGAATTACAGTTTCCATTCTCACGCTGCTGTGCGCAACTCTACGTCTAGTAGCTAGATCGGCGAAGCTCCGTCTGAGTCTCCGCCCCGTGTGCACCAACTTAATATCCTAGCCTTGCTCCACCTTTTCCGCCTGACTGTCCTCCTCTGGGTCCCTCTACCCCCCGGGGCTTCTTCCTTCCGGGATTCTTCTGACGCTGACCCGGACCCTCCTGCCTCCTTGCGCCGGGCTTTAGGACCTGGTTCCCTTTCGGGGCTGCTTACTGCGCCGCCTTCCTCTGCATTTGAACTTGGCGCACGCGCCCAACCTTCCACTTTCCTCTTAACCGTTTCTTCGCTCCCCGATGGAGGTGTGGCCACTCCTGACTCATGCCCTCCCTCCTGTGGTGAGCTGCCAGCGCTTCCCCCCTGGCTCCTTTCCTCTTCCCTGCTTCCTGGCGGTGACGCTGGTCCCGATTTCCAGCTGCTCCCCCCTGAGTCCCCTCTGGCTCTATCTTCCTGGGGTGCCCCCCTAGACTCCCCCCTTGCCCTGGCCACTGGTGCTCCTTTCTGTGAATCCTCTGATTCACTGGAAAGACTAGGAGATCTCGGGTCGTCGTCATCACTCATCTTTTCTTCTGCCTCCTCCCCTTCGCTCTCTGTTTCCTCCCTTGCCCGTGCCTCTGCTCCTAAACCCCTGACACTATGTATTATCTAATGGTATTATCTAATGGAAGTTATATTATATACGGACTACTGAAAAAGATGCAGTAGAAAAGTTTTGACAATAGGACCCATGGAGGGGAAGGTGGGAAGTCCAGAGATTTGGATAATCTTTTAACTGTTGATGTGTATAGTGGTACTGTTATAATTTTATATTTGTAAAATCAAATAAAAAATATTTTAAAAAGACCCAAGACTTGTCCGCTTATGAATGCCTCTGGAAGAAATTTGAGGCCTTTTTACTAGAGTTAGTTTTAGGAATAAGGCAAGGACGGTGTGCAGTTTTAGTCTTGACATGCTTTACTTCGCTACATTTGCAATTTTTCTCTATCCATGTAATTTTTATTAATTTTTCTGTTTTACAATTTAGAGTATTCATTTAAACAACCTTAAAATTCCAATGACTTCCCTTCTTCTCTTTCCATGGTTCATTCTGCGTAACAAAAATCCCTGCATATTTTACATAAAATAAACTAAACTACATAAACTATTCAGTATTCCATTACAGTGGTGCCTCGTAAGACGAAATTAATTCGTTCTGCGAGTTTTTTCATCTAATAATAATAATAATAAATTTTATTTATATCCCGCCCTCCCCAGCTGAAGCCGGGCTCAGGGCGGCTAACAACTAGAAATAATCAGTCAAATAGTCACACAATCTAAAAATATTTCATTATAAAAATTAATTAAATCAAATTGATGGCAACCAATTAAGCAAAATTCTGTGCAGGTTGCCAGAGGAGGAAGTCAGGCTGCGCCCTGACCAAAGGCCTGGCGGAACAACTCTGTCTTGCAGGCCCTGCGGAAAGATGTCAGGTCCCGCAGGGCCCTAGTCTCTTGTGACAGAGCATTCCACCAGATTGGAGCTGCATCCGAGAAGGCCCTGGCTCTAGTTGAGGCCAGCCTAACCTCTCTGAGGCCTGGGACCTTCAGGATGTTTTTATTTGAAGACCGTAAGTTCCTCTGTGGGGCATACCAGGAGAGGCGGTCCCGTAGGTACGAGGGTCCTAGGCCGTATAGGGCTTTAAAGGTTAAAACCAGCACCTTAAACCTGATCCTGTACTCCACCGGGAGCCAGTGCAGCTGGTATAGTACCGGATGAATGTGATCTCGCAGCGAAGACCCCATAAGGAGTCTCGCCGCGGCATTCTGCACCCGCTGGAGTTTCTGGGTCAGTCTCAAGGGCAGCCCCACGTAGAGCGAGTTACAATAATCCAGTCTGGAGGTGACCGTCGCATGGATCACAGTGGCTAGGTCAGGGCGAGAGAGATAAGGGGCCAACTGCTTAGCTTGGCGGAGATGAAAAAATGCCGCCTTTGTTATAGCTGTAATCTGCGCCTCCATAGAGAGGGAGGTATCGAAGATTACACCCAAACTCTTAACGGACGGTGCTGGCACTAATTGCACCCCCGCAAGAGATGGGAGTTGCCCCCTCGATCCCATATCGTCCCGCCCCAGCCAGAGGACCTCTGTCTTCGAAGGATTTAACTTCAACCGGCTCCCACGTAACCATCCAGCCACAGCTTCCAGACATCTGGTCAGTGTGTCTGGGGCCGAGTCAGGATGGCCATCCATCAACAGATAGAGTTGGGTGTCATCAGCATACTGATGGCAACCCAGCCCAAAACTCCGGACAAGCTGGGCGAGGGGGCGCATAAAGATGTTAAAAAGCATCGGGGAGAGAATCGCACCCTGAGGCACTCCACACACCAAGGAGTGGCGTGATGACAATTCCCCCCCAAGCGCCACCCTCTGTCCCCGACCAGAGAGAAACGAGCGCAGCCATTGAAGGACTGTGCCCTGGATCCCCACGTCGGCAAGGCGGTGGTCCAGGAGTTCGTGATCGACCATGTCAAAGGCTGCTGACAGATCTAGAAGAATCAGCAGCCCCGACCCGCCTCGATCCAGCTGCCTGCGGAGATCATCTGTTAGGGCGACCAGAGCTGTCTCGGTCCCATGACCAGCGCGGAAGCCGGTCTGGAATGGATCCAGAGCAGATGTTTCATCCAGAAACCTACCAAGCTGTTCAGCAACCGCTCTCTCAATCCCCTTACCCAGGAAGTCTAGCGAATTTTTCGTCTTGCGAAGCACGAAATCCCATAGGAATGCATTGAAATTCAATTAATGCGTTCCTATGGTCAAAAAAAGTCCAAACAAAGCCAAATTTGGTACAACAAGAGTTTATTAAGTGCTCTTTAAAGTCACACATACTGTAAAGAGCATTTCAAAAATTGAAGGAACAATAAATTAAGTTTCTAAACATGACAGAAAAACATTTAAAAATCAACAAAGTGTACAGTACATTTTCTAAGACTCTGGGGGACAACTCGAAGAAGGTTCCTTTTCCACTCTTTGCTTCTTGCTGAAGAACCCCCTCCTCAACTGTTCCCCCAGCCACCCACCACACAGAAATTCAAATCCAGAATTTTTTTAAAAAAACAGCAGAGTGGCCCAATGGTCACAGAAAATCATAAAAATGCAGGGGGGGGGGGAACACACAAGCTTCCAGATTCTTGCAAACCCCTCCTCAGATGTTCCCCCAGCCACCCACCACACAGAAATTCAAATCCAGATTTTTTTTTAAAAAAAACAGCAGAGTGGCCCAATGGTCACAGAAAATCATAAAAATGCAGAAAAAAACCACACAAGCTTCCAGATTCTTGCAAACCCCTCCCCAACACCAAGTCCTTGAATTCCAAACACCCCAACCCAAAATCCAACCCCCCCAAAAAAAGTTTTAGAAGTTTAACTTACCAAATGGCTGCAAAAGAAGTTTTGGAAAAGCTTCAAAAATCACCAAAGTCTTCAAAAACCTCAAAAAAGGCTACCACGCCGCGTTCTATGAGTTGCTCCTCGAAGTCAAGTCGCAACTGTATTAACGGTGTTAAGAAAAAGGAAACAAACTTCCAAGACGGTTTCGTTTTTCGTCTTGCGAAGCAAGCCCATAGGGAAATTCGTCTTGCGAAGCAGCTCAAAAAACGCAAAACCCTTTCGTCTAGTGAGTTTTTCGTCTTGCGAGGCATTCGTCTTGCGGGGCACCACTGTATTGCATCCATCAAAACTTATTTACACTGTTGAATTTATCTTAATGCTGTCAACATTTTCAAGCACATTTTCTAATCCTTACCTTTTCTCTGCTTTTAGAATGTATCATTATTTGGTTAAAGACAAGGAGTTTATCCTGGCTTCCTGTGGTGCCATGCTTTCCAGGCTCAGGTCCGGGATTTAAAGCTCCATGTCTAAGTGGGGTGCTGGTGTGGTTTTGACCTAGTGCTCTCCCCCAGAAAACCCACATTTTACCGCTCAAGTAATGGCAATCCAAGGAAAACCCAATTGTTTGCTCTGATTCAGCGGTAAAATGTGGGCTTACCTGAAGAAAGTGGCAAAAGAAGAGGAAAATGCTCAGAAAATGCTGAGTTATAATCCCAGATATGTGCCTGGAAAGCACAGCGCAACAGGGAGTCTGCATGAGCCCGAGGAAAAGCCAATCCACCTAACAAAACAAAAACTCACTGTAGAAGATCCTTTATCTATCTGAGCTCAAGTCAGAAGGCTGTGACAAGACATATGTGCTTTCCTTCTTTACAAAGACCAGGACTGTAGTTTTCTTTACCTCAGAGAGTACTTTATGAAGTAGTGAATCCTGATTCTTCAGTCTGTGAGCTTCGTCCACAACAAGGCAAGCCCAGCTGAAACTGAACACGGGGAAGAAAAGTTAGAGGAACCACAACCACCAGGGGCAACCAGGCGCAAGACACTTGTCGTGTTTCCTTACTCACGAGCTACTGGGTTATATTACATACTATGGTTCCTTTCTTCTTCCGCCCAGATTTCCGCACACAAACTTACACAAAAAAAACCTCCATTATTGCATCAACTGATTTTTTAAAATCCATATGCCAGTGCTTGCAGGCACAGAAAGCTGTCAGCACTTAGTCTGATTAAGATATGAACTCTTTCAAGAGCACTTTGAACAGAGTTTTAAAAGCCTACACAGAGCAGAAGGTTAAACCAGAAAGGGCAGTAGCGACTCAAAATTAATTTCCTCTGGCTGAAGGGAAACATTGAGATTATCCTCACAAGAGTGCTATTGTGCTATCTTGTGAAAAACAACCATTAGCCGACACCTGCCATTTACAAGGGCATATGTACTTAATTATTAAATTTTTAAACATTAGAATATTTTGAAACCTAAAAGTGCCATTTATTTTCTGATGTGCTACATCTGCTGAAATTTTAAAAAGAAAAACAAACAAACTCATCTTACTGTTTCCAGAACATCTGTTTCTCTTTGTACTCAAAATATAAGCTGCTGTTATTAGTCTTCTGGAGGTTTTAAAAGATTAAAGTCCTGTTATTTGAAAAATTACAGCAAAATTCTGCTTAACTGATTAGGAAAACAACTCATTAAAGACACAGTCACATGGAGGCTTAATTAAAAAAATGACACCCCCCCAATAAATACATTTTCTCTCTATGAGAAAAAAGGCTTTTAGGCATCACCTCCATTTCAGCATCAACCGATATGTAAGGTTTAGATTAATTAAATCCTGACAGAGTAGACCGTTTGCATCAGAATAAAAATTTGGTGGGGGAGCAAAAGAATTGCTCTTTCTGTCTTTTTTGCTTCTGCTGCTGTTGCCAACATGTTCCCAAACTCTGCTTCCAGTAAGAACTGCTACCGGTTTTCCTTCCCTAGCTGAATCAAATAAGTACCACACAAAAAGGTGCTGTTCTTTGGAAGCACAAGCCTCATGAAACTTAAACATATAGAAAAGTTTCACACAGACTTAGGCAGTTATTTAACTTGCCCAGTAATCCCGCAATCTGGGCCCATGAGTTTTACACAAGATTAATTTGTAATGAAATTGTGGGCTTGGACAGGAGAGAGTTAATGAAGTACGAATAACTTTGAATGTTTCCTAATAGCCAGTAGGCCAAGTCACACCTTGCCTATACTGAAAGAGTCAGGCTATTCAAGTGATGTGCTTCCATGGGAATTAAATGGTAGACAATTTTTTTCCTGATGATGGAATGTTCTGAAAGGGGACTCCTCTGCCCCCTTGATAAGAATGAGATGGGCAATTTTCTGTGGAGAGAAACCACAGTTTGAGACAGAGGCTAAGAAAGCATCAGAGACAAACCTTTAACCCCAGCCGCTAAAAGCTAGTGCAAGGAGAAATGTGACCAATCTCTGAACCCCATATGTAATGGGGAAGTTATTTTGCCCTCGGTAGAAATGTTCTCACCGTTTCAGAAATGCTGCGTCTCTGAGGCACACCTGCAATCAAGCATAAGAAAGGTGTCAGTCACTTAACTGCTGCAGAACTGTAATAATGGAGGCTCAGAAAGATATTGTAGCTGGAGAAGAAACAAGTGAATTAAAGAGTGGATCCTGCTCTCCCTCACCCCTTGCTAGAGCTTCCAGACAGAAGTGTGCTGTTCCATTTTTGCATCTCATGTCCGCTTCCCAAACCGCAGCATCTATATGATGCTGTCCAGGGCTGGAAGATATCTGATTCTCAACTTTGTGATACATCAACAGCTTAACATTGCAATATACTGATATATCACAAATGTCTAAAATAAGGATGGAGCTATGTAGAGGCACTGGCTGGCTTCCCAGTTCTCCTCACATTCTGATTTTGATCAAAGACAAGAGTGTAGTATCCACTGGGGACAAAGTTCAGTGCTCCGGCAGATCGGTATTTAATCTAAGTGAGGAGCTACCCCAAACAAAGACAAATGCAATACCATAGAGAAGTGGGAGAGGGACGACGTAGAGGTGGTGGCCTGATGCAGACCTCCAAAATATTAACAGAAAAACAGGTGCTTTGTATGTTCTGTACCCCTAGACGATGCTAAGTACCTCGTACGTAGTCAGCAGAATGTGGAAATCATTATTTGATTTGAAGTCCTGCTGTAGCTCAATTCTTTCTTCCTTGTTTCCTGAATACGTCACAAGGGAAAGACTTGGAGAAAATCTGTTATAATAATAGTAGTAATAATAATAATAATAATATTGAGGAAATACAGAGAATACAGTGCTCTAATCAGAATCTATTAACATATGAAGCTGATTTATCTAGCCCGACAGCCTTCAGTCTCAGATGGGGTCTTCTCTATGCACAATGTGGTCTTTGTCCTAATTGACAACCATATGTCAGGAGTGCTCTGATGGTGTTTCCTGCTTGGCAGGGGGTTGGACTCGATGGCCCTTCTGGTCTCTTCCAACTCTATGATTCTATGATTCTAACAGAAGGCTTGAACATGGCATCTGTTATATATCTTGTGGGCTACTGTGAATGGTAAAGGTGCCCAGTGTTCACATTTGAGGGCAGCTGTACATATCAGGATCAAGGGAGATGGTGGAAAGGCAGGAGCGGGTTAAATAAACAAACAACATTTTATTCTACTGCTTCCCAGTGCATAGAGCTGTCATGGGCAAGTTGCCCTTTTAAAAAATTACTATTTCAATTTGATGATGAAAAAAATGAGAAATACAACCGTTTATTTGCTACATGGTTGATGTATGGACTTTCTGCAGGCACTCACCATGGGACTTACAGGACTTTTCAATGAAGTTTAATGTTGGTAGGCCTCATTGCTTTGAGAAGCAGGGGCATGCGGTGAATTTTTCCATAGGGGACCTGTTAGGGCCAGAGGCGCCAGCTTGCAAGGGTGATGTGGAGGCCAACATCGTGCAGGTCAGCAACTGTGCATCCCTCCCTAAGATGGGCAAAAGTTTCCCAGGTTTTGAGAAGGAGGCTCCAGGCTTTAATATTCTAATTTACCAGGAACATTTAGGGGGCTAGCCTAGTCCACTGACAGTGTGCCGCCGTGGAGAAGATTATGAACATTTACAAAGTTTACCTTTCTAGTTCCTGCTTCCAGTTGTTTAACACAGACAGAGGGCAAAGGATCAAAAACGGCCTTTTATTAAGCTTCCCACTTAAGACAACCAGCAGAGAAATAGCCTGGAATACATGGGGGGGGGGATACATGGTGTCATTCACAGAAATGCAGTGCTTATAACCGCTCTTTTCCTACAATGATTAAACGGGAAGGAGAGAATGAAAGACCTGGCAAGTCTTCCCAAGACCCATTTCATCACCCAGGATGCAGCCATGCCAGGTTCCATAGCAGTGTGTCAGCCAGTTTACTCCTTCCATCTGATAGGGGCGTAGATGAATGCCTAAAAAGAGAGAACATGGCATAATACTGGTAAGGTTAACCCAGAGATCTGGGTACTGGGAGAATGGATGGATTGTGCATCTTGAAGAAATAAATTATCTTGGCATATCTATTATGCCTCAAGCTTAAATGTGCTTTATACAACTCTGTAGGGGCGTCAACTTGAATAAAATGTTGGGGAGGGGCAAGTAAGGCAAGCCCCGCCCTGCATAATCGATCACAAGACATGGCACACACATACCATTTGAATGGCACTGCCCATCAACTTGGGGAGGGGTAAATATTTTATTCGGGGAGCTAAAGGGACCTCAGCCCCTAGGAGTGGGCTCCAAAGATTGTGAGGTGCTCTGCACTATAAAAAGACAAAACAATACTCCCCCCTCCAGACATATGCAATCTGGCCAGAGCTGGGAAACATTTGAACCACTTAAGTGCAGCATCCTGCAGAATCATAGAATTGTAGAGTTTGAAGGGACCCCCCCAGGTCATCCATCCTAATTCCCTGTGATGCAGGCTTCTCAACACCCCCCCCCCATCTTGAAAGCATATTGGGCCCTGCTTAGTTTTGCAAACGTGCTAGCAGTTTTCTTGCCGCACCCCTAGGAGCCACAAAATTTGCTCACTTAGGGTAGTGGTTTTCAACCAGTGTGCCATGGTGCCTTGAATGATGGTTAGAGGCTGCGGGCAACACTGGCCTCTGTCCCGCTTTGCTTCCTTCCCTCCCTCCTCTGATGCCTTCTCCTGTCTCTCTCTCCCAAAGACTTGCATCTGTTTATTGAAGCAGCCCTGGCTAAAAGCCCTGCTGGTGAACAGGGCCTCAGTCTGGGAGGTACCTCTCTTTGGGGTGGGGGGGGGGTCAGCTCAGAGACCAGGGGCAGCAGCAGCAGCGGCTGCCCAGAGGACACGGGGGGGGGAGGAGGCTAAGGGAGCACTCCCCAAGGAAGGGTGTTTGAAAAAGGGTGAGAGGCTGTCAGCTCTGCAGGCAAAGGCTGACATAACTTTTTTTCAATTTTTTCATTTATACTTTTCAAGTTTAGACATTTCACTGATTTTATACATTTCGTTAATTTTACAAACATTTTGACATTTCAAAACTTCCTTCCTCCTCTTTCTGCGGTTATTTAAATTTGATTTTAATATCTTCTGCATACCCAAATTGAGGGTGGTGGTGACATAACTGGGCTCCTGAGCCGCACAGGAGTTGCTTTAGGGAGCCGTGGAATCAAAAAGGTTGAAAAGCTCTGACTTAGGGGAAACTTGGTGCAGAGCAGCCAAGCCAGCGATCCCACTCACCTGCCAGCCCCCATTGCCTCAAGTGCTGCTCTTCCACGCCTGGCCCCCCTTGGCTCTCTGTGCGCTTAGCGGAGACACTTTGGAAGAAGCGAGACATCACGGCCCGCTGCTGCTGGTGGTTGCGCGCTTGCAACAAAACCTCAAGCGGCACACAAGTCTCCGCCTCCCCTTCTCTGCACGAGCCCCGGGACCCAGCTTGTTTGCCAAGCGGCTCCCGGAAGGAAAGCAACAGAGGGGCTCGCGCCTATTGGCTCGTCGGAAGGAAACCCGCTTTGCGATTGGCTGCTGCTGCTGCATTCGCAACATAACCCAGGAACTGCATTTTGCAACGCGGTAGGAGAAAGTGCGGGGTCTGGGTTAAAGGCGGATCTGCACGGATCCTCCACTTAAAAAAAACACTCCAACAAATCCAGTGTCAAATTACACCTGGAAGGCACGCCTACAGACTGGACTATAAAAAACGTGGATCCAACACTTTGCCGCGCTGCAGCACTACAAAAACATTGATCCGAAGCATGGATCCTCATGAATTCATATGATTTTTATATTGAAACAAAATAAAAACACGATGATACTCTACACCACATTTTAGTCTGTAGGCAGAACCAAAAAAAATCACGCATCCACTGTTTCATGGTGCCGCAATGGCGCAAAAACATGGTTAAAAAACACGGATCCTCGTGATTTTTGCACTGGATCAGCCTGAAGTCACTATCAGATCAAATATCATGGCCATGGGCACAGCATGAACCACAAAAATCAGAGCGAGGAGCCCAAGACCCACCTGGAAAGCGCCGTGGACTCTTCCGGTGTCGGCCAGCAGGGGGCGCCAGGCACCAGAGGACGAGGCGGGGCTTTGCCACAGGGGGACAACGGACAACGTGGCCGCCGTTTGCTCAGCTCCAATGAGTGTGGCTGAAGTGTGGTTGAAGGGGGGGTCAGCGCTGCGCGCCCAGCCTCCGCCCCGCCCTGGGTGCCACCGGTACCCAGACGTGCTGACGTCCTCCCAGCCGCAGGTGGTGCCTTCAAAGTCGCAGGCCAAGGCGGCGCCCGGCAGTGCCAGCCCATTCCGGTAGCCTGGAAGGAGAAGGAATCAGGCGCCCTGAGCAAGCTACAGTTCCCAGCATGCTGGGCACCAAGTGCCCTTAGGAGACCCCTGTTTCCCCATGAGCTACAGTTCCCAGAGTTCTCTAAGAAGAGA
The DNA here is from genome assembly GCF_965112155.1 of Podarcis liolepis. Taxonomy (NCBI): domain Eukaryota; kingdom Metazoa; phylum Chordata; class Lepidosauria; order Squamata; family Lacertidae; genus Podarcis; species Podarcis liolepis. The sequence continues at coordinate 44,031,993 of NC_139571.1, forward strand.
AATGGGCTTGGGAACTGTAGTTCTGTCAAGGGACTCGCAACCCTCAATGCCCAGAGCAAGCAATCGTTTCCAGGGTGCTTTGGGGGACATTGTGGGAACTGTAGCTTGTTCAGTTTCCCAAGCAGACCCTCTCAGAGCTATAACTCCCAGCGTTCCCTTGGAAAGGCTGTGCGGAATATTCTCCCGTAGGAAACTACAGTTCCCAGAGTGCTTTGAGAGATGTCAAGATGGGTTAAATCACTCTCTACGAGGGGAATCGAGACACGTCTCCCCGATTCCTTTGGCAACGCCAAAACTTAGTGCACTGGCTCTCGTCAGAGCAATCCCAGCTGTCGCAGGTGAAGTTGCAGGCGCTGGCACTTGAGTTCCCATAGGCGCCCCAGCTAGGAAATGGAGGCCCAGCTGGGGGCGGGGGGGAAAGGTAGAAAGCGCCATTAAAAGGAGAGGAAGAGTGAGGGAGACCGGGAGCATCCTAGAATGGGAGAGATGGAAGGGCCTCAAGGGTCATCTAGTCCAACCCGCTGCTCAGAGCTATAATTCCCAGGACTTTGGAAACTGAGAGAGAGAAGAGAGAGAGGGACGGGATTTGCAGCCCCCGTCTCCCTTTGCCCCCCGGCTCACCCCAGCCCAGCAGGGCACCCCACAGCACCCACAGGCGCGCCATCCGCCCAGCAGGACTTCGCCCCCAACTTGCCTGCGCGCTGGTAGGGCGAGGCGGTCCAAAGGCTGGAGGGGCAGAGGCAGAAAGCAGGACTTTGGCCCCTGCACCCCCAAAAGACGTGGGGCTCCCCTGGCCTCCCAGGCGCCTCTTCTGCTCTGGCAGAGCCTCCTGGGCCAGAGGCAGTCTACCTGGGCTGCTCCTGAGGGAGCTTGGAAGCAGCACTCAGGGAAACGCTGCGAGGAGGAGGAGAATAAGGAGAAGCTAATAATGAGGATAATCATTAATAATAATAATAATGATGATGAGAAAGCAGAGGAAGGCCCAGGCCCCTCAGGCACTGTTGGGACTCCTCCCGGAGGGGATTGGGGGGGGGCCCTCCGGCCTTTCTTCTTCGCAGGGACCCCCAACGAGGCGCCCACCTAACGAGGGAGACTAGCGCCACCCAACGGCAGGCTAGGTCCCACTGCCCTCAACCAACATGGCGGCGGCGGCGCGTCTTCTGCCCTTTCTTCCCCCCTCCGGCCCGTTTCCCTCTTTCCCGTCATGCCCCCGCTCAGCGCACGCGCCCAGCAGCCACAGGAGCAATAAAAATCTCGACAGCGATAGGTCGGCCTTTTGGCCAATCCCAGGCCGGGTTGTGGTTGTGGGCGGGCCAGGCTTTTGGCGCCTCTTTCTTCTCCTCAGCGTCTCTCTCCCGCGGCCTTTACGCCAAGGAAGCGCGTGAGTTTGGTCGTCTTTTTACTACTGTCTTCGGTTGGGAGCCAGCAATAATAAAGGATTATCAGCATTGATTTTTAAATTATAACTATTGTTATTATCATAAAAGGCTTAGGGAAGTTTGTAATTATTATGTTGTGTCGCGTTTTTAATATTCTGTTGGGAGCAGCACAGAGGCTGGGGAAGGGTAAGAATAAATTATGATAGTCATTAATTCTGAAATTGCTATCGTCATTAGTATAATTGTTCTTACTATAAAAGGGTTGGGGAAATTTGTAGTATATTACGTTTTATCATTTTCTAAAAAATTCTGTTGGTGGCTGGGAAATAGTAGGAAATTATTATCATTATCATTAAATGTTAAATTATTATTATTATTATTATCACACCCACCCACCCTAGTGGGACATGGCCTCTTCCCCCCTAAGCCTTAAAAGTATAGTATTTTTATTTAATCCTTTATTGTAATAAAAACGCGCCCAAACTTCCTTGGCGTCCGTCCAGGGCGTGGGAAACCGCTGAGGAGAATCGGCCGAGAAACAGCTGGGAGGGAGGAGAAAAAGCGGGAAAGGGCTGGCTGGCCCCCCCCCCCCCGAGTTTACTGCTGCTGCGAATGCTGGGCGCGTGCGCTGAGCGAGGGGGTTCCTAGGGCGGCCATTTTGGAGCAGGGCAACTGGACGGGGAAGAAGGGGGGAAGAAAGGGCAGAAGAGGCCCCACCGCCGCCATGTGGGTTGAGAGCCTTCGGGCCTTTGTGCCAATCCCAGGTCGGGCGGTGGGCGGGCCAAGCCTTGGGCGCGTTTTCTCCTCGGCGTCTCCTTCACCATTTCCTCGAAGGGAGCGCGTGAGTTTGGTCGAGTTTTTAAGACTCTCTTTTGTTGGGAGCGGGCGGGAAGTAATAATAAAGAATTATCACAATTTATTTTTATATTATTATTATTATTATTATTAGAAAGGCTTGGTTGAAGTTTGTAATATATTAAGGTTTGTCGAATTTTTAAATATTCTGTTGGGGAAGGGGAATAAATGAGGATTATCCTTCATTTTTAAATTGTTAGCATTATTATAATGGTTCTTATTATAAAAGTGTTTGGGAGATTTGTAGTATATTATGTTTTATCGCTTTTTAAATTTTCTGTGGGTGGCTGGGAAAGAGTAATACATTATTATTATTATTATCATTAATTTTTAAATTATTGTTTTTATTATAAAAAGGTGAGGAAAGTTTGTAGTATATGATGTTTTATGGTTTTTAAAAATTTTCTGTTCGTGGCTGGGAAAGAGTAATTCATTATTATTAGCATTAAATGTTAAATAATAATAATAATAATAATAATAATAATAATAATAATAATAATAATAAATAAAAATTACACCATTCCAAGTGGGACATGGCCTCTTCCCCCCTAAGCCTTAGCATTATAGTATTTTTATTTATTGGAATTGGGGCAGGGAAGCTCCCCTTGGGTGCAGCAACTCCAGAGGAACTGGCTGTGAGTTCAGATCTCCATTGCTCCCCCCCCCCCAGGCCGCCTTTAGTGTATTGAAAACTGTACCTGAACAGTATTGTTCAGATGAAGCACTGTTTGAAGCGATGCTTTTGTAAGCAGCTAATTCCTCAAGATCCTAATTCTTTCACTTATTACTATTTTTATTATTATTAAATGAACCCTTGTGGTTCCTTCGCATATTCCTGCCTTGCAGCGGGTGGGACTGGATGACCCTTGGGGTCCCTTCCAGCTAAATGCACCATTATATGATTCTTGGGAAAGTGCTTCAGAAAGAAGAAACAAGAATAAACAAGAAAAAATAAAGGTGAAAAGCACATTTCTTCCATTTGGTTGTCTGCTGGCTCCTTTCCCACTTGATTCTTCCACTGCAATCTGTCCTGGACATATTATATGTTTGCTTTGACGTGGACCCCTCTTTCTCTTCTTGTGAGAATAATTGACATTATTGATATTTCTTAGGTCTGCTCTGCTGAATTCCTGTTCTGAAAAGGAGAAGGAGGAAACTTTGCATGATGAAGGGAGAAGAGGAGATAGAGGAAAAGTCATGAAGGTAAAAGATAAAAAAAAGAAATACATATTAATATATAACATTTAAGAACATTTTTCAACAACCCCACTCCTGATATACCACACCCACCCAAGTGGGGCTTGGCCCCATCCCCCCTAACCACCATAGTACAGTACAGTACAGTAAAAATACAGTAAAATAATTTTATTTATTTGATTGGGGTAGGCCAGCACCTCCTGGCTTCCCCCATGTTGGTGAGGTTTGTCTCCTATTCCTTTTCTTGTTAGGCTATCTAAAGGTGACAAAGCAATGTGTTGAAAACCTAATTTCTTCAGATGAACCATTGCTTGAACCAGGTAATTACTCAAGGCACTGATTCTTTCACCTATCGATTTATCCACATAATCCAACCGGAGATTAATTAGCATCCAAAAGTGGTACACTTGCATATTAAATTTTAAGACAAATGTTTTGGAAGAGGCATAAATTAAAAAAGATAATTAATTTGCAAGGGAGCCCAGTGAATTAGAGAGGCAGTGAGCTGGCTGGTTTATCTAATGGAGCATCCAAAACCCATTTTGGGTCTAGAAGACCCTGTTTGCCCTCTCGCCCCAGCCTTAATGGCAACCCTCCATTGCTTTCTGTTTGATTTTTTGAGCAGATACTCTGAATTGAAGACCACAAGAAGAAATGGGGATCAGCCCCTGCTGTAGTGGCCAGCACTAGAAGCCATTTGAGTAATTTGTTCAATAATGTTGGAATAGTTAATGTTTACAAACCAGCAACTTGACACCAGTTTTTGACCCTTGCAGCAGCTTGCAATGTCAAGAGAGGTGCTCCAAAGAAAAGCACTTTCTACATTTCTGAGCCTTCAGAGTAGGCTCATGGTTTTTCCTTTGCCCGGAGGTATAAATGTTGTTAGCATATGTGCAATCACCCCGAGAACTCCAGGCCTGCTCCTGACTGTCTAAATGCTCCGGGAGAGGCTGTAAGCAGCCCTTTCTCTGCTCTCAGTCAGCAAAAGGGGATGGCTAGGTGTGCTTCATGGCATACCTTAACTTGCAGCTGCAGGAGAAGTGTGTATCCCTCAGCCATGCACAAATCCCTGCATTGTAGCAGGTTGGAGTGGATGACCCTTGGGGTCCCTTCCCAATATATACTCACCCACTCACCCAACATCATGTGATTCTTTGGAAAGTGCTTCAGAATACAGTTTTTTGGGGGGGTTTCTTTGTGTCAGCCCTTAAAAATCAACTGTGCAATGTGCTCCACAGCAGGGGCAAAGCAAAGATTTAAGACTGTCCCCCGCCATGCGCCTAGGCTGGGAACCTCAATGGCAGGAGACTAAGTGGGCTGATCCCCTGCAAGGGGGGCCAAAACCAAAAGCCAATTGAATCATTTAGATTGACAAATACTGGCACGTATGTGTGCATTTTGGAAATTTGCAGCAGTTTGTAAAGTTAAGAGGGGTGTTCTAAAAAAAAAAAAGGACTTTATAGACTCATGAGCATTCCCTTAGAGCAGGCTCATGGTTGTTTCCTTTTCTGGGGGCATAAATGTTCTTAGCAGATGTACAATCCCCCCGAAGGCTTCAGGCCTCCTCCTGACTGTTGAAATGCTCCTGGGGAGACTGTAAGCAGCACCTTCTCCGCTCCCAGTCAGCAAAAGGGGATGGCAAGGGGTGCTTCATGGCGCAACTTGCAGCTGCAGTTTAAAGTGCCTGAAAAGTGCCTTTTCATAGGGCAAGACTGACGGCACAACCAAGGTTAGTGGTTATTCTGCATATTCCTGCCAGCAGCGCGTTGGGCTGGATGACCCTTGAGGTCCCTTCCAGATATAGATATATATGCAGCATCATATGATTGTTTGGAATGTGCTTCAGAAAGAAGAACCAGAAATAATATTCCTTTAAGTTAGTTGTATGATGGCAAAGGTGCCTCACTTTAGGCTGTGACACCTAACAGTTCAATGCTACCACCTTTTGGTACTGTGAACACCAAGCTTGCAGGGGGATCTCCATAAGGGACGCCTGCATATTTGTAAGAGCTGGAAAGTGCCACACAAAGAAGAAAAAGAGAAACATACCTCCAGGTTAGTTGTATGATGGCCAACCACTTAGTCATGTTGGCCACATGACCCGGAAGCTGTACGCCGGCCAATAAAATACGTAGCACAACCCCAGAGTCGGCCACGACCGGATGTAATGGTCAGGGGTCCCTTTACCCTTACATTTGACAAAGGTCAGAAGTTGTAAGTCTGCTGTTGTAAGTCTAGGGGTTTGGGTTTGGGTTGTTGTTAGGGTAGGGGGTTAGGGAGAGGCTTGGGGTTAGGCTTAGGGGTCAAGGTCTCCCCTGACTGTTGAAATGCTCCCAGGGAGGATGTAAGCAGAGCTTCCTCTGTTTACAGTCAAGAATAGTGGATGGCTATGTTTGCTTCCTGGCTGAACTTGCAGCTGCAGGAGAGGTGTGCATCCCTGAATTATACTTAAGCAGCCTTCAAAGTGCCATTTAAGAGGGGAACATTTGCTGCACAACCAAGGTTGCGGGATTGTTCCTCGTAAGGGACTCCTGCATGTTCCTGCGATGCAGCGGGTTGGACTGGATGACCTTTGGGGTCCCTTCCAGAGGTTTATATACCAACATTTTTCTTTGGAAAGGGCTTCAGAAAGAAGAAAGAGAAATAGCGTTCTTTACAGTTAGTTGTTTGATGGGATAGTCACCTTGCTTCCTGTGAGGATCTTTATTATTCCTTGCACATTAATTTGTGCTTGGCAGATCCTGTGCCTGTTTTTACACGGACCCCTCTTTTAGTTCTTGAAATAATCCACCCCCCTGAACCCCCCTGATATTTCTCAGGTCTCAAAGGGCTGTGCTGAATTCCTTCTCCCAAAAAGGGGGAGGACAAGGCAGTTTCGCCGGACAGAGGGAGGGAGAAGAGGGGATCTTTTGAGACCAGATGCCAGTGCCCCAAAGGTGCCAGTGCCAGGGCCTTCCTGCTGCTGTCTTGTAGGGCGAGAGGGGGAAAGGGTATCTTGGGGCACAAGATCCAGACAGCTCCTTTAACCAAACACCTGATTCTCCCAGCAGCGTGGCCGCCAAAGGAAAGAGAAGAAAAAGAGGCAAGGCAGCTCCCAGACATCTCCATGAAGTTACAAAAGGCAGGTACATCTGCCCAAGTGCACTTCCATCCACTGGAAAAGATTCTGAGCAGCAAGGAGCAAAGTGAATGGTGGGAAATACCCAGCTATCTTTCTAAATCGGTAAGACCGCACAGTCCCTACACCTCCAGAAGGCCTGGTCCTTTCCACAGGTGCAGCCCGCCTTCTCCAAAGGTGGATTTCTGCTCAAACAGCTGGTTGAAGTGTCTCTTTCTATCCTCACACCCATAACCCTGGCAACCTCCCAGAGAACAGTCTCTATTCTTCAGTGGTCAGGGAGATTGCATTTTCCCACGGTTGCTCCAAGAATGGAAACCCTATTATTTAGTAATGTCTCAATAAAGTTTGGGGGGGGTGTTTGTGTGTGTCAGTCCTTAAAAATCGACTGTGCAATGTGCTCCACAGCAAGGGTGAAGCAAAGATTTAAGACTGTCCCCCGCCATGCACCTAGGCTGGGAACCCCAATGGCAGGAGACTAAGTGGGCTGAGCCCCTGCAAGGGGGGCCAAAACCAAAAGCCAATTGAATCATTTAGATTGACAAATACTGGCACGTATGTGTGCATTTTGGAAATTTGCAGCAGTTTGTAAAGTTAAGAGGGGTGTTCTAAAGAAAGGCACTATATACTCATGAGCATTCCCTTAGTGCAGGCTCATGGTTTTTTCCTTTTCTGGAGGCATAAATGTTCCTCCTGACTGTTGAAATGCTCCTGGGGAGACTGTAAGCAGCACCTCCTCCGCTCCCGGTCTTGAAAAGGGGATGGCAAGGGGTGCTTCATGGTGCAACTTGCAGCTGCAGTTTAAATTGCCTGAAAAGTGCCATTCAATAGGGCAACATTGACAGCACAAGCAAGGTTAGTGGTTATTCTCCTGCATATTCCTGCCTTGCAGCGGGTTGGGCTGGATGACCTTTGGGGTCCCTTCCAGATGTAGATATAAATGTAGTATCATTTGATTCTTTGGAATGTGCTTCAGAAGGAACAAACAGAAATAGCATTCCTTTAAGTTACGGGACGTGGGTGGCACTGTGGGTTAAACCACAGAGCCTAGGACTTGCCGATCGACGGTTCGAAGCCCCACGACGGGCTGAGTTCCCGTTGCTGGGTCCTTGCTTCTGCCAACCTAGCAGTTGGAAAGCACAAGGTGCAAGGAGATAAATAGGTCCCGCTCCGGCGGGAAGGTAACCGGTGTTTCCGTGCGCTGCTCTGGTTTGCCAGAAGCGGCTTAGACATGCTGGCCACATGACCTAGAAGCTATATGCCAGCTTCCTTGGCCAATAAAGTGAGATGAGGGCCGCAACCCCCGAGTCGGCCATGACTGGACCTAATGGTCAGGGGTCCCTTTACCCTTACCTTTGACAAAGGTCACAAGTTGAAAGTCTGCTGTTGAAAGTCTAGGGGTTAGGGTTGGGGTTAGGGAGAGGGTCGGGGTTAGGGAGAGGGTTAGGCTTAGGGGTCTGGGTCAGGGCCTCCCCCTGATTGCTGAAATGCTCCCAGGGAGGATGTAAGGAGCACTTCCTCTGTTTCCAGTCAAGAATAATGGATGGCCATGTTTGCTTCATGGCTGAACTTGCAGCTGCAGGAGAGGTGTGCATCCCTGAAGTAGGCTTCAAAGTGCCATTTAAGAGGGCAACATTTGCTGCATAACCAAGGTTGCAGGATTGTTCCCCGTAAGGGACTCCTTTGATGCAGCGGGTTAGACTGGATGACCCTTGGGGTCCCTTCCAGAGGTTTATATACCATCATTATTCTTTGGAAAGGGTTTGGCAGATCCTGTGCCTGTTTTTATGCAGACCCCTCTTTCAGTTCTCCTGAAAAAAATGCCCCCCCCCCGTTATTTCTCAGGTCTCTCTCTATGGGCTGTGCTGAATTCATTCTCCCAAAATGGGGGAGGAGAAGGAAGAGGGAGGTTTTGCCTGACAGAGGGAGGGAGAAGAGGGGCCCTCCTGCTGCTGCCTTGTGGGGCAAGAGGGGGAAAGGTGATCTTTGGGGACAAGATGCAAACAGCTCCTTTAACCAAACACCTGATTCACCCAGTAGCGTGGCAGCCAAAGGAAAGAGAAGAAAAAGAGGCAAGGCAGCAGTGGGAAAAGATGGGTTGCCTGCATGGGCTCTGCTTTATTCCTTAATGTCGAATGCTACATCTGCCTAAGTCCACTTCCATCCACTGGAAACGCTTCTTAGCAGCAAGGAGCAAAGGGAACGGTGGGAAATACCTAGCTATCTCTCTAAATGGGTAAGATCGCACAGTCCCTACACCTCCACAAGGCCTGGTCCTTTCCACAGGTGCAGCCCGCCTTCTCCAAAGGTGGATTTTAGCTCAAACAGCTGGTTGAAGTGTCTCTTTTCCTATCCTCACACCCATAACCCTGGCAACCTCCTAGAGAACAGTCTCTATTCTTCGATGGTCAGGGAGATTGCACTTTCCCATGGTCTCTCCAAAAATAGAAACCCTATTGTCAGAGCTGCCCAAGGTCCCAGCTCACAAAGGACCAACGCCAGTTCGTTGCTGCATACAAAAGTCATTATTGAAGTTCAATTTCGCTTCCACAGCCGTAGCGTGCAGCTCTACGTCTGAAACTCTAGACCGCCGAAGCTCCGTCTGAATCTCCTCCCCCCAGACACCAGTTTAGGACTCTAGCCTTGCCCCACCTCTTCCTTTGCTCCTTCCACCTCTGGTTCTGCCTGTCAGCTGGGGTCTCCCCCTTCCTAGACTCTTCTGACGATGAGTCCCCTGAGTCTTCCCCCTGTCTCTGGTGGGCCTTAGGACCTGGTTCCCAATCCGGGTTTTCTGCTGTCCCACGTGCCTGTACATTTGAACTTGGTGGGCACGCCCAGCCGGCAACCTTCCTCCTGACCCTTACACTGCTCCTGTCACTGCTTCCTCCTTGGGGGGGGGGGCTAGCTGGACCCAACCTCCCCTCCATTCCCCCACTCTCCGATAGGTGTGGTTAGTCCTGACTCATATTCTCCCCCCTGCTGGAGGAGATACTGGCCCTGGCCAGCGGTGTAGCGTGAGTTGTCAGCACCTGGGGCAAGGCAAGTAATTTGGGCCCCCCCAACCCCTAACCTGCCGCGTCAGGTGATCTGAGGCGAGTTGTTGCTGGTGCTGCTGCCCAAACGATGCCGCTTCCCTGGAGGAGGAGGGGGCAGAGAGGCGAGGAAAATGCAACATGGCCTGGCGGCAGCTACAGCAGAGCTGTGAAGAGGGGCTGCCTGGCACATCCTCCATGGCCCTGATGCACGGGGGGCCGTGGTGAGCGCTGAGAGCCACTGCCTGCTGGACGCCTTCAGCCCGGACGCGCGCACTGCTCACCAGTTCCGCGAGACATGCGGCTCTGCTACAGCCTGTGCCCAAGGCTCTTCGGCGACTCTGGAGGCAGCGAGCGCCCCCCCCAGATGTTACACCCAGTGTGGCCGGCCCCCCTTGCGCCCCCATGCTACTCCACTGGCCCTGCCCCGTGGGGCTCTCCCCCCCCCCCACGCTCTGGTGGGGAAGCTGGTCCTGACCTCCCACTGCTTTCGGAGTCCCCACTGGCCCCTTGTTTCTGGTGTGTTCCCCCTGGGACCCCCCTTGCCCTGACCATTGGCACCTCCTGGGAATCTCCTGATTTGCTGGAGCAGCTCATGGAATCTCTCGGATCACTGTCATACCCCCCCTACGCCACCCTCAGATTCTTCCCTTTCACTCTCCATTTCCTCTCTCCCCTGTGCCTCCGTCCCTGAGCCCCTGACATCCACCCCCCCCTCGAAGCCCCCCTTACCCCCCTCTTTGGGTGTGGGTTCTGGGTGCTGTGTGGGTGAGTGCGGGATCCCGTTATTCCTACCTGGTGTGCAGCTGGCCAGCTGGATCTGGCCAGCCCGTAATGGGCTCATTGATGTTGATCTCCTCTGCTTCCATCTCTCTGCATTTGTGCTTGAACCCAGGATCCTCCCCCAACACGTCCATGTCCATCCCTCCCCTTGTTACCTCAGGTGATGCTGCGTGTAAGGGTCCCCTCAGCAGTTTCCTGCTCCATCCCACCTCCAGTTGATTGCCCCACCAATCAGAGTGGTCTGTGCCAAACCCTGAGAGTGATCCCTCTGGGGAGCTTGTTTCTGGTGCTGTTTCCTCAGCTGACGAGATGTGCTGGCTGAAAGTGTGGGTGTGAAAAGACAGTCATCGAAATAACCTGCCAGTGTAGGTCTGTGTGGGAAGAGTGCATGGAACTCGTCTTTGGGGTAGTGTTGTTGTAGGCAAACTTGTTCATGTTGTTGTAGTGTTCATGTTGTTGTAGGCAAACTTGGCTAGCGGTGAGCAGTCCACCCAGGTTGAGGGCTGTTGGTTCTCGTAGCATCGCAGGTACCGCTGCATGATGGCGTTGACCCTCTCTGCTTGTCCGTTGGTTTGCGGTTGTCTTGCCGACGCTAAGCTGATCTTGACGGAGCTTTGGTGGTCTAGAGTTCCAGACGTAGAGCTGCACGCTACGGCTGTGGAAGCGAAACTGAACTTCAATAAAGAATTTTGTATATAACAACAAACTGGCGTTGGTCCTTTGTGAGCTGGGACCTCGGGCAGCTCTGACATATATATATGTGTGGGTATGTATGTATGTACTGTGTATCCCATGTGTGTGTGTGTATCTCTGTGTGTGTGTATATGTTTGTGTGTGTACTGTATATGTGTGTGTACTGTATATATATGTATGCATGCATGTGCATATATATATATGTGTGTACTGTATATGTGTGTTTGAATATATGTATTGTATATATGTGTGTGTATGTGTGTGTGTATTTATTCTGTATGTGTGTTTGTGCGCGTGCACTGTGTGTGTGTATGTGTGTATACATGTGTGTGTATGTACTGTGTGTGTGTACGTACGTACTGTATATATGTGTGAGTACTGTGTATGTGTGTGTATATATGTACTGAATATATATGTGTGTGTGTATATGTGTGTGTGTATGTATGTATCTGTGTGTGTATGTATGTACTGTATATATATGTGTGTCAAAACAAAAACACCAGGGGAGAGAAGGACATCCAAAGTTGAGATCGAAGGGGAGGGAGATTTTGCAAAAATATTTGCAGAGATTAGAGAAATAAGGAGAAAGGTAAAGGAAAAATCATTGAGGAAAAGATAGTGGAAGTTGGGACAGGCTTATCGGGACAAATGAAGGAATGGAAAGTAGAAATGCAAACAGTAGAGGAACAATAAAAAAGTGCAGAAAGAAATGAGGGGAAATAAAGAAGCTGGAAGAAGGAAGGAGGGCAGTCAGCTCAAAAGACCAAGTGTAAATGTAAAGTGTGATATATTATGTGTATATAATGTATGTAACTATAACTAAATAAATAATAAAGGTCATTATATATATATAAAAGAAGACAGTTGTCAAGAGAAGTGTCTGTCAGTCGTGCTTCTTGGATATTTGTGTACATATATATAAAAATCATCACAAACTAGAAACTAGACAGTCATGCTGATGCTCCTCACCTGCTCTGCGCCCCAATGGCAGTCTTGGGCAGTCCAGTTGTGCCAGATGCAGAACAGCCGATCTGGGAAGAAAAGATAGAAGAAAATACAGCTTTTGTCTGTTCTTTTTACTTCGAGGCAGCTGTTCTGAAAAAACCAGAACAGAACAGAACAATAACAAAACACACAAACACACACACACACACACACAGGCCTACTCCGTGCAACAAAGGCCACAGGCACAAAAACCCACATGCTGCAGATATACAGAAGATATCCTAAAATATATGTATCCTTCCATTTGCACTAGAGATCATTTGAACAATGCTGATGGGGGGGTCTGTTTCAATTGCTAGTCGCTGCTGCTTTGTTTAGTTATTTATTTTAAGCACCCGTACACACTTTCTAAAGCTTAAAAAGCATTCCTGTAATAGAAATCAATACTAAAGTAAACAGTGACCCCGTGTGGCCATTACTGGAATAAACATCAATAGGAAAGTAAACAGTGACCCCATGTGGCCAGTGCTGGAATAGAATTCATGATAATTTCTAGGTGTAAGTTATTTCTACGCAGGAATTTGAATATGGCCCTAAAATTATTTCCCCTTTCAAACTTCTAATTTATCTCATTTATTTCATTTGGACTCTGAAGCATACAATTGAACTTTATCTCAATGGATCAGAAATTAGTACAGTGGTGCCTTGCAAGATGAAAAGAATCTGTTCCGCAATTCTCTTCGTCTAGCGGTTTTTTTGTCTTGCGAAGCAACCCCATTAGCGGCTAAGCGGATTAACGCTATTAGCGATTTAGTGGCTTAGTGGCTATTAAAGGATTAGCGGCTAAGCTAATAAAAGGCAATTATTGGCTTAGAAAAAGGGGGGGGGAAGCTGGAGGGGGGGGGAAATGGCGAGACTCGCAAGATGTTTTCGTCTTGCAAAGCAAGCCCATAGGGAAATTCGTCTTGTGAAGCGCCTCTGAAACGGAATACCCTTTTGTCTAGCGGGTTTTCCGTCTTGCGAGGCATTCGTCTTGCGGGGCACCACTGTACCTGGCCCATTAATGTAGCCAAGCGGGAGTGGGGGGGGCAGCACTAGAAATCCTTAACTATCTGACCAATTCCATTGGCTCTGTCCCCCTTTCCAAAGTCCTGCCCTCCAACAAAGACCCTGGCTATGCTGGTGGCCTGGCCCCAAGCTTCCTGGCTGAGTCCAATTTATCAACATTTCACATTATGTGTCGTTTCGGGATTCTTCACATTAACACCTGTCAGGGGTTCAGGGACAGAGGCACAGGGGAGGCAGGAGATGGAGAGCGATGGGGATGAATCGCAGGACAGCGAGGAAGAGGATGACAATGACTCAAGGCATTCCATTAGTCTTTCCAGCGAGTCAGAGGATTCCCAGAAGGGGGCGCTGGTGGTCAAGGCAAGGGGAGCCCCAGGGGGGATGTGTCAGGAGCAGGGGGCCAGTGGGGGATCCCAAAGTGGCAGCTGGGCGTCTGGACCAGCCTCCCCGCCAGAGTGCAGGGAAGGGGGAGGAGGTTCCAGTGTATCAGGAGAAGCAGCTCCGGCAGCAGAGAGGGAAGGGGGGTCGGAGCAAGCCACACTCCCGGAAGGGGAGGGGAGTAGTGAAGGGAGTAGTGTGACTGTCAAAAGGAAGGTTAGAGGTTGGGCGCGCGCGCCAAGTTCAAATGTGGAGGCGCGCGGAAGAACAGGGAGCCCGGAGGAGGAGCCAAGTCCCAAAGCCCGCAGGAGGGAGGAAGATCAGTCTGGGGATTCCATGGCATGGGAATCCAGGAGGGGCGAAAGCCCAGCGGGCAGGAAGACCCTGCAGAAAAGGAAAGAAAGGAAGAGGTGGAGCAGCATAAGCCTATTAAACTGGTGCAGGGGAGCGACTGATTCAGAGGGGACTTCAACGGTCTAAGGGAAAGAGACGTGGGGGCTGCACGTCTCGTTTGTGGAACCAATAATGAACTGCAATAAACATCCTTGTATATAAGAACAACTTGGTGTTGGTCTTTTGTGAGCTGAGACCTGAGGCAGCCCCTGACAACACCAATTCTGGTTTTGAGAAGACAAATAGCTAACCAAACTTTAAGCCACCTTCTCTCCCACCACACACTAGTTCTCCCTTCAAAGGGAGCATTTCCTTTCAAAATGGAATCAGAAAAATTAATTTCACAACTTTTAGTTCAGCTCCAAATCTATCTCTAACCACTCAGTTCCAACTGCTGAGGAATGGAATTTTCTCAGGAATGTTTTATCTGTTTGGCCTCAAGTCTTAGGAAGTGAGATTCATTGCTGTTCAAGGGTCTTCTTGATCTTTTGGAGCTGGAGCTTTCTTTCCATGCAGACCCTCCCCACCAATACATTTGCTCCCACCTCCTACAAACGGAGTTTGCGCCTCCAAGCAGAGTTTGGGGCTCCACTTACTGTGCGCTCGTATTTCACACAGTCAGGCCACGGATCACACCCTGGCCAGCACCCAGGATATTCCAGAAAATAAAGAGGGAACGATGGCCTACCTGCTGAGGGAGACAGTGGGAGACAGTTCTGGATGATGTCCTTGTTCTGTAGGTATCATAAACAAAAGCTGCCTTTCGGTGACCTGTGCAAGGAAACAAAAAGCAGGTATGAATTTAGGCCACTAGCAGCAGGAAGAAGTAGGTAAGTATATGGTCAAAACATGTATTTTGCAGCATATGAGCACAATTTCAGCTCATATAAGGAGGCCACCTAAAGCAACAACACAACAACATGCAGGCAATGCAACAAAGGAGACTGCTATCAGGATCCTATAATTTGTTCACAGGTACATCTTGGAAAAAAGTTGCAGAAGGTACTAACCCCATGGTGAATAATAATAATAAGCTGTTATTTATATCCCGCCCATCTGGCTGGGTTTCCCCAGCCACTCTGGGAGGATTCCCACAAAGCACTAAAATACAATAACCTATAAAACATTTAAAGCTTCCCTAAACAGGGCTGCCTTCGGATGAAGGCTCCTGCTTGATTTCTATCCATAAGATCCAAAAGAGTCCCTGCCATTTGTGTGTTTTCAAGCGATAATGACATCGATAGGAAAGCAAACATTGACCCCGTGTGGCTATTACTGGAAAAGACATTGAGAGAAGAATAAACTGCCCTCGTGTGGCCAGTGCTGGTATAGAATTCATGATAATTTCTAGGTGCTAGTTATTTACACGCAGGAATTTGAATATGGATCTAAAATTATTTCCCCTTTCAAACTTTTAATTTATCTCTTTTGGATTCTGAAGCATACAAATGAGCTTTACCTCCTTTTATCAACACAACAATAGTATAATGTACATTGGACCAATAATTAGTACATCGTTCGTGGATCAAGTAAAGCAATATACTGTACTGTGCTGGATAGAGGGGGCGGTGTTATATCAGGACTGGGGTTGTTTAAAACTGTTCTTAAGTGTTATATGTCAATTCCTATTTCTATTTTTTCCCTTTTACCTTTATGCCTGCAGCTGACTTTTCCACCACCTCCTCTTCTCACTTCATCAGGCGAAGCTTCCTCCTCCTCCTCCTCTTTTTCAGAGCAGGAATTCAGACCTAAGAAATATCAATAATGTCAATTATTTTCACAAGAAGGGAAAGAGGGGTCCCGGTTCAAGCGGACATAGAATATGTCCATCCCAGATTGCAGTGGAAGAATGAATCAAGTGGGAAAGGAGCCAGCAGACGACGAACTGGAAGAAATGTGCTTTTCACCTTTTCTTCTTTCTGAATCCCTTTCCCAATAATCATATAATGGTGCATCTAGCAGGAAGGGACCCCAAGGGTCATCCAGTCCAACCCAACACAAGGCAGGAATCTGCGAAGGAACCACAAGGAAAATGCATTTAATGAAAAGTGGAGGAATTGGCATCTTGAGGAATTACCTGGTTAGAAAACAACTGCCTCAAGCAGTGCTTCATCTGCACAATACATTGATCATGTACAGTTTCCAATACATTAAGGGCAGCCTGAGGGGGAAAGCAATGGAGATCTGCACTTTATTATATATAAATAATAAATTAATTTTTATTATTATCATCACAGCCAGTTTCACTAGTGTTGCTGTAGCCAAGGGGAGCTTCCCTGACCCAATTCCAATAAATAAAAATACTATACGGTTAAGGCTGCGGCCATTTCTGGAAAAGACATCGAAAGGAAAATAAACAGTTACCCCGTGTGGCCATTACTGGAATACACCTCAATAGGAAAATAAACACTGACACAGTGTGGCCATTACTGGAATAGACATATATAGGAAAACAAACAGTGACCCAGTGTGGCTATTACTGGAATAGACCTCAGTAGGAAAATAAACAGTGTCCCTGTGTGGCAATTAATGGAATACACCTCAATAGGAAAATAAACAGTGACACAGTGTGGCAATTACTGGAATACACCTCAATAGGAAATTAAACAGTGCCCTTGTGTTGGCAAAACTGGAATAGACCTCAATAGGAAAATAAACAGTGACAGTGTGGTAATTTGTGTAATAGACCTCGATAGGAAAATAAACAGTGCCCTCGTGCGGCCATTACTGGAATACACCTCAATAGGAAAATAAACAGTGCCCTCGTGCGGCCATTACTGGAATACACCTCAGTAGGAAAATAAACGGTGCCCTCGTGCGGCCATTTCTGGAATACATCTCAATAGGAAAATAAACAGTGCCCTCGTGTGGCCATTACTGGAATATACATATTGTCAGAGCTGCTTGAAGATCCTAGCTCACAGAGGATCACGCTAGCCAGCGATCATTAAGTAAAAGTCTTTATTGAATTACAGTTTCCATTCTCACGCTGCTGCGCGCAACTCTACGTCTAGTAGCTAGGTCGGCGAGGCTCCGTCTGAGTCTCCGCCCCGTGTGCACCAACTTAATATCCTAGCCTTGCTCCACCTTTTCCGCCTGACTGTCCTCCTCTGGGTCCCTCTACCCCCCGGGGCTTCTTCCTTCCGGGATTCTTCTGACGCTGACCCGGACCCTCCTGCCTCCTTGCGCCGGGCTTTAGGACCTGGTTCCCTTTCGGGGCTGCTTACTGCGCCGCCTTCCTCTGCATTTGAACTTGGCGCGCGCGCCCAACCTTCCACTTTCCTCTTAACCGTTTCTTCGCTCCCCGATGGAGGTGTGGCCACTCCTGACTCATGCCCTCCCTCCTGTGGTGAGCTGCCAGCGCTTCCCCCCTGGCTCCCTTCCTCTTCCCTGCTTCCTGGCGGTGACGCTGGTCCCGATTTCCAGCTGCTCCCCCCTGAGTCCCCTCTGGCTCTATCTTCCTGGGGTGCCCCCCTAGACTCCCCCCTTGCCCTGGCCACTGGTGCTCCTTTCTGTGAATCCTCTGATTCACTGGAAAGACTAGGAGATCTCGGGTCGTCGTCATCACTCATCTTTTCTTCTGCCTCCTCCCCTTCGCTCTCTGTTTCCTCCCTTGCCCGTGCCTCTGCTCCTAAACCCCTGACATCCATCCCCCCCTCGAAGCCCCCCATTCCCCCCTCCCCTCCTTCCGGTGCTGGAGCTGGGGGCTGCTGTTGCAAAGGGACGAACGTCGGATATCGGTCGCTTCCCGTGGCGGGCCTCCATCTGAACTCTCCCGGGTCTTCCTCCCTGCTCTCGTCGACGACGGTCACCTCCGCTTCCATCTCTGTGCCGCCGTGCTCGAAACCAGGGTCGTCCCCGAAAATGTCCATGTCCGTCTCTCCCTCACTTCCTCCTGGCGGCGTTGCTCGTCCTGAGCATTCCAGCCACTTTCTGCGGAACTGCTCCTCTCATTCCAGGCCACCAGAAATCCCTGGCTACTAATTCCACCGTCTTCTCCTTGCCAAAGTGCCCGGCCGTGGGCGCGTCGTGCAGCTGCTGCAGCACCTTGGCTCGAAGTTCGTCTCCCGGCACGTAGATGGCCCCTTTACGGATGAGCAATCCATCTCTTAGCTGGAAACCGTCGGCCGCTGCCTTGCCCCTTTGCACCTCTGCCATCTTTGCTTGTGCGAAGGAGTCCCCCTGCAACGCTCGTCGCACCGCCTCTAGGTCCACGGTCGCCGCGGCGCATGCCCACACTGTTGGTGCGAAGATGTGCATGGCGGCCGCTGGTGTTGCGTCCTCCAGATACTGTGGCTTACGGGAGAGAGCGTCTGCCATGATGTTGGTGTCCCCCGGGACATACTCTATTCGGAAGTCGAAGTTCGCAAAGAACTCAGCCCAACGTATCTGCCTCTGGTTCAGGAACTGTGCCGTGCGCCAGTGCTCTAGATTCTTGTGGTCCGTGCAAACCTGCACCGTGTGCTTGGCGCCGATCAGAAAGTGCCTCCACGCCTTGAACGCTGCGTGAATGGCCAGCAACTCCCTGTCCCATATGGTGTAGTTCTGCTCGGACTTGCTGAGCTTCCTGGAGTAAAACGCTCCCGGTCGCCACACCCCCTGCGGGTCTTTCTGCAGCAGGACCGCCCCCACGGCTCTGTCCGAGGCGTCTGTCTCCACCCTCATCGGCTTGCTGGGGTTGACATGAAGCAGCTGCTCTTCCGACGCGAAGAGACGCTTGAGTGCCTGAAAGGACTGCTCCGCCTGCTCTGTCCAAATGAACTTCTTTTTTTTGGAGCTAAGCGTGTCAGTGATGGCCGCCGTCTGCATCGCGAAGCCCTTGATAAACTTGCGATAGAAGTTCGCAAAGCCGACAAACCGTTGGACCTCCTTCCGGTTGCGCGGGCTCTTCCAATCCAACACCGCTCGAACCTTGGCGCTGTCCATGGCGAGCCCCTTGTCAGACAGCTTGTAGCCCAGAAAATCCACCTCCGGCACGTCAAATTGGCACTTCTCCAGCTTGGCGTAGAGCCTATGTTGCTTTAGCCTGCTCAGCACTTCCTTGACGTGTTTGTCATGCTCCTGCTGCGACTCCGAAAAGATCAGGATGTCATCTAAGAAACAGACGCACGTCTTGTAGAGAAGTCCCGCCAACACGTGATGCATAAACGCTTGAAAAACGTGGGAGCCATTTTGCAATCCAAAAGGCATAACTCTATATTCGTAGGTCCCCAGTGGCGTGAACATGGCTGTCTTCCACTCATCACCCTCCCGCATGCGAATGAGGTTGTACGCCCCCCGCAGGTCCAACTTGGTGAACACTCTGCCCTTCCGTACCTTTGCGAGGAGGTCGTCAATTCGGGGCATGGGGAAGTCCGATGGCCTAGTCACACTGTTCAAAATCCTGTAATCCACTACGAGTCTCTTTTGGGGCGTGTCCCGCTTCTTAACAAAGAATACGGGACTGCCCCCCACTGCCCTGGACTCCCGGATGAAGCCGCGCTGCAAATTATGATCAATGAACTCCTTGAGTTCTTGCAGTTCGTCCTCTGACATGGAATACAGTTTCCCTTTAGGCAGCGCCGCCCCCGGCAGCAGGTCAATTTTGCAGTCATATGGTCTGTGAGGGGGTAGCCTGTCTGCCTCCTTCTCGCAGAAAACTTCCAAAAATTCAGCGTACTTGTGGGGAATCGCTTGCAGCGTGCCTAGCAGCAGCTGTGACTCCTCTTCCTCTCCTTCCTGCCTGGGCACGATGCAGTGTTCAGCACAAAAGGAAGAGCCGAAGGTCAGCTGCCTCTGGTACCAAGCCATCGTTGGGCTGTGCTTGTCCAGCCAACTCATGCCCAATACAATGGGCGTGTCAGATAGTTGAGTGACGTTGAAGCTGATGATTTCTCTGTGATTCCCAAGTCGCATCACCATTGGTGGCGTCTGCTTCACCACTTGCCCCCCGAGCAGCTCCCTGCCATCCACCGTGACAACCTGCAGGGGCAGTGTGGCCGGCAGCAACTGCACAGCGTGCCTGTCGACAAAGTCCTGCCCTATAAAGTCCGCATTGCTGCCTGAGTCAATGGTGATTGGCACGTCCATGGTGATTCCATTGGGCAGCTGGAGAGATGCTGTGAGCCTCACTACTGGTTTGGGCGGGAGGGGGTTCACGGGCTGTAAAATCTCTGGGGACTGCGTCACTAACACGTCTGGCTGGGCCCCAGTGCCTCTTCCTCCAGCCAGACAGCGTCGTTTCCCTGCTGTGGTCCTCCTTGCTGCGTTGCTGCAGTCACCATTGCTGAGGCTGCAGTGAGCTTGTGGGGCCTCTGGGGACACTCTTTTGCCATATGCCCTGGCTCCTCACAGACGTAACACTTCCTGTTCCCTCTAGGAGGCTTCGCTTTCACTGCTGCCGGTGCTAGGGCTCTGGTTGCTGACTGAGCCCTTGCACCTCCAACCTCCATAGGTTCGGCTCCTCCTCCTGGCGGAGGCGTGGATTGCGCCCGCGCTGCTTCTCTGGGAAGGAAGGAGGGGCCCCCGGCTGGTTCGCGCCCTCCACGCCCTTCGTCCCTGCTCCACGGACGTCCTTCCAGCCTCACCCCCACTGCCAGTGCCCTCTGAACGACCTCCTGGGTGGTTCGGGGTCTCTCCCCCCTCGCGATCTCATCTTTAATCGAGTTGTGCAGCCCCTCCCAAAAGAGGTCTCTTACAGGAGCCGAATCTCTGTCCCATTCCAGGGCACTGACCAAGGCGAAAAAGCGGGCATGATACTGCCTGACGCTGGCCCTCCCTTGTCTCAGCCCATGCACCTCCTTCCGTGCAAGATCCACGTCAATACTTGATAAAAAACACCCATCCATCGCTTTAATAAAGGCATCTGCATTCTGGAGCGCCGGATCCTTATCTCTCCATAAATTGCGTAGCCATGCTTTCGCATCCCCATGCAAATGGGACATGATGAACCCCACTCTCTCTTGTTCATCTCTAAAGTCTTTATGCAGCAGTTGCAGTGCGCACAGTACGTCGGCTCTAAAGTTGGGATACTGTTGCAGGTTCCCATCGAAGTGAGAGACCAGCCCGCCTGTCCGTCTCGCCAACCCAATTCCCTCCTGCCGGGGTGTCTGCTTTGTCAGCACGTCTAACCTGACCTGGAGATCCCTGCAGGCGGCAGCTGCCTCCTCCTCTCTCTTCCTGGATGCGAGAGCCTCGGCGTTCAGTTGTGCCACTGCGTTTCTGAGTTCCTCTATCTGCTGCTCAGCCGTCATGTCGTCTGCCGTTCGTGAGCTCGCTAGTAGGCACCTGTTTCTCTCCCCTCCTCGAGGCTGCAGATGCCCACAAGAGGGCGAGACGGAGCTTACTGTCAGAGCTGCTTGAAGATCCTAGCTCACAGAGGATCACGCTAGCCAGCGATCATTAAGTAAAAGTCTTTATTGAATTACAGTTTCCATTCTCACGCTGCTGCGCGCAACTCTACGTCTAGTAGCTAGGTCGGCGAAGCTCCGTCTGAGTCTCCGCCCCGTGTGCACCAACTTAATATCCTAGCCTTGCTCCACCTTTTCCGCCTGACTGTCCTCCTCTGGGTCCCTCTACCCCCCGGGGCTTCTTCCTTCCGGGATTCTTCTGACGCTGACCCGGACCCTCCTGCCTCCTTGCGCCGGGCTTTAGGACCTGGTTCCCTTTCGGGGCTGCTTACTGCGCCGCCTTCCTCTGCATTTGAACTTGGCGCGCGCGCCCAACCTTCCACTTTCCTCTTAACCGTTTCTTCGCTCCCCGATGGAGGTGTGGCCACTCCTGACTCATGCCCTCCCTCCTGTGGTGAGCTGCCAGCGCTTCCCCCCTGGCTCCCTTCCTCTTCCCTGCTTCCTGGCGGTGACGCTGGTCCCGATTTCCAGCTGCTCCCCCCTGAGTCCCCTCTGGCTCTATCTTCCTGGGGTGCCCCCCTAGACTCCCCCCTTGCCCTGGCCACTGGTGCTCCTTTCTGTGAATCCTCTGATTCACTGGAAAGACTAGGAGATCTCGGGTCGTCGTCATCACTCATCTTTTCTTCTGCCTCCTCCCCTTCGCTCTCTGTTTCCTCCCTTGCCCGTGCCTCTGCTCCTAAACCCCTGACACATATATAGGAAAACAAACAGTGACCCAGTGTGGCCATTACTGGAATACACCTCAATAGGAAAATAAACAGTGCCCTCGTGCGGCCATTTCTGGAATACACCTCAATAGGAAAATAAACAGTGCCCCCGTGCGGCCATTACTGGAATACACCTCAATAGGAAAATAAACAATGACACAGTGTGGCCATTACTGGAATACACCTCAATAGGAAAATAAAAAGTGCCCTCGTGCGGCCATTACTGGAATACACCTCAATAGGAAAATAAACAGTGCCATCGTGTGGCCATTACTGGAATACACCTCAATAGGAAAATAAAAAGTGCCCTCGTGAGGACATTATTGGAATAGACCGCAATAGGAAAGTAATCAGTGCCCTCGTTCGGCCATTACTGGAATAGACCGCAATAGGAAAATAAACAGTGACACAGTGTGGTAATTTGTGTAATAGACCTCGATAGGAAAATAAACAGTGCCCTCGTGCGGCCATTACTGGAATACACCTCAATAGGAAAATAAACGGTGCCCTCGTGCGGCCATTTCTGGAATACATCTCAATAGGAAAATAAACAGTGCCCTCGTGTGGCCATTACTGGAATATACATATATAGGAAAACAAACAGTGACCCAGTGTGGCCATTACTGGAATACACCTCAATAGGAAAACAAACAGTGTCCCTGTGTGGCCAATACTGGATTAGACATCAATAGGAAAATAAACACTGACCTCGTGTGGCCATTACTGGAATACACCTCAATAGGAAAATAAACAGTGACCCCGTGTGTGTGGCCAATACTGGAATAGACCTCAATAGGAAAATAAACAGTGACCCCGTGTGGCCATTACTGGAATAGACCTCAATAGGAAAATAAATAGTGACCTCGTGTGTGTGGACATTACTGGAATACACCTCAATAGGAAATTAAACAGTGACCCCGTGTGTGTGGCCAATACTGGAATAGACATCAATAGGAAAATAAACAGTGACCCCGTGTGGCCATTACTGGAATAGACCTCAATAGGAAAATAAACAGTGACACAGTGTGGCCATTACTGGAATACACCTCAATAGGAAAATAAACAGTGCCCTCGTGCGGCCATTACTGGAATACACCTCAATAGGAAATTAAACAGTGACACAGTGTGGCCATTACTGGAATAGACATCAATAGGAAAATAAACAGTGACCCCGTGTGGCCATTACTGGAATAGACATCAATAGGAAAATAAACAGTGACCCCGTGTGGCCATTACTGGAATACACCTCAATAGGAAAATAAACAGTGCCCTCGTGCGGCCATTACTGGAATACACCTCAATAGGAAAATAAACGGTGACCCCGTGCGGCAATTAATGGAATACACCTCAATAGGAAAACAAACACTGACCCCGTGTGTGTGGCCAATACTGCAATAGACCTCAATAGGAAAATAAACACTGACCTCGTTTGGAAATTACTGGAATATATCTCCATAGGAAAATAAACAGTGCCCTTGTGTGGCCAATACTGGAATATATCTCAATATGAAAATAAACAGTGACCTTGTGTGTGTGGCCATTAAACCTCAATAGGAAAATAAACAGTGACCCCGTGTGGGAATTACTGGAATAGACCTCAATAGGAAAATAAAAAGTGCCCTCGTGCGGCCATTACTGGAATAGACCTCAATAGGAAAATAAAAAGTGCCCTCGTGCGGCCATTACTGGAATAGACATCAATAGGAAAATAAACAGTGCCCTCGTGAGGACATTACTACTGCCAGAGGAAGTGGGACTTACAGGAGATCTCTCCAGGCTGTTTCAAGAATGAGCTGGAGAAATGGTCATAGCAACTGCAATACTCCAGGACTAGCCAAGCCTAAAAACGCTTCAGGCTGAGAGAACAAAGTGAGGCAGTGCAAACGCCCATCAGACGCCTTCTAGAGAAAGAGACAGGCTTCAGGGTTACCCACAAAGTAATATTGTTTGGCATCCACATTTGACTGAGTATGCGGTTGAGCAGCGTCAGAAACTCGATATCTATAAGCCCATTTTCATAGTTCTATATGCCCGTAACTGATATTGCTCCCCTCCCGCTTTGCTGCTTCCCAGGGAGCCTGGGAGGAGGGAATCCGCTGCATGGATCCCCTTCCCTCCCGGCTCAGCTCTTGCTGGCTTCGCCCCATAAGACGCACAGACATTTCCCCTTCCTTTTTAGGGAAGGAAACGTGTGTGCTCTGGAGCGATAACTTTGGTATCTGGTTCAAGCAATGGTTCATCTGAAGAAATTAAGTTTTCCAAACATTGCTTTGTCACCTTCAGATAGCCTAACAAGAAAAGGAAAAGGAGACTAACCTCACCAAAATTGGGGGAAGCCTGGAGGTGCTGCCCTACCCCAATCAAATAAATAAAATTATTTTACTGTATTCTAAATGTACTGTACTGTGGTGGTTAGGGGGTCGGTGGGATATATCAGGACTGGGGTGGTTTGAAAATGTTCTTATGTTTATTTCTATTTTTCCACCTTTACCTTCACGTCTGCAGCGGACTTCTCCTCCACCTCTTCTTCTCCCTTCGTCATGCGAAGTTTCCTCCTTCTCCTTTTCAGAACAGGAATTCAGCAGAGCAGACCTAAGAAATATCAATAATGTCAATTATTCTCACAAGAAGAAAAAGAGGGGTCCACGTCAAAGCAAACATATAATATGTCCAGCACAGATTGCAGTGGAAGAAAAAAACATGGGGGAAAGGAGCCAGCAGACGACGAACTGGAAGATATGTGTTTTTTCCTTTTGAAGCCCTTTCCAAAGAATAATATAATTTATTATTATTATTATTATTAATATTATTATTATGGTGCGTTTAGCTGGAAGGGACCCCAAGGGTTATTCAGTCCATCCCGCTGTAAGGCAGGAATCCGCGAAGGAACCACAAGTGTTCATTTCATAATAATAAAAATAATACTACTACTACTAATAATAATAATAATGATGATGATGATAATAGTGGTGGAATTGGGATATGGAGGAATTAGCTGGTTGAAAAAACACTGGTTACAGCGGTGGCTCATCTGAAAAATACATTGTTCAGGAATAGTTTTCAATACATTTAAGACAGCCTGAGAGGGAAAGCAATGGAGATTTGAACTTTTATTGTATATAAATAATAAATAATAATTAGAATTATTATTATCACAGCTCTTTCCTCTGGAGTTGCTTCTCCCTCTAATTCTAATAAATAAAAAGACTATGCTGTTAAGGCTAAGGGTGCCCCACTTGGGTGGGTGTGATTAATAATAATAATAATTTAACATTTATTAAAAATAATTTATTACTATTTTCCAGCCACCAACAGAGTATGATTTTTTAAAAAAAAAACCACAATACACTACCAACTTCCCTCACCCCTTTAGCAGTATAACCATTGTAATTACAATGATAACAATTTAAAATTGAAGGATAATCCTCATTTATTCCCCTTCCCCAGCTGCTCCCCAAATAATATTAAAAAAGGGACAAAACATACTGTACTCCAAATTTTACCACGCCTTTCCTAATAATATATTTAAAAATTATTTAAAAAGTACTGCTAATAATCCTTTAGTGTAATAAAAAGGCGCCAAAACTTACTTGGCGTCCAGGGCGTGGGAAACCGCTGAGGAGAATCGGCAGAGAAACACCTGCGAGGAGTAAAAGCGGGAAAGGGCTGGCCCCGCCCAAAACGCCCGAAAAAGCGTGCGCAAGGCATGGCCCCGCCCACCGCCCGACCTGGGATTGGCCCAAAGGCCGACCTCCTAGCGTCGACGAGTTTACTGCTGATGCAAATGCTGGGCGCGTGCGCTGAGAGAGGGGCTTCCTAGGGCGGACATTTTGGACCAGGGCAAAGGGACTGGAAAGAGGGGGGGAAGAAAGGGCAGAAGAGGAGCCACCGCCGCCATGTTGGTTGAGGGCCTTCGGCCGTGATAGGTCGGCCTTTGGGCCAATCCCAGGCCGGGCGGTGGGCGGGGCCATGCCTTGCGCGCGTTTTCTCCTCTCCTCAGCGTCTCCTTCGCCATTTCCTCGAAGGGAGAGAGTGAGTTTGGACGAGTTTTTAAGACTCTTTTGTTGGGAAAGGGCGGGAAATGATAATAATGGGTTATAATCATTCCTTTTTAAATTATTATTATTATTATTTATTATTATTACTATTATTATTATTATTAGCAAAGGCTTAGGGAAGTCTGTAATTTACTACTTTTTGTCTAATTATTTAGAATTCTGCTGGGGAAGGGAAAGAAATGAAAATTATCCATCATTTTAAAATTGTTATTATTGTAATGCGTATTCTTATAAAAGGGTGAGGGAAATTTGTCGTTTTAACGTATTTTAAAATACTCTGGGTGACTGGGAAAGAGTAATACATTATTATTTTCATAAATTTTATTATTGTTATTGTAAAAGGGTGGGGGAACTTTGTAGTGTATGATGTTTTGTCGGTTGGGAAATAGTAATACTTTATTAATATCATTTAATGTTATATTATTATTTTTATTAAAAACCACCGCAACCCAAGGGGGACATGGCCTCTTCCCCCCTAAGCCTTAGCAGTATATTATTATTATATATTGGAATTGAGGGGAGAAGCAACTCCAGAGTAACTGGCTGTGATCATGATAATTATTTATTATTTATATAAAATAAAGTCCTGATCTCCATTGCTTTCCCCCTCAGGCCGCCCTTAATGTATTGGAAACTGCTTGAAGCGGTGCTTTTGTAACCTGCTTATTCCTCCAGATCCCAATTTCTCCACTTATTAATAAAATTATTATTATTAAATGAACCCTTGTGGTTCCTTCACAGATTCCTGCCTTGCAGAGGGAGGGACTGGATGACCCTTGGGCTCCCTTCCACCTAGATGCACCATTATGTGATTCTGGGGGAAGTGATTCAGAAAGAAGAAACCAGAATAAACATGAATAAAAAAGGAGAAAAACACATTTCCTCCAGTTGGTCAGTATAGGGAAGGGAGGCTCCTTTCCTAATTAATTCTTTCTTCCATAGGACTCTGGGATAGACATATAGGTTTGGTTTGATGTGGACCCCTCTTTCACTTCTTGTGTAAATAATTGACATTAATGATATTTCTTAGGTCTGCTCTGCTGAATTACTGCTCTGAAAAGGTGGAGGAGGAAACTTTGCGTGATGAAGGGAGAAGAGGAGATGGAGGAAAAGTCATGAAGGTAAAGGGGAAACAAATTGGAACACATATTAACATATTACGTATAAGAACATTTTAAAAAAAAACCACTCCTGATATATTTCCCCCACCCAAGTGGGGCTTAGCCTCATCCCCCATAACCAACAAAGTACAGTACAGTAAAAATTTAGTAGAATTATTTAATTTTTTGGATTGGGGTAGTCTAGAGACTCCTGGCTTCTCCTCTGCTGCTGAGGTATGTCTCCTTTTTCATGTTCCTGTAAGGATATCAAAAGGTGACAAAGCAATGGGTTGCAAACTTAATTTATTCAGATGAACCATTGCTTTAACCAGGTAATTACTCAAGGCACCGATTTTTAATCTATCGATTTATCCACAAAATACAACCAGAGATCCAAAAGTGGTACACTTCCACGTTAAATCTTAAAAAAAAAGTTATTGGAGAGGCAAAAATTAAACAAGATAATTAATTCGCAAGGAAGCCCAGTTAATTAGAGAGGCTGAGCTGGCTGGTTTGTCTAATGGAGCATACAAAACCCAGTTTGGGTATAGAAGACCCAGTTTGCCCTCTCTCCCCAGCCTTAATGGCAACCCTCCATTGCTTTCTGTTTGATTTTTTGAGCAGATACTCTGAATTGAACTGAAGAATAAGAAATGGGGATCAACCCCTGCTGCAGTGGGCAGCACTAAAAGCCATTTGAGTAATTCAAATCAATAAAGTTGGAATATTTAATATTTACAAACCAATAACTTGACACCAGTTTTGGACCCTTGCAGCAGCTTGCAATGTTAAGAGAGGTGCTCTAAAGAAAAGCACTTTCTACATTCCGGAGCCTTCAGAGTAGGCTCATGGTTTTTCCTTTGCCTGCAGTTTAGTATATCGGCAATCAGCCCGAGAACTTCAGGCAGGAATAAAGGGGATGGCAAGCGGGGCTTCCTGCCGGAAACGAACTTGAAGCTGCAGAAGGTTGGATTACTGCCTTGTGGCAGGTTGGATTGGATGACCCTTGAGGTCCCTTCCCGACATACACTCACCCACCATCATATGATTCTTTGGAAATTGTTTCTGAATACAGTTTGGGGGTGGTTGTGTGTGTTGGCCCTTAATAATCTACTGTGCAATGTCCTCCACAGCAGGGGCAAAGCAAATACTTTAGACAGTCTCCCGCTATGCAACCATGCTGGGAGCCAAAATGGCAGGAGACTAAGTGGGCTGAGCCCCTGCAAAAGGGGCCACAACCAAAAGCCAGTTGAATCTTTTACATTGACGAACAATGGGACGGATGTATGCGTTGTGGAAATTTGTAGCAGTTAGTAATGTTAAGTGAGGTGTTTTAAAGAAAAACACTTTATAGACTCATGAGCATTCCCTTAGAGCAGGCTCATGGTTATGCCCTTTTCAGGAGGCATAAATGTTCTTAGCAGATGCACAATACCCCTGAAGGCTTCAGGCCTTCTCCTGACTGTTTAAAGGCTCCTGTGGAGACTGTAAGCAGCACCTCCTCCGCTCCCAGTCAGTAAAAGGGGATGGCGAGGGGTGCTTCATGGCGCAACTTGCAGCTGCAGTTTAAAGTGCCTGAAAAGTGCCTTTTCATAGGGCAAGACTGACGGCGAAACCAAGGTTACTGGTTATTCTGCATATTCCTGCCTAGCAGCGAGTAGGGCAGGATGACCTTTGGGGTCCCTTCCGAATATAGATATATATGCAGCATCATAGGATGTGAGTGCTTAGTATGAGCACCAAGGTTGCAGGGGGATCTCCATAAGGGACGCATGCATATTCCAAAAAGCTGCAAACTGTAAAAAAGGGAAGAACCAGAAAACAATACCTCCCGGTTAGTTGTATGATGGACATACTTAATTCAGTCTTGCATAGCAATACAAATGAGAGGTACCTGTTATATACTCCTCATTTCCTCTGAAAGACATCAGGCCCTCAGGTTGGCGGCCTTGTTTTATGTCAGAATTTGTGGATCTATTATCACCCATATTTCTCTTGCATAGGCCTACATGGGCATGAAAAAAAAAAAGGGTAGGGGAAAACGAGGGATTCTGAAATGAGTGAGTTTCCAAGTACACACTTCAGGGCAGAAGGGGGAGATGGAGAGAATGCTGTGCCTTCTCCACCCTAATCTGTCTTCACTACCCAATCATGGCGGACAAAGTCCCACCTTCAGTGCCTGCATGAAAGAGGAGCAGCAGACATACAGAGAACGGTAGGAGCCGAATTCTCAAGGGATATTCTGGGAATGGAGGGGTTAGGGTTTTCTACATCAGCACCTGTGTCCAGTGCATACACAACTGTTGAAAAGAGTCAGAATAAACAGGCTTTCAAAAAAGTATAGTCTTCATACCATGAATTCCCAAATTCCCTTAACCCTGGGGTCTGGAAGACAGTTTTGTTTTTGGACTGCCATGCAGTGCACACCTGCCTACGCTCTGAGGCTACAGGTGCAGGAAAATCTCATGAAGAGAGGATTTCTCTAATGAGAATGATACCTCTAGACAGGTGCACAACAATCTGGACAATTCTTTGTTGGAGTAAAGAAGGCTACGCAAATTGGTTTTTAACAAGGGGTCAGAGGTCTTAAAGAAGGGACGCGGGTGGCGCTGTGGGTTAAACTACAGATTCCAGAGTGAACTTGCCGCAGCGGAAAAAGGGAGGATTCCTGGAGTAATGCTCCTGGGGAGAGTTTAATCGGCACCTCCACCGCTCCCTGTCGGGAAAAGGGGATGGCAAGGGGTGCTTCATGGCGCAACTTGCAGCTGCAGCATAAATTGAATGAAAAGTGCCATTCAATAGGGCAACACTGATGGCACAACCAAGGCTGCTTGTGGTTCTCATGCATATTCCTGCCTTGCCGTGGGTTGGGCTGGAGGACCCTTGAGGTCCCTTCCAGAAGCAGCATCATAGGATTCTTTTGATATGTGCTTCAAAAAGAATGAACAGGAAAACATACCTTCAAGTTAGTTGTATGATTGCCAACTACTTGCCCTTCCATGGTTGCTACTTTATTGTGCCTGTTTTATACTCCTACACTTCCAGGACATTAGAAAGAAATCAGGCACACTGATATTTCTCTGTATGGGCTGTGCTTTGTACCTTAGTGTCAATGGGTACAAGGCATGGAAAGGGTTGGGAAAACGAGGGTTTCAATATTGAGTGGGCTTCTTTGCGCACACTTACAGGCTGAAGTGGGAGATGGAGGGAACGCTCTGCCTTC